>NC_071398.1:82456651-82815418 GCF_022682495.2 Desmodus rotundus
TCTTGAAGAACAAGGTTTTGATCTGATGTCATTTCCCTTCAGCCTGAACTATTCTTTAAAATCATTTTTCATCATGTACATCTACTCAAACCAAATTATTAAACATTTGTCTTTAATTAAACATTTGAAACTTGTCTTTATTTTGCTTATACAAAGCCGGGCAAGAGTGGGTTTACAGTTGTGAGTGAGTCGTGCACTTGAGTTAAAAACCTGCATGTCTTTTCGCATATGAAGAACTATAAACCTACTTTTCCTACCCCTGTATTTTTGAGGGATATTTTCTGTAGGTATGGAATTTGAGGTTGATAGTTTTCTTTTCTTTTTTTAATTTCAGTCCTTTAAAGGGTTATTCCACCTTCTTCTGGCCTGCGCTATTTCAGGTGAGAGAGCAGCTGTCATTCTCGTAATTTTTCTCCTGTATGAATTTTGTGTCTTTCTTATTTCCTCTTTGCTTTTGAAATGTGGTTTTGTTTGTACTTATTCTTCTTAAGCTCACTAAGCTACTTATAACTATATTTTTTGGTCTTTCACTCATTTAGGAAATTTTCAGTCTCCAAACATTTCTTCTTCCTCATTCTTTCTCCCTTTTCCTTCTGGGGCTCCAATTCCACAAATGCCAGTTCATTTTACAATGTTCCACAGAGATCAAATCCTCTGCTCTCTTTTTTTTTTGCACTCTTTTTCTCTTTATGTTTCATTTTGGATAATTTCTACCGACCTGTAATCAAGTTCACTAATTCTTTTCTCTGGTCTTGTTGATAATGCATTGAAAGAATTCTTCATAGGTTCCATTATATTTTTCATCCTCAGCATTTCCATTTGGCTGTTTTCTTTCACAGAAAGTAGACATCTCCCTGCTGAATTTGCCCATCTGTACTTTCACAGTGCCCACCTTTTCCATAAAATTGTGTAATCTATTGGTCGTAGTGATTTTAAAGTTCCTCTTTTATAATTTCAATATCTGGATCATCTCTGTGACTGTTTCTATTGAGTCTTTACTCTCTTCATATTAGGTTATATCTTCTTGCTTTCTGTTTATATCTTCTTGCTTTCTGTTTATCTTGTGATGTTATTTTCTAATTTTTAATTTTGAAATAATTTAAAACTTGCAGAGAGTTACAGTGATAGTTTAGAGAGTTTCAGTACCCTTCACCCAGATTTCCCTAATGTTAACATCTTAAGTGACCATACAGTACAATGATCAAAACTAAGAAATTAACATCCATACTATATTATTCATTGGACTACAGTTTTTATTCAGGTTTCCCTAGTTTTTCTACGAATACCACTTTTCTGTTCCAGGATCCAGTACCTCAGTGCACTTAGTTGTTATGTCTTCTAGTCTCCTCCAGTCTGGGAAAGTTCCTAAGTCTCTCCTCATCTTTTACAACTTGGACATTTTGTCTCTTGGTTTTTGGTGAACGTCAAGTGTTATGGATAAAAGTATTGTAGAAGTTGAAGCAAATAGCGTTTACTCCACTAGCAGGACATTTTTTCCTGTCAGGCTTCTGGTTTGTGGCATTGAGTAAATCTGGTTTGTAGTTGAGCTGAATCAGGATTTGATCGTTGCTCTCGTTAGATTCAGTTTGTCACAGCTTCAGATGATTTGAGGAAAGGGTTAGAACCTTCCCTTTAGCAGGGATAGGGATATGAATTCCTGGAGGCTTTGTCTCAGTTCTTTTGCTCTTTGGGTTTCAGCAGATTTCATATGTCTGCATTACAAGAAGACTTCTGCAGCTTCCCCCACCTCCCCGTATTATTCCCAATATTCTGCATAAGTCTTAATGAAAAACAATGACTAGAGTTAGTGAGTAGGTTCAGGCTTTTTATTGCTGGGCTCCTACAGATTCTAAACCATCATTCCTATCTAATTTTGACACTTACAAATTCATTGAAACTAGCTAATTTTCTTTTTACATGGGTCTATGGTGGTTTCCTCCTTTCTCCATTATTTTATAATGATGAAAACCATAATGAGTCTCTTTTCTCCTAGGAGAATTGTGAAATTTTCAAAATTTTATTCCATTAGTTTTGTGTTTGTATATGCATCTTTGGCTCTTTGACTTAAATATTATGATTTTATAAGTTATCCAACTTGTTCTTATTGTTAGAGTGATAGGAACATTTTCTTCTGATTTTCTATATCTTATATAGAAGTTGAAGTCAACTTCTGTTGTTTTAAGGCTCTGAACATTTTAACCTCATAATTATCTATAATATCTTGAATAATGCATTGGTGAGTTACACTTTTTGGTCATCTACGCCTTTAACTCTTTTATCTACAAATCTAATTTCTCCTCTTTATCGTATCAACACAAGCCAATTATTATACTGGTTTCCATAAGAAATTAACTCACATCGAACTTTTAATAGGGCTTCGCTAATATTTTAGGTGGTCATTGAGAAGAGGGTCATTTTATAGAACTTTGTCCTTTTACTGTTTTTCCTTCTCCATTCTCCTTTGAGACTCGTTCTGTTCTTTACCCTCATCCTCTTAACCTTACCATTGTGATGACCTTGTTTTCTTTCTCTACTATACTGAGTAATCTATATTAGCTCACATCCCCACACTTGCATCCTAAGGTATTCACTAAAAGGAAATATATTCCATAGAACGGTACCTATCCTCTTAAGGAAGCAGTTGGGTTTATAATTATAAAGTCTTCTTTTATTATAAAAGGAATGGATGTCTATGTGGCATAAAGGATTGGATTATATGACTCCTAAGACTCTTTCAACTCTGAAGGCCATAGAAAAGCATAGAGATAGGGCAAGAAAAGATGAGAGTTGAATATGTCTGCTATATATTCCACGATAATAACAATAGTAATATCCCTGAATATTTATTTAATGTTTTTATTTTCTAGGCACTCTACCTAGCATTTACATAACTTAGATAAATTTAATCTTACCTCTGACATAGGTCCTAATATCATTCCATTTTATAGATGAGGAAAACAAAGCTTGGAAAGGTTAGGTTACTTGTTCAAAGACAACCATTTAGTAATTGGTAGAGTGTTGAGCACGATTTGAGTTCTGAATGGTTCGACACAAGGACCTCAGTGCGTATCACCACACAAAATGCCAAGCACTTCTGTGTATTCTTTCACAGTTCTAATGACCCTGTAGGGTAGGTATTTTTACCTTCTCATTTTACAACTGAGAACACTCAGGGATAGTAAAACTGACTTGGATTTGGTTGTACATCCAGTAACCGGCAGGGAGCCAGCATGACTATAAGACCTAATTATGTGTAACTCTGAAGTTCTGCCCTTTCCACAGTACCCAGGCCATTCCCTCTAGGTGACACTGCCTAGCCAGGAGGGAAAGTAGTTTTCCAGGAAGTTGTGCCATGAGGGAAAATATCAGAGACTCTGGGCTAGAACCCACTTCTGTGGTTTCCCTGTTTCTATAATTTTAATTCCCCTACTAAACAGCAGTTTCTCTCCTGTATCTCAAAGCTGGCTGGCAGTTCTCACTTTCTTATGCCTCCCTCGGGACAGATCATTTGTCGATGGTCGTGTTGGCCACAGGTGCAAGGAGCAGGAGACGTGAGAGCATTGATGAAGTCAATACCAGGCATGTTTAGGTTAATGTAACCCTGAACCAGAGCAGTGACTGTGGAATCAGTGGCTGAGTCTGCAGCAATGGTAGGTGGAGAAACAGATGCACCTTGACTGGAGTCAGCACAACATCTGCTGAACCTGGCCCATTGCTTCATAATTAATCTTGGTGTTGAATGTAATGACATGACGGGATTGAGAAATTGAGCCATTTGATTGGACACATTTTGATAGTTTAATTTTCAATAACACATGGTCAGAGCTTGTTCGCATAATTACTAAATAGATTAATATGCCAATATCTCTGACCAGCTGGAAGGAAAAGATTTAGGCCTTCAAAGATCTTTGACGGGCCTTAAAATTAAAGTTGATGTTCTGGAGAGAATGGAGGTGCCGGCCTCCTGAGACTATAAAGTCAAATCAGGGCTAGTGATGAAGGCCCTGGAAACAGCAATTTTATCACCACCCTGAAAAATAAACCCTTCATGAGTTGGCTGTCTGTGGAACGTCCATTTGTTTGCGGAGACACTGTTCCATGAGTTTCAGGACTGTTGGGAAACCTGTCATCTCTTCCTAAGGTGGTTGAAGTCACTAGTGCTATGCTCATGACAAAGGCCAAGAAGTACCAAGCAAATGAATTAACAAGTGCACAGAACATGGAACGGCACCAGCTGTCCCCTGAGCCTTGTGGTCTCTTCTTTCAGGCTGAGAGTCTCAGACACAATCCCATCATCTACAAGCACAGAAGGGAGAAAGTGAAGTGTCCCCACACTTACAATCTTCAGTCTGTGATTGTAGTACACAGGAGTCAGGAAGCTGACATTATATTTTCTTGTGAAAAAAAGAGAGAAAAGGTTTTTCACTGAGTGGGTGAATAGAACCAATGCAGGTTCAGTGAGACAGAAAAGCAAACGAGTGGATTCTGAAGCTAGATGGTTTAGGTCCATGATGGATAGGAATATGTTATTAACATTGATGAGCCTCAGTCTTCTCCTCTATAAAATAGGATATTTGTAGTACCCATGTCATAGGTAAGGCCCATAAAATGCTTAGAGCAGCAAGTGACACACCAAACACCTTAATAAATGTTAAGCAGGTTAAGGAGATATGATTCAGGAGAATCATGGACAATTTTGGTTTAGTGACTAGGGAAAAGTAACGGGAGGCAAGGGTGATGTATTTTTGGGGGGAGGTGGGATGGGGTGGTATGTGTGTGTGAGCAAGGATTCATTTCAGAGAAAGCTGGGAGTCTTTTGCCTATTTGCCATTGTTTAGGGTCATGTAATTAACACTCAAGTCCCTCCAACTGTGGTTGGAGCATCTGTTCATTGAAAGTTCTGGTCAGTGGCTCTGACAAGGGCAACAAGAAATGGTAGACTCCTTGAGGATAGAAGCTGGGTCTTATTTATTTCACCAGTGCCTGGGACTTAGCATGATATCAATGACTTTTAGTGACTATCATTTGTTTAGACCAGTGGTTTTCAACTTTTTTATCTCATAGCACACATAAACTAATTACTAAAATTCTGCGGCACACCAAAAAAAATCTATTTTTTTCCAATCTGATCAAAAAATAGATATAATTTTGGTTCATTCACACTGAATGGCTATTGTTGTGTTGACTGTTGTCATTTTTTTATTTGACATTCTGAGGGAAAGGAGGTCACTTCCTCTGACTAGTCAGGTATTGCATGTTTTAAAAATTCTTGTAGCACACCAGTGTGCTGTGGCACACGGGTTGAAAATTGCTGGTTTAGACAAATAGTCTGAGCATTGCAGTTGGGCATGGTCTCCAGGTTTGGTCCCTCTCTGCACCCCAAGAAAAAAGCATGAACATGAACAACACAGCCTCAGGAAAGATGGTTCTTGCTTAAGGTCCTTGCTTTAATTGGGTGTTACCTGCTGGCATCGTAGGGGAGACAAGGACGTCCCAGAGCATGTGGCCTCCCTGGGGACCCATAAGAAGGGCTGAAGACAGTCCATCCCACCCAGGTCAAGC
This sequence comes from Desmodus rotundus, assembly GCF_022682495.2. NCBI lineage: Eukaryota > Metazoa > Chordata > Mammalia > Chiroptera > Phyllostomidae > Desmodus > Desmodus rotundus. The sequence continues at coordinate 82,462,214 of NC_071398.1, forward strand.
TGTCTGTAGAAGATAAGACTTTTTCTTTGCCCTGTTCCTCTTGGCCCTCAGGGGTAGCACTGCTCAGCACTCAGAGTGTTGTGGATACTTGAAAAAGCTTTCAGGGGAAAATAGCAAATAATTGGAAATAAAATTATATGGAAAATAAGGCTGTCAAAAAAAGAAAGATACCCAACACCATCCACCCTTGCCTGTAGCCTCTCCCTGCCTTCCTGGCCCCCTCCCCTGGCCTCCCCCTTGTCTTGCTTTCTCACATATGCTTCAGAAATCGGGACTGTCATCAAGGCTATTAGCAACATCTATTCTGGGGATGTACAGTACAAAGCTTAGACCTGGTATTTACTGCTGACTGACAAGTGAAACGTTTTAGCTGTCACTGGGTGGGGAGGTGACAGAGGCTGGAGAAAGTCTGCTCCTGTTCTTCCATTTGTTAATTAAAAAAAAAATGTCTTAAGTGAACGGTGCTTGGGGAAAGGGGTGTGATTGGCAGCCCCTGGGGGGGTCCCCCTTTGAAAGAAATGGTGCTGACATGGGCTTGGTCTCTTAAGAACCACTTAGTGTCTGCCAGGTCTTTCATTTCTGCATCACCTACCTGTTCAAGACCTTGGCAGCCATATAATAATAATAACAGTAATGACTGGGAGAATGAGATCCTGTGTCTGCCTCTTTGGTTATCATACTGCATGGGTTATCTACCCCTAGGGAAAGGATTATTCTGTGAATTTCCACCTATCTATGAGAAGAGCACAAAGTCATTCTCTTTCCCTGGCAGGAAATTCAATCCAATTGAACAAACATTTATTGATTTATTGAGCACCTACTATGTGAGAGGCTGTCCCCCATGCTAAGTCAATAGGAGGCTCACTTTGAGCCATGGAAATATGGCCCAAAGCCTGGAAAATGTGTAGGAAGAAAGGAAAAGGGAGAAATGTGTTTAGTAGTTGTGTCGGGTGATGGTGGACTTTAGAGTAAAGCAAGTTTGAATCCCATCTTGCCACTTACCAGACATGTAATGTGGGTACATTATTTTCTCCAAGCCTCAGTCTCCTCCATGGGCACTGTAACAGCTATGTGATATATATATATATAATGTATAGAGTCATTGTTCAGTACATGTACTGCTGTTGTTATGTATACCATATGCCAGTGCCAAGTCACCCCAGAAAGTTGGCAAGGAAATTCAGCCTTTTAGTCAAAGAAGTGTCCCTGTCCTACAGCTTTAGGAGGTCCCTAAGTGCAGCCTGCTGCACGTGGGGGTGAGTGACCCCATCGCTGAAGTCCACCTCCTCTGCCCCATGAAATATTCAGAGTGAACGTTATCTGCTGACAGAGTCATTAACTCGGCCTCACGTTACTCTCTCCACAGAGAGGAGGCGATTCATTAATATTTATTCATCTTGATTTGCTTTATTTTTCTTTTTTGTAAAAACTCATTTCAGGATTTATGGGATAATTTCGTAGAATGCTCACTCATGCTCTGTGGATCTGGGCAGTACATCGCCTGAAGCTAAATCCTTCCAGGGGTGTAGTGGGTCAGAGTTATTATATGTCCAACCAGTCTCTGTTTCATCAAGTCCCTTTGCAAAAGCATTTAGGAAAATCTTTGGCCCTTTGCATTATGAGCCTCTGTGCTTTCTCACTGTGGCTGGGAATAACCAACCTGTCCCTAGCCCCCCATTCTCCCAAAGCTTTTTCCTGAGTCCCAGAGTCCCAGCAGATGCGCACAGCCTCCATTGGTTCTGCTTGCTTCCAGAAGCCGAGGCATTTGTGCCAGACTTGGAGACTCTGGACCTGCAGGGACGAGTTCCTGCTGCATTCTGCCTACAAACAGCGTCCATGCAGCCAGATGGGCAAGCATGGGAAGAGATGGGTTCCAGTCTCTAGCACGGCACTTTCCTCTCTCCTTTAGGATGTGGAGAGCTGCAGGGTGTGAATCAGAGCCTGACCTTTCTGCCAGGCCAACCCCCAGGTGTGCAGGAATGGGGCACGCCTACCTGAGAACCCCTCCCCCCTCTTTCCTGGCTGAACTCTTCCCAAATAGCTGCCTCTGGCTGATGCTTCCACACAGGCGGCATTCTGTCTGGCTCTGGCGTTCTGTGCTGCATCTTAAGTTAGATGAGAAAGAATCAGATTTGGGGGAGGGAGAACACATCTAGTGTAACTGGATAGGTGTTTTTCAACCAACTTCTGCACATCCCTGGGTGCTGACGTGTGCTGCACCTGCAGGGAGCCTGGGTGAGGGTCATCTGAGGGATAGTAAAGTGAAGGCTGTCAGCACGCCGTTCAAAAGGATGGAAAGAGAGTTGGTGTTTCTCTAGCAATTATGGGGGGAGAATATTGCTAATGAAAATAAAACCTGAAAATGTGCCCCTGACATGTGACTGCTTTTTTCCCTGCTGATAGAGAGAAAGGGGGATTTTCTCTGCTCACGTAGGGAAAACACTTTGCTCCGTGCTTTACTGAGGGTTTTTGAAAAGGGATGCAAACTGACGGACAGGGAGAGACAGCCACGCAGAGACAGACACAGACACAGAAGGAGACTTGGAGTCTAGAAAGAGAAAAAGGCTTACAAATGGGCAATGATTCCAGAGCCTGCAGAATTGTTTTTTTTTTGTTTTGTTTTGTTTTTAGTTTTTCTAAGCAGCTTGCAATCTAGCACTCCACTGCCTCTTCACCCCTCCCTAGTGGGTGAAGTGGGAAGGGTAGCTGATGTAGCTGGACCAATGTCCCCTGGCATGGCTCCTCTTCTTTTCCAACAAGTCATTGGGGCCATCATAAAGGGTCCCAGAGGTGATGCCCTGAGGGCAATGCCCTGGAACTACTGCCTTTGGATGGGCGCAGCAAGGGGCGCAGGGTGGGACCCAGGTGAGGATGGAAACAGGACTGTGCCTCACTGCAGCTGGTATTTGCAGAGCTGGCTGGGGCAGAGGAGGGAGACCTCGATGTCTGTTTTAAATATTCCATATTCCATCAGCAAGCCCTGATGAAGTATTTCCCCTAACCTGTTAAATACCCTGTAAGCAATAGGGAAGGGCTGGGGTACTTCTTACCTTAAGGGAATTTTTGGCTAGTAGTGTTATCATTATCTAAATAAGGTTACAGATGTGATTGAAGTTGAGATGGGCAGACAATGAGGAAGGCTGGACTATGCAAGAAGGGCTTCGCAGAGAGAGTGGGGCTTGATTTGGACTGTGGAGGGTGGATAGAACTTAGAAAGTCAGGGAAACGTTGCCAGGGAAAGAAGCAGCATGGGCTAGGGCACTGGGGCAGGAATAATGGGACAGGAATTCATAAGCCAGGAAGACTAGGCTGCTCGAAGGAGTTGGGGACGGAATCATACATTGTGGGAAAAAATATTGAGAGGTAATATGGCCTAAAGAAGTGTTTCCTAAGTGTTTCCTGAGATCCCCGGGCTGGCATGTTGCACCGTGTGGGAGAAAAGGAATTCCACATTTAAATAAGCTTCAGTATTCTATCCGAGAGTCATAGTTTGTATCTGCATTTTTATGGGTCAGAGAAGTCCTGCAATAAGGAAACCTTTTCACTTACTTTTTTTTCCATGCAGATCTTTAAAAAATATTTATTACCAAACCTGGACAAGTGTCCTATGTCACACACACTGGGAGACACAACACAGAAGCCAGTGTGTCTTGGGCTTTGAAATCAGATGAACTCTGTTCCAAACTTGGCATTTACTAGCTGGTGACCATAGTCCAATCACTTAACCCCATTGAGCTAGCCAGCAGATTGTTCTGGAGACAGAGCAGAGAGCGATAGGTCTCCAAAGTCTTTATGCTGAGCAAGCTGGCTGCTCTCTGCCACCAGGGAGTACAAGGGCAGGTAGACTGGCTTCCGACTGAAACAATAGGAACGAGGAGGCTGCTGAAAAGTCTAATTAAAGGAGTAATACCGCAGCTGTTGATAGATGTGTCTAGTAGGAGTGGCAGGATGGATTGGGGGAGTGAGGGAGAACTGCTTAAGGCTGGAACCCACGCATGTGATTACAAAAGCATCTCCTTCACTAGCACACTCTTCACTCTTTCTCAGGATCCCCAGCTGAGCACAGTTGAGGACTCGATGCTATAGGTAGAGACCTTAGGATCCAGCCAAACCTGTGTACTGTTCTTTCCAAAGTAGAGGCAGGAGGGGCCAAGGACCTGGGAAGACCCACCTCCCCTTCCCCAGAAGGCAAGGCCATTATGGTACAGCAGCGCATGACTGCAGGGGGGTTGGGGAAGTGTGACTCTGACAGAATGAGAGCCCCAGCTCCCCAGGGGCTGATGCATTAAGATCCAGCACAGATTGGCGCTCTCTGGGCTCTCACACATCATCAACTTGGGGAGTGATTGACGTCAGCCTGGAGAATGATTGACAGGGACTAACGGGCAAGCATGCCTGCAAATCTTGTCATGCCCTGCCTTGTTGCCCAAGTCCCCTTTTTATCTTGCTGCCCCCCCATATGAGGGGCCACAAGTATGTGGGCCACCTAGGTAGTGGCAGGGGTCTGACTCTTTCTGCTGGAGCTCATGTTTATTCTCTCTCTCTCACCCCCCTTTCCTTCTCTCGGCTTTTATCTTATTGACTTTCAAATTTGAAACCAGCACATATTTACTGAGCACTTGCTTTACACTAGTCACTCAGCTGGTACTTTATTTATTTAGCAAATGCTTATGAGGCTGTTTGCAATATTCCAGAGACTATTCTGAATACTTTTCAAATATAAATTCAATCCTTACAATGCTTGAAGTATTACTACTATTATTTCCATTTCACAGATTAAGAAACTGAGGCACAGGGAAGTTAAGTAGCCTGCCCACTGGCACTTATCTCAGGGACTTGGCTTTGCCATTTATGCTTTTAACCACTCTTTCTTTATATATAGTATATGTATATAAGTACTGTATCATTCACATATTAGCACAGGTATTTTTACAGTTAGGAAAATTACAGCTCAGAGAAATGATGCCCCGTCTAGGGTCACAGAACAGTAAAGTCATCAATTTTAACCCAGGCCTTTTTGCTTCAAGTCCAGGGCGCCTACCCCTCCACGAGGCTGCCTTTCTCTTCTCCCATAGTCCTGTATCTGAGAGGCAGGCTGTGTGACCAGAGGCTGGTCCTGGGGGACCAGAAATCACTACTTCCAAATGGAACTGCATTTCCCAAGCCATGGAGAGTAAGGGAGAAGAGGGCAGTCAAGACATGCCAGCTGGGGAGAGGCAGGACCAGGACTCTGGTGTGCTGAGATTTCCTGATTGGGACTGAGAACTGTGAAGTCTCTGGTCAGGACAGCTTTCTCCCTCAGGCTGGGAGGGCAGAGGAGAAGAAAGGCCTGGGGCCTGGAGGAGGGAATCTGGAAGCTTGTCTCTGCCCAACTTTAATATACATATGAATCTCCTGGCTCTCTTTAAAGCGGATTCTGGTGCAGTAGGTCTGGAGTGTGGCCTGGAGTTCTGCATTTCTCACAAGCTCGCAGATGCTGTTGGCACTGTTGATGCAGGGACCACCTTAACCAGGTGTTCTGGGACGGTATTATCCTGGTTTCAGGCCTATATTCGTAGTAGGTGAAAGGTGGTGATTTCCAGAGATCTTGATTGGTGCCACCTCCTGTTCTGTCTAGGAGGGTGGAGAGGGTGGGGAGGGATTGGGTCTGAGAAGGAGCAAAAGCTCCCCTCTGCCAATTTTCTAGGGCACCTTTGCCCTCTGCTCCGTTCGAAGGCTCAGTGCCCTGAAATGCTTGCCGGAGACTCCCCTCCCACAAGCCTTTCCTGACCAGGTCAAGCTCCCAAACATCTCTCCATAGCAACCTTGCTTTTAATCTCTCATAATCCATTCATGCTTATAATTGCCCTGGATTTATTCTATAATTGACCCCATACACATGTCCTTCCTCTCCAGCTACAGCATGAGCTTCTTACTCTCCTATCCTCAGGCCTAACACATTGCCTGGTGTCTAGGGTATGCTCCAAAATATGAAATAAACAAATTAATGAATGAAGTGAGACATCTTTTAATCTCTTTCAAAATTTGTATTTCTATTGACTCCCTCAGAGGGATGTTTAACAGTGGTTTCAAGTGTTAGGTAAACATTTTTAATCTGCCTTGTATTTTAGAGGTCTTTCCCAGTGGCCTAAATTTTAGGGAAAGAAAGCAGCAGGAATGGCTGGCTGGAGGAACTCCATGGGGTGCAGAGAACAGCAAAGGAGGCTTGTGGATTTACCCAGTTAATCAGGAGGATGAAAAGTTTGAAACCAGGAACTGTTCTTTGGCCAGACCAGAGCCTAAGCCTGCTTTCCCCTTGGCTTCTCTCAGGTCATATTTCAGCCTCAACAAATTCCATCATCTCCTGCTCACACTCCCCTTTTCTTCCAAGGCTGTGATCTCAGACTCCCTGCAGCATTTAAGAAGTCTATGAAAATTTCCTCCTCCTGTCCCCTGAGGGGGACTTCACTAGGGGGAATTTGGGAGCTCATAAGCTTTCTTGTTGCTTAATCCATCGCCTGAGGCAAACACTGGCTTCCAGGTCACGTGACAATAGAAGCTGACCTGGCGCTGCTCACTGCAGAGCCCGTGCTCAGAATGCAATGGGCGAATTGCATCCTGTTTGCTTGCTGTCTCTGGGCAGCATTTCTCCGTACTCCTGGGGACTTAGGTGTCTCTAGCTCTGCACCCATGAAAGAGACCCAGACCTTATCCAGTTTTATTTTATTTAGAAAAAGCCACCAGTTTGGTGGAGAAGTGGGGGGCAGGGGTGGCTAGGCTTTCTTAGACCTTCCTCCTTTTCCTGCTGCCCACATCATCTTTCCCCAAAAGCTGAGGTGGGGCATATGCAGGAATATTGGACATTCCACATGTTTGTCAGACTTACAGTTCCAGTTTTGGCCAACGGATCTGTACCACAATGGACATTAGGAAGGTCTGTGGTCTCATTATAGTAAAGGGGGTTGGGGAATGGTGCTCCTTTCTGGGCTGACACTTGGTTGCAAGAAATGCTCAAGACCCTATTCTAAAGCGCAGAACATGGGGCAGGAAAATGCATGTCCCATCCCTGACCTTCCTGCTGACCTCTCAGGCCCCTATCCCACTTCCCTTAGCTCTGCAGTTGGCCAGCTTCCTCACTGCCAGCCAGCCCTAAGTGGATCCCTTTCTGCAGGTACTTCTGAGCCCATGTGTGGCTTTTGCATTCATCTCCTTCCAGATTTCCAGCTTGATGAAGCCTCAGATAAAGAGTTCCAGAGAACAGATGGGAGGCTGTCATTACATGTTACTGATACGCAGAGCTGCTTCAGCTTCACGCATGCCAGTGTGCTCAACCACACTCGTAATTCTTCCTCTGCTCCCCAGCCTGAGCCAGGAGCTCAGTCAGTTTTGGCAAAAGGAGTGGAAGTGTGAGCTTTCTAGGGGCATTTTTATAAAACACGCCAGGATTGGTGATGAACTAGGGAATAAAATCTTTCCTCTTTTATTGGGGGAGAAAATACTATTTTCCCAATTCCCTTGCAAGACCTTAAATCAAAAAGTGAGAATTTTGCTAGCCCAACCTGGTGCCATTGCAGTTGGTTCATGTGGGAATCTTCTGGAGATGGGCTTCTTTGTCTGGTTGGAGAGCTCCCCGATGACCACTGAAGGTGCTTGGTAAACAGTGTTCTAGTAGCTCCAACAGAGTCACAGGCCTGTAACAATAGATGGAGCCGCAGGAATCTTACATTTAAACTTCTTTTATTTGACACAAGAACGCAAACATTGGCTAGAGATGACAAGTGACCAGTCCATGACTACTCAGTGGAAAAACTGGGAGCTGAATTCAGGTCTAGTTCAATGCTTTCTCAGGAAAAGACAAAGACCCTAGGCTGTAGCACGGGGGATGCTTTTCTAGAAGTAACGAAGTGAGGAGGGTTTCTGTACACATTTTACATGAAGGCCCAGAATTGTTCTTTAAGCCCAGCATGGTTTAAAATCTTACATTAGGACAAGACATCAGTTATCTCCTGGAAAATCTAATTCTTTTAATAAAAAATCCACTTTGCCTCTCTTCAAGTGGTCTGCAGATAGAGAGAGAGAAAAAAAAATTTTTTCTTAAGCTTCATTCATGTACGAAACTTGGTCCTAAAACCTTTGAAACCTTGATAGAAATAATAAGCTTGAAATCCTCACTTGAAAGCTGTCCCAGAGTCTGGGTTTTCCTTTTCCCATCCTGTGCGAAGTACAGACTTGCACGTACCGTGTTCCAGCAAATCACCACCTGGTAGGGAAATGTGAAACCCAAGCACTACTCTGCATGTCGATGACTGAGAAGTGTGTGCTCAGAGGAGCTAGACTGTTCTCCACAACCCAGTGAGAAGTTCGTCTGTGTGGTGAGCAGAGCTGATGCTCCTTAGACTCTTTGCTTTGAAGGAATGTCTCTTTCCTAAGTACGAATTTAGACTGAACTGTGCCCACAAACCCTTGCTTTTTCTCCTGTAGTTGTCTGTGTTCTCTTTTGACGTGATGCTCACAGGAGGTGGAGAGCTCAGGCCTGGGAGACAACAGGAGGCAGCTGCAGGCATGGTTTTTCCCCAGGCCTGGAGACACGACCGTCCACAGGAAACGATCAGGAACTGGAAAACTCAGCCTGCACTGTTCTGGCGTTTGTCCACCACAGCATGCCAGGAAATTAAACGAACTAAACTTTCAGAAAGATTGAGAATGAAGGGTAGCAGGTAAAAGAGATAAAACCCTGTTGCAGATTTCCAGACCTTCGGTAAGGAGGGCCTGGGATGGGCAGGACCGGATGTGACAAATGATTACCAGGGCAGACATGATTTCCAGGGAAGAAGAGGTTGGCTTTGGTGGCAGACAACACCTAGGGAATGAAGGAAAGGGAGTAGCTGCCACTATCTCCGAGAGTTCGAGCCTGCTTTGCTGTAGATCCGTGGTGCCACTAACTGAATACAGGAAATTTGTGAAGGGGGTCACCTGCTCTCGGAGGTGAAGGAAACTCTCCAACACACAACCGTCACTCCAGTGTGTTGTCGTGCCCTGCTCCAAGCTCATGAAGGCAGGTGTTAACTGATTTGCTGCCTCAGGTCTTTATATATTTCTTTCTGGGGGTTTACCTTTGATTTCCGAAGGAGTTTTATGTATTTTGTAAAGTAGCCATGCAGACAAATTATGTAGACTGGCGTGTAGGGGAAAAAATGAAATGAGAAGGTAAGAGCTGCCAGCCACTATGCCAAAAACTAGAGAAAGGAGAGATATACTTCTATTTATGGAGCAGATATTTTCTCAATAAATTTTCATAAATTGATTTTTTAAAGTTTGAAACCTTTCTCCCCATTATTCTTATTTTTTCTCTCCAATCAATGACTGCATCTCAGTTTGATTTTCTATAATCAGTGCCTTGCCATAAGCATTTTATGGCAATTTAAAGACCTGCAAATAAACACTTTAGTGCACCCAGGGGAATGGGTGCTTGAAGGTATTTGACAATGCATGTGATCAACTTTGTATACATTCCCATTTTGATGTAAACAAGTCTTTTCTAAATTGAGCTATTTTTCAAATGGTGGACTGATCCTTCTAGAAGCCCCTGTTCAGCCCTGGGCTCAGGTACAATGCCAGTTAGACTTTGCCTCTTTGGCTTCTTAACAACAATGGGCCCTTCCCTCACCGGGCCTTTGGGAACAATGAACTCATCATATACCATCAGCCAGTGTCAGGAATCACTCAGTACCCCTTTTGACCTTGTCTTTCAAAAGCTGATCCTTATTAACCGTCAGGATGGGATGGGGGGTAGTTGAGACAACCCTCAGTAGCAGGGTGACCTCAGAGTTGTGTCTGCTCCAAGACAATATAACCCAAAAGCTTCAGGCTATGAGGGTAGTGATTTAATAAATCATATGTTTAAACAACATAATGGCACACGGCTCTTTGAGGGGTCTTTGAAGCACATTTCTAAATAATGGGGAAAATAATGAACACCTCTCACACATGTATTTAAATGACACATGCATTAAGAGGTGGTAGTGGTGGGGGCTTTCCTATTCCTGCATGATGAATTTTTTTTTCTGTTCTTTATCCTGCTTTCAGTTCATGATTTGAAAAATGGTCCCTGAATGAGCAGACCTCTGGGCACTTTGTAAACAGGCCCATCACCAGCCTTTTGGAGAGCTCAAGCTGATACTGTGATGGAGGGAGAAGCAGGTCGTGGACAGCCCAGCATCTTCCTGCGCCCACAACTCATCCTTCACCTGGCACTGAAAACATGTTCCTTTATTGAAAGCATTGCTCTCTACAGAGGAGGTGGTGCAGCAAGCTGCTCGTGGGCAGTAACACTCAGGCACACATTCATTATCCAGATTATGTTCTAAGGAAAAGATTAGCTGGGAGGGAATTTGGCATAGGAATGGCAAATTTTGATTTAGATTAATTGATTAATTGAGGTCATGGAAGGGAATAGTCTTACAGTGTCATGGTGGCTATTGGCCCCTGGCTGTTGAAACCTTGGGTACTTATTTTTTCCATTTCAGGTATAGCAAAATGGGAAAAGAGCTAGAATGACAAAAGCTGACCCGAGCCAGTCTGGACCAAGATGGCACTGGATCTGTTGTCCAGAGACCTTGAGCCTTTTATGCCCTGATTATAACACTTTAACATGCCAAGTAACATAGGTGCTGGAGCCAGGACAGATCCCACTCAGACCATGTAAAGGAAGAAAAGAGGCGGTGCCTCAGTTCTGGGAAGAGAGCAGTCCATTTCTGGAAAACTAATGCATATGCTTCCCCCTCATTATGTTGCTCCCCTAGTAATCTCCCCACCCCAACTTGTCTAGAAGGAGAAGTTGATTTGTGAATTAGTCTCCTGCTCCTCAACTCCCTGCCCATTGAATTAAATGTTCAGCTTCAGTGTTGTTTTTGTCTTGGTGACACAGAATGAAGAAAGGACCCTTGGAAGGACAGACGGTATTTCCAGGGGGCCTAGACGATCAAAACTGGTAATAGCAAGGTGAACTCCAGGTCATTTTATAGTGCAAAAGGCTCCCTCTACAACTTCTCTGCCTTCGCTGTTTAGTCTACAAGTTTTTCCCTGCCATCACTGGGTTGCGGGTGATGACACAGTCTTATGCTGGTCCCACTAGTAGCAGGTCTACTACACTCGTCCTGTATTTCCTAGCTATCTCCTATTCCACCCTGAAGTTACCTTGCCTAGGCAGGGCCGCCTTAGGACTCTTATTGGCCCTAGTCAATATGGTCCCTGTGGGTATTTCTTCCAAAAGATAATTATAAATTATATTTTACAACTGCATTGCTATAAAGGCTGAATTCAGTTATATATTCATTATAATTATGTTCATCTTTTCTTCTGATTTTAAAACACTTGAAATTAAAAACTTTTCATGGGCTCCTGAAAGTATCCTGGGTACTGGCATGAGCCTCCTGGTCCTAATGGCTAAGTCAGATCTGCACCTCAGAGGCCTTTCCTGGGTCCCTAGCCCAGTTACGCAACTTTTCTCTGCCATCCCCGTAAACTTCCCTCTAAACTGCCACACCACTAAACTGGGTGATACTTGAGAAGAAAGAACCAGGCTTTATTCATGGTGGATCCCATACAAATCTCAGGGTCTACCCAACACATGGCCACTCCTTCCATTCACATTGACCTGGGTGACTGAGGAAGACAGCTGTGGGGTGCTGTCCTGAAGGGTCAGCCACAGCAAAGATGGCACTGGTCAAGACTGGTCAGCAGCGATGGTGCCTGTGGGGTGAGGAGGAAGATAGGTTTGGGGATTTGCTTGGCCTGGTCCACCCATTTTCTGGAGGCCTGGTCTGCCCACAGGTGGTGACAGAGCAAAGGTGGGGGTCAAAGCTGCCTGGGATCCAGTCAGACAGAAGTCTCAGTGGAGGTGGCGCCCAAGCACTCATGGAGGCCACCTTTCCAAACAGAGCAAAACACCCTGCCTATGAGGAGGGCTCTGCATGCTCCCAGAAAACACAGGAACAGAAACAGAATAAATAAACTTGAGCAATTTCAGAAGAATTTTTTGGGGTCAGTGTGGCCGGAGGGGAGAATTGAATTTGCAAAGCTCCTGTGTTTTAACTGCCTGAGGCTAGCAATTGGAGCCATGGAGGCTGAGAGACTCAAAGGTCAGTCATAAGCAGGAATTGACAGTTGAGGGTACAGGAAGGCCTGCAGAGGACTGAGGTTAAAATGCTAGGGATGAAGGCACTTTAGGTGAGTACTTTGAATTCAGGTTACTGCTTCGAATGGCCCCGAAGGTGAGTGATAATCTACATTACATTTCAAACTGTGTTCATACAAAAAATTAAAAGCCCAACAAAGTATTGTGCCAGCAACCTCCTAGAATATCATTTAGTATAAAACAAAAAGAAGTTTGAGATATGATCCTTATTGTCAAATAGCTTGGAATCCAAACTGGGCAAGACAGGTCATATGCGAATCTTTCACTGGAGATGACAGAGCAGAGTCAAAAGCCCAACTGATATCACAAGGGGCAAAAAGCAGGTGAGCAAGTGAAGTGAGAGCGTCCAGCTGCACTGCACGGATGGGCTGATCGCTGAGCTTCTTTCCCCAGCTGACCTCGCCAAAGGTTGCAAGGCTGGGACTGTCTAAGGTATGATTCCTAAATGTGTATCTTAAGAACTTGTCTAATTTCTGAGCCCCAAAGCCATTTCAATCAAACATTGGGACATGATTTCCATGAAAGGGCTCAAATCCTGTCCCCTAGACAGACCCCACCATTCCCCCCCACACACTCCTTCTGATATCCCTACAGCTATTCACGGCACCATCATTATTCAATCAGAATCCACTTTTCAGAATTTTCAAAGACTCCATTCTTTCCCCTGTACTCTGGTTTAATTGGTACTGTGGCCTCACAGATTCTTTCGTCACGGTCTCACTTGAGTCAGATCCTGTCTTGTCTTTTCTGTTCATGGGCTACCCCCTTAATTTCATTGTCTATAACCTTTTTTATGGGCCATTGAAATATTCTCTTAATTGTTTCCTATTAGAATTATTTCAACGTATGCACTGGCATCAGAATAATTTAACCTATGCTGTCCCACCCCAATATCTCCAGAAGCTTTTCATTGTCTCCTAAATAGTCTTCAATGAGGCATTCTAGAGAAGTGGTTAAGAAGAAAGGGTTTGGTGTCAAACAGACTTAGTTTGAGCCCTGGTTCTATCATTTATTAATTGTGTGACATTTGCTGAGTTAACCACTCTAACCCTGATCATTAAAATATGGGTAATAATTGTATCTGCATCACGGTGTTGCCGAAAAGATAATAGATACAAAGCACTTAGCACAGTGCCTAGTGTGGATAAGTGCTGAATAAGGGAGCTATTATTAGAGCTATTATATTTCTGTTTCTCATCAATCTGACCACATCTATATTTAAAAAATAGCTGACATTAATTCCCCTATGCTTGCCTCTGTGTGAACAAGGGAGATTCCTCACTTGGATCTTACAAGGTTCTGCTGCCCTGGGGCTGGCATCCAGGATGGAGCCGGGGTGACAAGGATTCAGTCCCAACTGCCCATGAGCACAACCTACCCATACCTACTCCATGTTTCCCAAGCCGTGGATTCAGGGTTCTCCTTCAGTCCCTGATTAGCTCGGACTTTTTCTTCAGCACCTGGCCCTTTTTCTGAATACCCATCAGATAGGCTGTTCTTGAAAACCATCTTCATTGGTGGCCTGGGGTTTCCTCTGCTCCCAACAGAAAGGCCTGTCCAGACTGGAAACACTGCCACCTGCCAAATTCTGAGTATGAGGCAACAAATTAGAGCAGTTAAAGTCGTGGTCACTGCAATCAGATAAACCTAGGTCCCATTTCTGAGCCCAGTGTGATCTTGGATGATTTCTTTAACCTCTTACTTCCTTGTCTATAAAATAAAGGTAGTCATATTGTCTAATCTCATATTCCCCTTAAAGTAGGGCCTACTAAATATACAGGACATTTATTTAGCAGTGTGACTGTAGGCAGAAGGAACACATGGCACAGGGAGCAAAACAGGATAGAGGGGACAAGGAGGAGTTTTAGAGTTGGATACTGTGCAAGAGGTGGTGCTCAATCCAACTGGAATTGCAAAGGAGAATTACAAAACCCAAACCAGAGCTGACTATCCAGGGAAACAATAGGAGAAACGTTTGTCCATCATTTTTGGTTACCTTTTGGTCAAGGGCAACCCCACTGGGTGGGTGTTAATGGCTGGCACTTCCAGGTCAGACTCAGGAATGTAGAGCTGGGAGTCAGAGAAGCTCTGGGCAAGTGGTGAGAGATGCATGGGGAGGCTAAGATGTGGTGCTGTCAGGCTGTGCCTCAGCAGAGGTAGGGCAGGCCTTGTGTGATAGGCCCTGCAGAAGGAGCTTCAGTAAGAAGAGATGGACTCCAAAGATAATTCTGTACAGGTACCTATATCCCAGAGGTGTTAGGGTGGTTGGTGATATGGGCTGTGAAAGAATTCACAGGGAAGTGCAGAGAATAATGGTTTTATTTTTACTTTCTCAAAGGAGAACAAGGGCTAGGTGCAGAGATGTGCACCACCACCAGCCCTGAGGGTGTCCAGCCTGTGGCCCGAGAGTTGCATGTGGCTCAGGATGGCTGTCAGTGTGGCCCAACACAAAATCAATTTACTTAAAACATTATGAGATGATTGTCTGTGTATGTGTGATTACATGTTGCAATGTATTTAATGTGTGGCCCAAGACAATTCTTCTTCTTCCAGTGTGGCCCAGAGACACCAAAAGGTTGGACACCCCTAGAGGGCTTTGAGTTTTTATCGAGTGATGGGGTGGTCATAGAGCAGGGTGTTTCCGTTGGGCGGCAACCTGTTTCGATGTTATCTTTGGGTGCAGGGTCTGGTGGTCACTGTAGTCTGGTATATCCTGTTCTGTAAGTTCCCGGAGCCTCTGCACATTCAGGGCACATCCAGTAATTTTCTAGCCCTAAAGATAAAGGCTCATAAAACAATTAGGGTCAGTCACGTTTTATGGGGTCCATCCAGCTCTGGGAAAGAGGGCCTGAGAAAGGGGCTTTTGTCCTATTAAGAGGTACATAGGTTTTGCATCAAGTTAGAATAAAATTTGAAGTTTCTGACCTCAGCCTCCAAGTCTGTACATCATGATGTATCATTTATTAATTGTATTGTATTTATTCATTGTAAGGTAGCCCTGGGCTACCTTGCAGACTTCATTTCCTCCACTCTCACTTTGGCTCCTTCCTCTCCAGTTACGCCTGCTGTGCACTCAAAAACAAAACACTCTGAGCTGTTTGGGCCTCAGGGCCATGCCCTTACCACTGCTTCTAATGTTCTTTCCTCAGATATTTGTGGGGCTTTTCCCTCCCTTTATCCAAGTCGCTGTCAAACATCACCCCCTTGAAGAGGCCTTCCCTGGCCACACCATCTAAAACAGCACCCCTAAGGCAATAATTAGGTGTATCTCTTCACCATTGCCCATACCTTTCATTATTCCTGAAATTATGTTGTATGTAATTTATTTGTTATTATCTATATCCCTTTTTAAAAATAAACACTCCCTAAAGAAAAGAACTTTGTCTATTTTTTTCACTGTTCCATGTCCAATGCCTAGAACACTATCTGGTAGATAGTAAGTAGCCAAAAAATGTGTTACACAAATGAACAAACAAATAAATGGATGAGTGATAAGTACTATCACCACCCTATCTCCCTTTGGATATAGCCATGTGGACAAATGACCATGGTCTCCTGACCCCGCAGGGGCCATTCCACAGGGACTCATCCTCCACCTCCTACTGCAGACCCTGTCCTGACCAGACTTGCTCCCTGTGCTCCTGAAGACCTGCAACACCTTTCAGCAGATTTGCTCGAATTGTAACAGGTGGTACAGATAGAAGCCACCTTCCATCTTGCCTTGTCGTACATACAAATTTTCCTTTAGAGACAAAGTTAATTTTAGACAGTATAACCCTTCACACTGCTAGGCCAAAGTGATCATTATTAAATTTGTATATAAAAATATGTAATAACCTAAGCAGAACCAAATGGTGCTTTAGGCTCCAGTGAACAGATGCATTTTGGTACATGTTCATGTGCTTATAAATGTACACATAAAAACACACGTACCCCTGCTCCGCTCTCCTCACAAAACTGCCCTTACCCACCTCTCGGCTTTTCTTTGTCCTCTGTGGCCCGTCAGGACACTATAGTTTCTAAAGCAAACAGTTTACGAGATGTTGGGGGACATGATACTGGATCTCTGGAGAGGTCTGGTCCTTAGAAAGTTGATGTGAATTTCTGGCTACTGGGGCAACACACATTCCAAGGTCATCTTTCCCTTTCAACTTAGGTGCTGAAGAGGTGCTATGGCCTGAACGTTTATGCACCCCAACCCCCCAGCCCTGCCATCCCCACCCCCAGAGCCCAAATCCATATGTTGAAATCTTAACCTCCAAAGATGATGGTATTAGATGGTGTGAATTTTGGAGGTGATTAGGTCATGAGGGTGGAAACTTCATGAACGGTATTAGTGCCACATAAAACAAAGAAAGCCTTAGCCCCTCCTATCATGTGAGGACACAGCGAAAGACTCTGGCTATGAATGAGGAAGAGGGCTTTCTCTGGACCATGTTGGTGCCTTGATCTTGGACTTTCCAGCCTATAGTGATGTGAGAAATAAATTTCTTTTTGCAAGCTACTCAGTCTGTGGTATCTTGTTATGACAGCCTAAAAGGACTATGATGGGGGCTTCCTTCTCATTCTGTTGGCCAGCTACTTCCAAATTTCATCTATTCTGAGTAACAGTGTGGGAACTCAACAAAACAATCTGGTTGTTTTTAATATTTAAAGTATAATAACCTGGGAAATGTGTTCTGATTTCTTCTGTTCCTACACTCTCCCACCATCCAATTTGCCTTAGAGGACTTGTCTAATCTTTTGGGTTGATAGCTGTGGAAGTGATAGGAGGTAGTGGTGGTGGTAATGGAGGTAGAGGTACAAGTGGAAGTGGAGGTGGAGGTGACAGTGGAGGTGGAGATGGTGGCGGAGATGGAGGTGGTGGTGATGGTAGAGGTAGATGTCGAGTGATGGTGGTGCAAGTGGTAGAGTTGATGGTGGTGGAGGTACAGGTGATGGTGGAGATAGACATGGTAATTTTGACATTCAAGGGATGGGTTGTTGACATGTTCAAAATGAAAACACCTCTTGTCTGATACATAGTGTATTGCCCACTAAAAAAATAGCGGTCCCTTCTACAGCAATTGGGAGTTTCCTGAATATAAAATGTTACTATCTTAGTTATCAATTAGTTTCTCTACCTTAACACTTGCCTACTCTTTCTTTCTATCATGTTATATTTAAAAAATACTGCTTCGAAATGTCACATTTTGATAAGCAATTATAGTTTTAATAAGATTTATGTCCTCTGTTTATGCTATAAGCAATGAAGGATTTTAGAAAATTTGAAGAAACAAGAGATTCTAAAAAAATAAATAAACAGGTAGGTAGAACTACTCCGAGATCACCACTATTAACATGTTGCTGCATTTTTCCCATTAGTTCATGTTTCCTCTCTTCTTCCTTTCTTTCTTTTTTCTATCATGTTTTTATCTTTATATTATTACATTGAAATTACATATCACGTTTATATAAAATCATAGCTATGAAGCAAGTTTATACAGTAACATTTTCTCATGTCACTAAAAATTCCTTCAAAATGTTTTTAAGGTATGAATAACATTATATCACAGCGATAGTCCATTATGTATTTATAAGGTTGAGTATTGAGGTTATTTCCAATTTATTTTTCTTATAGAAAGGTCATTTTTCCCAGGGCCATCTGAGAGTTGTACTTCAGGCAGGCACACACATTGCTCTAGCCACTTCTGTGCACATAGTTATGCATATGTGATCGGGGGGGGGGGGGTGCAAATGGAAAGCAGAATCACTGCCTCTGGGGAATTTTCATCCAGTTCGAGAGAGAGACTGAAATGAAGTCACAACATTTACAAACTATCATATCATCAAGTGAGGACTACTGTGTGGTGGAGCCGTAGTATAAAGCTGGCACCTGGGGAAGGATCAAGATCAAAGTTAATGGCTATCCCTTGGGCGTCTAGAAGGGGCGTCAGGGACCATGGATTATCCCACAATATCCAAGGCCAGGCACAAGCTGAGGTGTAATTTACTGCAACAACAGTATATGTGTAGAGGATGGTGTATTTTTAAACTAAACTTTGAAGGGCGATGAGGGGCATGGATTAGCAGAGAGGAAGGGAGAGAACATTTTAGATCAGGGGCATGATACATAAAAGTTATGAAAGAAAATCATATGCAGGTCTTGAGAAGTCAATAAGCTTGCCTTAGTGGAAGGGGGCTGTGAGGAATAAGGAGGCATGACATTGGTTAGGCTGGAGGCAGAAGGGGACCAGAGACACTGAAGACCCTTGAGATGGAAGATGATATGACAAAAGCATGGCCTAAGGAAGATTATACTGGCAGCTGTGCTGGATGTATTGGAGTTGGCAGACCCTGGAGACATCTGCATGGAAGGTGTTGAATTAAATCAGGCGTGAGCTGACGAGGGCTGGATGTGGAATGGTGGCAGTTGAACTAAAACAGAAATGAAAGGCAAGAGAAACATTTTAGCAGAAGAGAAGGCTCAACATGTAATGGACTGATTAGGTTATGGGAAGTGAAAGAAAGAGCACTTAAAATTGGTTCCATTGGGTTGACTCTATGGGACAGAACCCTGTTGGTTGGAAGAGGTGAAAAGACTCATTCTTTTGCCTCTCCTTCTATCACTTGAGTCCCCTATGCCTGATAGCCTTTATGACCCCGTGATGGAGATGAGGGGATGGCTGTGCAAAAGCACCATTAGGTGCTGGTGAAAATCCCTCATAGGACAGCCAGATATTTAAAGTCCTCAGCACATACATTTTTACTCTGACAGGCCCATCTCCTCTTCTTAGGACAGAAAGTAGAAACTCATTTTTTGTTGTTGCTGTTGACTCTGACTGCCTCATGTTCCTGGACTTCACTTTCTTTGGTCTATAGGGCCCTGATCTCACTTCTGATATCTCCTACTGCTAGATGGTATGTCTGGTGCTCCTGAACCAGGGCGGTGGCTGAGGTGCAACTTATGTGATGGCAGCACTTCTACAGGAAGGGCTCAAACCTCTTCCTTCCAAAGCTCATTGATGAGGACGGTGATGGAGATAATTTTAGTACTATTGTTATTCCTAACTTTTATCGAGAATAGTTTACATTCCTGGCTCCTATATACATTAACATCTTCAATGTTAATATTATTCTTTCTATTTTACAGAAAGGAAACAGTGATTCAGGGGAATGATATTCATCCGACGTCACACAACTGGTAAGAGTTAGAGCTGGGAATTGATAGTGGATCTGTTTAATAACAGTCTTGGTTTTTGTTTGTTTGTTTGTTTGTTTTAACTGCATCACAGGGCCTTTAAAAGTTGACCAAGCCTATAATGGAAAAAGTACCAGGGACCCCAGGATATTGTTAAGTTAGCTAAGCAGCTGTGACCAGTTAATCTCACAAATACTGTTCTTTGCTGCCCCATTTATAAATCCTGGAACTAAGAGGTACTGAGAATACAGGCTGAAAACTTGAGAATCTGTATCCTCTCTTTCCTATGTCAGAACCATTGGAGACATTGATCTCCAGGTCTAAATGGTTTAGCATTTTTCTAATGGCTTCCTTTTGTTCCATGTGTTGTGCCAGTTAATTGCTTTAGGAAATCTTGGTGAAATCCTGCATTTTCACCATCTATAGTGTTTAACTAGCTTCCTTTCTGATGTGCAAAATTGAGAGCACTTGGAATCTTCAAAGCACAAGGTCTAGAATCAGAATAGTTTCACGGACTGCCAAAGCAGGAGGTGAGTCCTGAGAGGGGCCTAACACTAGAGGTTTTCCCTCAGGCCTCCATTATTAATGAAATGTGTGTTGTCATGGTGATGGGAGAACAAGTGGAATCAGG
The DNA here is from genome assembly GCF_022682495.2 of Desmodus rotundus. Lineage (NCBI taxonomy): Eukaryota > Metazoa > Chordata > Mammalia > Chiroptera > Phyllostomidae > Desmodus > Desmodus rotundus. Next base: position 82,482,200 of record NC_071398.1, read on the forward strand.
ACAAGACTTGATAAAATATGGCAACACCGGGAGCTATAAAATCTACGTGACAGTGTGTATCTTGTGATAAGCATGGGACATCACGTCACTTTCTCCATGACATGTCTCAGACATTATAAGGTCAATGTAATATCCTAGGATTATTTGAACCAGATGGCTCTCTGTCTCTCCTACACTGGCTTGGACCCCAAGAGGCCATAGTCAGGGCAAGGAATTCTGATACCTGTTGTTGGTAATAACCAAAATCTATGTAAATTATCTACAAAATCCAAATAGAAGGCACATTGAAGAAGGTGAAAATATTTGTGTTGATATACCCTTTGTTTCTATACAACCTTTTTTCTATACTTTTATACAATGTGCTCTTATATCCCCTTTGCTCCCCTCCCTACAGAGAAAAAAGAAAAGTGTAACTATATTAAGTATTACATAAATACAGATCACAAGAGTTAGTTGGATGATAAGCATATGTCTTGGTTTGCTCAAGTTAGGCATCATTTATACCTTTTGTCCTGGTATAATTGTTAAAGTGGCTTCTTTCAGTAGAAGAAGTGTCCAGATTTGGATACTGTATGGTTACCTTGTTGAACTGGTGTTGTGGTTATGGGATGTGCCTGGGAAGGTTTGGTGCATCAACAAAAAAGGGTACTGTTGAAGGCCCTTCACAAGGCCTTGTGAAGCCTGTGAGCAACACTCATGGCCAAGTGAAGTCAAGTGGCCCATAGGAGATAACCTCGTGGCTCCAACTCTGCATGACTCCAGGGACTCAGGAAGCCACAACCACCCAGGGGCTGAATAAAATTTTAAAAGATGCTAATAATTTCAAGGAATGAAGGCTTGATAAAAGGCCATTTCCCAGTAGAAGGAAAAACATAGGCAAATGCATGGTGGTTAGAACATTAGGAAATAAGAGTGTCCGGGTAGTTTGTCTCTAGAATAGGATGTAGATATAGGATGTACTAGGGGGTGACTTTAGAAATGTATATTATGGCCAGAGTATGGAGGACCTTGAGTGGAAGGTAAGAACTTACGATTTATTTTAATACTTTTTGGGGTACCATTTAATATATTTTAAAGAGAAGAAGGGTGAGAGTTGCATATTTGGAGGATTAATAACAAGAGGAAGATACAAACAGTAACTAGTTGACTATTGAAAATCGCTCCTGAGATACTAAGATCAAAAATATCTTCAAATGTTTCATTATTAGATAGAAAGTCAGAAGCATAATTGGTAGGCACAAAATAGACAGGGGAGGTTAAGAATAGTATAAGAAATGGAGAAACCAAAGAACTTATATGTAAAACCCATGGACATGAACTAAGAGGGGGGATGCTGGAAGGTAGGGCGGATGCAGGGCAGAAGGGGATAAAGGGGAGAAAAAGTTGGGACAACTGTAATAGCATAATCAATAAAATATACTTAAAAATGCAAAAAAAAAAGAAAGTCAATGAAAAAGAATAAACATATTAAGTAGTCAACTCAAAAGATTAGAAGCAAACCCATTTCAAAGGAGAAATGAAAAATAAAGAAAAAATTAATAAAAGTATATTCATGAGATAGTCTTTTGAGAAAAGTAATTTAATTTCTTTACATTTATAAGAAATACAAATATGTAAAATTTGCAATGAGAAGAGAAATATTAGATCAGTATAAAGGACATTTTAAAATCCATGAACAAAACTATACTTGTTAATGGTAATACATTTGAAGTTCTTAATGAAATTGATGGTTTTCTGGAGAAAGTAAAACACTAAATTTAGGTTAAAGTAAAAGGAAGAGAAAACCTAACAACTCACTTTCAGAATTCTTCCCCCTTCAAAAAAAATAAATTGTACATTATTTTATAGTTGTCTTCTGTAAATTTTTCAAGCAACAATTTCCATAGCATGTCATTGATTAAAACATAGAAATGTGAATTCATTTTAAGAAGGAAGCATGGCCGTGATACTAAGACTTGATGTCACCTCACAAAATGAAATAGAGGAGAATACTGGCAGGACAATCTGAGTTATAAATATTGATGTAGGAGTCTAAAACAAAAGATCAGCAAATCATATTCATAAGTATATTAAAAAAGTGTAGTATCATAAAAAAGTACAATTTATCTCAAGATTGAAACACAATAAATATGACAAGTCAGGAGCTTAAGCCTTAGTAGAACTCATTTGAATTAATAAGAAAGCTCCTAAAAATCCTAGTAGAAAAATGAGCAGGATATGAATGGATAATTCACATAAAAAATAAAAATGGCTGATAAGCATATGAAAAACTATTAACCCTGTTAGTTATCAAAGAAATGCAAATGAAGCATCACTTTTTGTAAATCAAATTAGCAAAGCTTAAAAATAAATAATAGTAACACAAATGCCAATAAACATGAAAATATGTTCAACCTCATTAAATCGGGAAAATGCAAATTAAAACCACAATGAAATGCCATTTTATACCCGCTAGCTTGGCAAAAATGGAAAACTCCTTCAGTGTTTGGGAGGGTGTTTAGTAATTAGGAGCTCTGTAGCTCTGATCAGGCTGGACAACTTAAAAACAAGGTAAGATTTTCTAGAAATACTGAATATGTGCACACTATTTGATACACCAATCCCACACCAGGGTGTGTACCCTCAACTAGAGGTTGTCAAATGTTTTCACCTGCACACTTAAAAGAATTCTGAAAAGCTGTGTGTTGCTTGCATAATTTTAAATTATCATCTAAGCTTTTCACTGGCAACAAATATAATTTTCTGTGCATTGACTTTAAATTAAAAAAATATATGATCAAGTTGTTCTTTAATGGTTTAAGATTTTAATCACTTCTTTGGTCCTTAAACCTATATATTTTATTCCATGTCTTCCTAAATAACCTTATCCAAATTCAATATAGTTTTATGCTTGAGATGCTTTAATTGATCATCCTCTCATACATCTTTAGAGCAAAAATACATGCATGTATTGAATTTTTCAAAGATTTCCTATCAGACCATAGGGTTCTAAGTATCAGAAATTTCTCCTGGAATGAGTTATTATAGTTAGGAGTAATAAACAATTGATTAAAGTGATGTGGATAAATCACAAATTTTGTTAGATAATTACTAATTGTGAAACTAAAATTTTATTGGAAATGTATGTGTCATTGATATGGTTAGAGTTTTTTTCAATCAGTTTTATATATCTAAGGATACATATTGCTTACAGCTTGAATGAGACAGAATATAGCATCAATTTTATTCCTATTTATTCTTTTTACAGATGCAAGTGGTATGAATCCTTGTTCTTGTAAATAAATGGAGGAATAGGAATTTTGTTTAGCAACATGACTCAATTCTCTGAATTCATAGCCAACTGTATGCCAAATATCACCTAGTGCTTTATGATTGATGATTTTATCATCGGAAACTATTCTAAATAATCCACTAGCTGAAAACTTGTTGTTTCAGACAACAAAGAATTGGAAAGCATCTGACTGGCAAAATGATTTGTTATCCATTCATTAAAGTCCTTTGCTTTCTGAACATCATCATAAAATTTTAAAATGTCCCTTTGTTTGTCATCCTGGAGTTTCTTTATACTAATTTAATGCACTAGCATAAGAATCTGGATGAGTGAGAGGTATGCTTTCCTTTTTTTAAAGTGGGGAAAGAGCTATTAAATGTGAGAGGTTAGAAAGGATTGCTTTAAGGAAAATGTATGAACAGAAATTGCTGACTTGCAAACTGATTCCCTGAACACAGTCTATGCCCATGTGCCTCTTGAAGCCTCATGTTTCCCCACGGCCGCACATGCTCCAGTTTGTAAATCATTGCCTGGGAGAAACACCCCCGGCAATGGGAGCAGGAGGCACACAGAAGACTTCACAGAGGCATTGTCCACAAATAGACCCAAACTAGAAACACCCAAACATCCATCAACAGGAAAGAGGACAAACCATTATACGTTCATACAAAAAACACTATAAAGCAGTGAAATAAATGAGTAAAAAAAAAGCAAGCTACTGAAAATACATACAGTATCATATTTATAAAGTTTGAGACCAAGTTTAATTACATTGCAGATTATTTAGGTTATGTACACATATGGCAAAACTACAGAGAAAAGAGCTGACCAAACATCCAACGCTGTGTTGACCTCTTGGACGTTGGACGGTCCTGGGATATGTGGGGAAGGAGCGCACAGGCAGCCCAGCTCTCTCATTTACGTTCTGTTTGTTAACCTGGGTGGCAGGGTTTAACATGTCTCTCTAGGCTTTAAAACTTTCATAAGTTACTTTAAAATTGTATGAATCTTTGATAACTGCAAAGTATAATATAGTCTTTTGTACGTATGAAATTGTTCAAAATTTTAAATGGAAAACAAGTGTGTGTAGTAGTCCATGTTTGAGATGGTTTTAGTGAAACCAATACATTTTTTTTGCACTACTTCTAAAAATAACAATGGGTACCGTGTTTCTGGAAGGCAATTTAGAGCTATTTATAAAGAGTTTTAAACTATTCACACTTGGTGAGTCAATAATATTACTTCTAGAAATATATCTTAAAAATCATTGAAATGTTACCAAAGATTAATATTAAAGTGTATTTATCACAGTACTATTTGTAATAGAGAAAAATGGAAATGATATAAACAGGCAATAATAGGAGAGTGTTTGAAAGTATTGTGGCAAAACAATCTGATAGCTCATTCAGCCATTAAATTATATTTTAAAATAATATTTAATTATCAGCATATCCCCAAAGCTCATGCTTTATTAAAAGAATAAAATTGAAAAACAGTATGTACATCGTAATTCCAATTACAATTGTGCCTGTGTGTGTCTGAGTGTGCAGTTGGTATACTTTTATTTATTTATATTTCATTGTTGTCCAAGTACAGTTGTCTCCATTTTCTCCCCACCACTCTCCCCTGCTCCACCCTCAATCCTTCCCCCCTTAGCTTTGTCCATGGGTCCTTTATACATGTTCCTTGACTTGACCCTTCCCCTTCTTTCCCCCACTATCCCCTTCCCTCATCCCCTCTGGTCACTGTCAGCTTATTCTTTATTTCCATGTCTCTAGTTTTATTTTGCTCACTTGTTAGATTTGTTGATTAGGTACACTCATAGGTGAGATCATATGGTATTTTTCTTTCACCACCTGACTTATTTCATGTAGCATAATGCTCTCCAGTTCCAGCCACACTGTCACAAAGGGTCAGAGTTCCTTCTTTCTTTCTGCCACGTAGTATTCCATTGTGTAAATGTACCAGTGGTATGCTTTTATATTACACAACAATTGAGGCCAAGAAATGCCACTTTATCTTGCTAAAAGTCTGTTGTATCATCTTCTATCTAATCAAGAGGAAATCCACTCTCCCCTGAATTCTCTCTTCAACCCTCTCTACCATATTCCTTCTCTGACCATGGAGCCTGCCTTACTGGGAGCCTGGGAGTATGTGAAGCCTCTATGTTTGTAAGAGTGCCACAGTGCAAGTGGTACATGAAGGAAAGAGTCAGGCCATTTGAAACCTATCCTCACTGTCTAATTATGACAATCATCATCAATAAATAAGGAATCTTCTCTTTGCTTGGAATGACTTTCCTTGCCTACTGCTACCCACATTCTACCCAGTCTGCAGTTCCCTTTCTCCCCACTCCTCCTCTGTGAACCTGTTCTTACTTTGTCTAGCCCTCAGGACCTCTCGCCAACTCCTGGCTGCAGTGCTGCCGTCCCTTACCAATGATAGAGTTATACTAATTACACCAGTGTTCACAAATTGCTCTCATTTATTTGTACTACTAGAAAAGTCTCTTTTTTAAAGAAATTCTTTTTAGTCTTAGAGTTACCAGAGTACTTAGGGCTAGAAACTCAGTGTTACCTACCACTTAGTGGTTAATTGATTAATTGATTAAATAATAAGAAGTTAAGCCTAGCTTTCATGTAACTTTGGTATTAGATCTAAGATCCAGATCCTTAGACATCTGCTTTCCCTTCTCCCTTCTAAAATGGTACCATCTTTTTATTCAGAGGTCGGGCTGAAGACAGTTCAGGTACTGAGAATGGAAAATAAAAGAGCAGAGGGAGTTAGGTCCTTTGAAGTGCTTGCTGCACAGAGAACTAAAGAAAAATGCAAATGTTCCCTTCAACTAAGAGAACCTTATCAATATTAAGAAGTACATGGAAAAGAAGAAAGAGGGATGAAAAATATACAACACTTAACAAGAGGATAATTTAGTTTGTTGGCAAGTACTTAAGAGTCTGGTTCATGAAAAATTACTCACACAATTGCATAGCAGATTTCTCTGGGCTTTTGTGCATGGATCATGGTATTGATTTCATGCAAATGATCACATTTTGTTGGGTGTTAGGCCGTGGAAGGATGGGGTAGAGAGGGAGGGGTAGCTAAGAGAAAGATCAAAGAGGGTGGGGGAAGAGAAGCTTGTTGCTCTCCCAGACCTGCTGCAAAGACCAGCCTCAGGAGGGCGCCCACACTGCCAAGTGAGCAATAGAAGCTGTTTCCTTCTGCCTTCTATTCTCTAGGGTGGCTCCAGAGAGACACTTGCCAAATGAAGCCTTTTATTTTCATGGTTGGGATTGAATTATTGGCAAGGAGAAGAAAGGATGATTGTGGACGTACCTTGGGGATAAAAATAAACTTGATTTTCATTGAAAAAAACAACCTATGTCTATAGGCAAAAATGTGATAGGGACTTTTTGGCTGAGAGAAATCCAGTAGTTCATTTGCCAGCTGGCCTGTTGTGGTGTCTTTCCAGAAGTGATGAAGTTTGGTTTTGAAATTAAAAAAAACAAACAAACCAGAATTAGTTTGTCTCTAACAGCTAATAGAGAGGAACATCTAGGAGAGCTCAAGGTGAGATAATGAAGTGATGATAGCAAAAATATTTAAGATTTATTGGGTGTTCACCATTTGCCATATACTGTTGTAAGCACTTTACATATTTCCATTCTCGTAATTCTCATACCAATCCTATGAGGTAAAGAGTTAACCAGTGAGGAAATGTTAACATTCCAGCTTTACAAAACATGAAGGCCCTAGAGATCACTCCTGTTCACATACATCTCTTGGGCCCAGAACAGTGCTCATGACTCTAATCACAGGTGAGAAGGCAGGACATCAGCATAGGGTAAGGATTGCTAATAGTTGGAGTTGAGGAGGAACTGAGGATAGTACCCGAGAGTGAAATCCCCCAAAGGAACCAAAGATAGAGTGAGAAAAGCAGCATTTAGCCAGAAGTCATGGGCCAAGAGTCCCAGATCCCAGGTCCCAGGCTATGCCGTGACGTTCATAGTGGGACAGCCCGACACAGCAGGGGACAAAGCTTGGTGGGGCACAGGTGGAGCTATGGAGAACACTGTAGGCCTCGACACTGGGCACCAGGCCCAGAAGTGGATGCTGAATCATCATTCGCAAGTCTAACTACTGACACTGAATGATGCCAACAAAAGTCAGTCAATGGAATCAAACATTTTGGCCTCTAGCTGAGATGATTCTGGGGCTATTTAAGTCTTAGTTAACACAGGGGGACAAAACAAAACATAACAGAGGAGTGCCCTTTTCTTAAGTCTGGTGGTTGTCAGTTCAGAGATGAGATTGTTGCTCAGAATAAAGAAATAATTCTGTTTCTCTTTCCTGGAGAACCACTGTTCTATGGTTATAATAATTCATTTTGGGGATAAGTTGTCAAAATCAGAGATAAACTCTTCTCTCCTTTAACTTGTGTTTGCTGATGCTTTCCCTCCCACTGGACCCCTTGGAAAGTTATTTCTTTATGATTTTTTAATCATCAGTGTTTTTAAGATAGGCTAGCTACACAGCTAACTTGGGCAGCCAGTCAAGTTTCACCGCCTGCACTTTGGTTGGGGAAGAAGGAGCTGGCTTAATGAAGTTGCTGCAGAGTTCCTTTGGGCTTTGAACAAATTGCTCCAATATAAGAAGTCACCACTCTGCTTCCCAGTGTCATTAAGGAGCCCCATGTGAAGGAACAATATTAGTTTTCACTTAGAGAGTGAAGGCCACCAACAACTGGAGGAAAGAAAACTGAAATGTGGCTAATGGGCCAATTTGGCAACTCAACTGGGAACCCAGACATTTTGCCCCCGCCAAGCTCCCTTGAATTTGTATGACACAGAAACAGACTGAGAAGAGACTCTCAGGGCTTGGCAAGAAGAATAGATCAATGCATTTGTTCATTCTATTAAGGAGAAGAAGAAAAAAAGCATAGTTTTCTTTTTTTTCCTTTCAAAACCAATTCCTCTGCCTCATGGGGATTAGAATTATGTAGCACTATCTTCTGTTTAGGAAGCTGGAAAAGGGTCCCAGTGGGGAAAGACCAAGTTTTACATAAGGAATTTTGAACCAATAATCAGCCTTTCACCTCAATGATACCTGTTGTATTTAAAACTTAATAAATATTAATTAGACTGTTAAAGCTAATCTCATTTGATTTTACAGATCTAATTTACCTGAACCTTTTTTTAAATCTGCAAAAGAGGGACCATTTTACTTCTATATAAAATCCCATAGTATGACCTGCCTTTCAATTTATTTTGTGTTTTCTTTCTAATTCTGAGGTTACAACAAAATTTGACTCTATTTCAATATCTCCCTGAATTGGTTTCTTTTTACCATGGACAATGAATGAAAGCAGATCTGATAGGAAAGCAGAGCACAAGCAAAGAATGGTATTCTGCCCAGAGCTAATATCTTCTTTCCTTATAGGAGAAAAGGCAAAACCACTTAGTAACCAACATTTCATCTTCAATTGTCCACCCTTTGACTCACTTCATTCTTTCCGGAGTATTCAGCCTTATTATGTAGTGATAAATGTGGAATTACCTCCCACAATGGAAATTTGTTGTTTTTACTGTCCAGCATCTGTTTTCCTTTCTTCTGATTATAAAGCCATACTTTACATGGGGAAAACCCCTTCCTCAGCCTTAGTTCCTGTCATCTAAGTGGTAGTAGCATCAGGAGTAGGCAAATGATCCAGGTTGCTTGGGAAGAGCATCAAATGCCCTCACCTTATTGACAGGCTCAGGGACGGATATATGAACCAGCTCCAGCCAGTCAGCTCAACCCCCATCTTGTAGGCCATGATGAATAGTTTAAGGACTGGTATATAACTAGGTTAGTTCAATAAAAATAAATTCCAAGGTAATCATTTGAAAGAGAATTTCTCATTCTGATAGGTTCAGAGAGACCTGAAAGAGAGCTCTTGCCTGAGAGTAAAGCCAACATGGAGAAGAGAGCCAAGTGTGATGGTGGGAAACCTAGTTCTGATGGGCCCCTCGCTCAACGAAGTCATGGACCAATTTTATCTTTGGAACTTCCAGATGTTAGTCAGTCAATGCCTTCTTTATCAGTCAGTTTGAATTGAGTTTTTGTCACTTGCAGATATTAACACAGAATCCTCTTCCAAAATATGACTAATCTGCTCAATAAGCATTCCTTTTTTTATCTCCTATTTTTAAGATATTGCACTTGATTTGAACAAGGTCTGGTTTGTTAAGTTGTTTAATGTGTATTTAGGGAAATAAGATATGAGACAACTGGAATATATATGACAAAAAACATATGCACAAAACATATGAGTAAATGTCCCAATAAATGTGCTGAGAGAACTCCAACTCAGAGAACACTGCAGGGGAGAAGTGATCTGGAAAAACTCCACTTGGGCAATGAGGTTTGAATTAGACCCATAAGGAAGCATGGAGTTTGGATTGATGAAGAGTAAGAGAAAAGCATTCGAGTGAGAGAAACAGCATTGATGGATACCTGGGAAGAGGAAAGGTATGGTGAAAGGCTGAACCAATGTACGGAGATAAGAATGACTAGAGAGATAAAGGATAAAGTTGAGTCTAGAAAAGAGTTTCAAATTTGTATGTGACTCAGTGATGAGGAGGCTGTGGGCTCTTATGTGAAAATTCAGATGCTGAAATAATATTTTGCAGAGTTTGTGTCAATAACATAGAAATTGGGGTGGGAAATGGGAGACAACTGTGCAGAGGAAAAAAATGGGGAATCTGTTGCAAAAATCAAGGAATGTATCGATAAGGCTGTGTTGGCTGAAAGATTGGTGAGCAACAGAAACCCTGAGTCTTTGGAGCAAGACTGGCAATCCTCAGGGACTGATGCGGAATGCCTGGAGAGAGAAATAAAATGGGGATGCCATGGTTTTCATAAATTTGGAATGTGAGAAATAAAGGATGAAAAATCAGTTTGAAAGGAAAACATATTAGGCTTGATTTTAGACAGTGAATTTGGGGCAAGTTTCAGTAAAAAAAAATTGTACATATACAATAGCTAGAAATGTGGAAGTAAAGAACAGGTGAAGGGTTAGATTTGGGGTTAAAATGGAGATCTGAAGATCACTGTCATGGTGTCTTTGGTCAAAGTCCTCAGCAGGGAAGAGTCTAAGGAAATGATCATAGGTAAAAAGGAATCCAGAGTGAGCCTTGAATCTCAGGGGTACACAGAAGCAGGACTGAGAGGCAGAAAGAGAAAATGGTATCCAGATTTGAGCTAGAGGGAGGAAGGTTAAATATTACAGTATTTCTAAAAGTTGCAGTGAAGGCCTTGTTAAGACAGGGGAGACTAAGGTGTGATTACACACCAAAGGGATATATACAATTGAGAGAAGGCAAGTAAAATCTGTGAGATAGGATTAACTTACTGTGAAAAATGCTTTTCCTTGGAAGAACAGACACACACATATACAGGAAAAAATTTATATGAGCAAAAAAGATACCCAAATCAGTTTGATTATATAGAACACTTGTGCTTAAAATACATTGCCCCCCAAAAGTGTGTGTGTGTATACACTCTTATATATGTGTGTGTGTATACATGTAAACGCACACACACATGCACACACAAGGTCTGTCCATAATGTATCCAGCCATATAATATGAAAAATAGAGACATTTATTGAAGAAGATAAAAGATACAAGAAACATTGTACCTAGAACAATGACACATCAGTCTCCTTCAAAGTAGGCATCTTGGGATTTCACACAGTTCTCCCAATTGCCATCAGCTGCCTCGTCATATTATCGTGAATCTCACTAACAGTCTGAAATCTTTTCTGTTTCAAAGGTGATTTTATTTTGCAGAAAAGATAGAAGTTGCTGGGCACCAAATCTGGGCTGTAGGGGGCACTGAGTCACCTGGGTGATTTGATGTTTCACCAAAAAACTGTGTGACGTGATTCATGACCAGGTATGTTGTCATGATGAAGCTGCCAATCACCAGTCACCCATAGCTGCAGCCTTCTGAATCATCCAAATAGTTTCCGTGGAGGAACATTCAACCTTCAGGCAAAATTCGATGTGGATTCAGTGTTCTACTAGGTCAGTCATTTTGAATGTGATGGCCACACAGTACACATGCTCACTCAATGGCGTCTACTACCCCCACTGACTGGTATAGTGAAGTCCTCATTGTTCACACATGCCATTCCAGTCCACTCTCCTTGGCTGCCAGATTACATCAATGTCATGCAAACTACTCTTATTATATTAACAATGGTTGGACTTTCTCCAGACAGACCTTGTGTGTGTGTGTAAGTATACATAAATATAGATATATAAGCATATATATACACACTTATAATTTTAGTTTGTAGACACGTACAGGCACACAGACACAGAAGCATTAGGAGAGCATGTATGGGGTGAACAGAGGGAAAGTGACGCTATAAAAGCAATCTGGACAGAATCACTCCGTATAAATGACAGCATACGTGGCTTGTTGCCAATGCAGCACAATGTGTGTTGAAAACCAAATCAAATTTTTGTTTCAGCTTCTTATCTCTGATCTCACAAGTAACACACTGAGAAACCTGCATTTCCCACTCAAACACACCCCAAGACATCCACTGAGACTTCTAAGGAGAAACAGTTTGTCTGAGCTTAGTGAGCACTGTGGTTTCTGAAGAGGGAAATATAAGGACAGAAGTTGATCTTAGGCATTTGTTGAGGGATGACTTCACAGAATTTTAGATGGATAAAAACATCTAGACATATATTCATATACACTGCCTACTCATACGCACATGGAGAGCATCAAGTTTAATAAGATCCAGACTGATTTGACTTTATAAATATATCTGTGCTTTTAAAATAATCCATGCTGGCTTCAGTTCAACCCTTCATATAGTGACTAAAGGCAGCCAGCCCATCTTCCATATGCATCTATTTTGCTCCCCTGAAATAGAGTCCTTCAGTCTCCTATGATAGAAGGGTCTGTGAAACTAAAGCTATGTATGGGATACAGTTTCTTGCATCTTGGAGAAAATTATCTGGTTAGAAAGTGGTTGAACTCCCTATCTTCTTCAGTGTGGTCTGTCCCAGCTACCTTATCTTGAGGAGGCCGGTTAAAGCAACACATTGCTTTCCATTGATTTGGGTACAGTAACTCTTTGGGCCAAAGGCAGAGTAGATATGATTCTGTGACCCTGGGATGTGCTAAGAGGGCTTTTGGATTCCAGCCCACACTTTACAAGAAAGAATCTTAATGCTTTTTGTGCCCCCTTCCTGCCAAGACTCAACTAAATGAAAATGGACCTTAAGAAATAAGCCAGAAGAAGAAGAGAAACATAAGGAAGACAAGTGGGAAAAAGGAGAAAAGTAGGAAGGGAGAAATAACTGAGGGATGGAAAAAAAGGAAATAAAAAAGGGAGAGACAGAAGGAAGGAAGGAAGGAAGGAAGGAAAGAAGGAAGGAAGGAAGGTAGGCAAGGAGTAGGTAAGGATTTCATGAGACAGAGAGAAACAGAGAGCCTGGAACTGAAGGTCATGGAGGAAGGGGGAGGAGAGGTTGTCTGAAGTCACTCATCTGAACAAAATCAGACTTCCCACAGGCAGCCAGTCAGGTGACCCAATCCATCTTCCACATCAGGCTCCCATGATCAGTGGGCAAGTCAGTCATTTGACCATCTTGGTAACATCAGAATCTTATGAACCAAACACCACATATTGGTGCATTGAGCTGCATTAACTGTTTGCACCAGGGGTAAAGAATGCTGAACCAATGGGCTCCACAAGCTGCACTTCAGGGGGTGTGTGCTCAGTTTTGAATTGGGTCACTTTTGGGGGGAGGGCTCTAAAAAGTCCTATGACAAATCAGGCTTTTAAGAGATGACTTTTATCTGGTCATTCCCCTGATGAAAAGAGTGACTTCAATGCTTTCCCATGGCAGGTCAAGTCAAGTCCAGAACCTACATCACAGCATCATGCCTTTCTTTAATCTGTCTCCAGTGACTGCCTAATTGCCAATCCAATAGGCATGTCTCAGGTTTTGTCTGTCTTGCATTCGATGCTGTCGATCATTCTCTCTCTATGGAACTTCACTTCCTGTGGCTTTAGGAAAGTACACACACCTGATTCTCTTCATTATACTGACCAATGGCCCTGTTTTACCTATAGCTGATCGGTTTCTGGAACTCGTGATTTTCAGTGCTGTGATCAGAAAGTTCCAGACAAACTGGTATAGGTTGGTCACCGTATTCCACCCTGCCAGTCTTCTCTGCCCAGCACCCAGTAGGCACTCTTTCTTGCTTCCCAGCCTTTGGAAGTGAAGTTGTAACCTCTCTTTAGACCACATATTTTCTGGTATATCTTTTTCATTGGGTGTCCAACTCTTCCTCTGAATCAATGTGCAGAAATACCTCAGACTCAGGGTCCCTCACAGGGTGATATTTTCACATAGGCTGTTCTCCCAATGCCTTTCTCAGTTGTCCTGTTTACTTTTTCAGGTCTGACCTAAGTTTGATAAGTCCTCACCTGATTTCATCAACAGATTCTGAGACTTTAAGCAAATTGACATAACACAAACTCAATATTACCAGGGGCTAATTGATATAAACAAGACTGAAATTCCTATGACATCTAACCAACATTATAACAAAACACCCTTGAATATAACAACGTTATTCAAGGACCTGCTGTAGTGTCACCTGGGGTCTCAGGCCATTTCTGGCTTTTCTCTTTGCTCAGACTTGCTTTAATAGAGACTATATTCTATACTCTAACACTGAATTATTTCATGTCCAAAAATGTTATCTGGCTTTGTACACAAATCATGTTAGAGACAAATAGATCTGGGTTTTGTGTCCCAGGCCGGCCAATAATTCCCTAACACATTGAGCACTTAATATAGGGAGTCAATATTTCAACTGCTTTACATTGTGTCTCATTTATAGTTAGTTTACCAACTCATGCCCTCATTTTACAGATGAGGAATGTGACTCAGAGACCCTGAGTAACATGCCTGGGGAAATAGTAGGCAGGGTTACGCTTTAGCTGTCTGAACCTAGAACCATGCTTTTAGTTACTAATTGCTATTGGTTTCAGTAAAAGCAAGATTCTGTGACTACTTTTAAGAAAAATCTCTTAATACTCTAAATGATTAGTGACCACATCTTTCCATGTATTCTCTTATTCTCTCATAATCTTCCCAGAATGTCTGAACAAAAGCCCCTCCAGCTTTGAGAGAGAGACACCGGGTCCATTAAAGCCTGGTGCTAATGTATCCTGTATCACTCCTACCCTATGCTACACTCCCAATCTCCCCCCTTGGCCTCAAACCATGTGTAACCAGCCCCCACCCCAGTAAATATTTTATCTTCACAAGCAGCTGGAAAGAGAGAGGTGCACTAGCAGCAGGCTCGGTCAATCCTGTTTAAATATTGATCACAAACATCGTTAAAATAAAAGTCTATCGACTCAGCTGGTGAGTTTGCAGCTTCAACACTTTGCAGAATGCAATTTTCCATGTGCAGTGACTCCAAGCAACTTGCTTGAGTTATGATGTTAATAAGTGAGGCACCTCCTTTGGGAGAGCTCTCATGTCCTGGAGACAGCTGAGGAAAGGAACCAGCCCTTCAGTTTGAGGCAATTTCAAAGTCCTTCCCCTCATTTTCCCCATAGGTCAGTGTTCTGGATGCTAGCTCTTTTGGAAGCTGAGTTGCATGGTTCTGAAAGTTGGAAGTGTGTGTCTTTTGTAGCCTTGAAAACATAAGGGTAATGTGATGGGAAGGGGCATTGTAAGGGATCTGTACAAACTGCATTGAGCCTATTCCTCTGCAGCAGTAGTCTTCACATTTTGGCATCTATCAGAATCTCCTGGAGGACGTGTGAAAACATGGACTGATGGGAGCCCCTGCCCAGGGTTTCTGATTCAGTAACTCTAGGGTGAGGATGAGGAATCTGCACTTCTAACCAGTTCCTAGTTGATGGTGATGCTGCTGGTTCAGGGACCACGTTTGGAGAACAGTAACATCACTCTCACCTGTGCAAACATAGCAACTCGTCCTTCAATAAGAGTGCTCTCAGGGGCTAGGCATTCCTCACATTTTTCAGCTTAGAGTGTGTCATCTAGCCCAGTGGTTTTCAAACTCTTTTATTGAAACTCTCTATAAATAAAAATCCCACATGGAGGCCCAAGATTAAGAGTGATAGACAGCTATGCTCTAGCTGAAGCGAGAACAGAAGAGCCCTGTGGCTCTGAGGAGCATGATTTGCTTCAAATGCCCTTATTTTACAAATGAGGCAACTGAGACCCCAGATGAAGACATGACTCATCTGTGAAGAGCCAGGACTGGAGCCTGCATTTCTCTTTTTCCCAGAACAGCTACTACCACTCCTAGGAGAACATTGACAGTGGATGAAGGTACCATCAAGGGGAAAATTCATCTAGTGATCACTCTTGCAAGAGATTCTGTATCTTTCACACTTACTGGGTAGAAGAAAGGGCACCCAGGGCCTGCGTTTCTGAAAGCCTTTCCCAGTGGCCTGGCTGTGGGAATTATGTCTGTTTCAAGAGTGTGTCCAGCTTACTCATAACTCTGAATTCTACAGAGATACTATGGCAGAGGTGGTAACCAAATGGCCGAGTAAAGGGGGTGGGTGGTAAGAAAGCAGCAGGTGTATCATAGTAAGAGCACATAGCCCTAATTGACAGAAGTGTGGCAATAGATTCTAATAAGGAGGAAATTACAAGTTGGTCCACTTTTAAAATCTTCCTATGTGGAAATCAAGGTAATTGGGCTGATTGGTTGGAAGTGATGAAGAGGAGTAAATACAGAACCAGAAGAATTTAACAGAGCAGCCAAGGGGAGAGATTTTGTCCATCTCCTTTTCTTACTCTGGTCTGTTCCCCTCTTGCTGACCCCCTGGAGTCCCGGCAAAACCAGGGATCCTAAGTAAGTGCATTAGCTAGTTGCATTCTGGCTTCCCAAGAGGAAACGTTTTGTAAATAGAATCTCACGCATGACAGTTTTTTATCTAAAATGAAACATAAAGACAAGAGAAGCGTCCTTATAAACTACTAAAACTAGTTTAACATTGCAGTAGTCACAAGGAACTTCCAAGACTATTTCATGTCCTCTGGTGCCAGGTGACACTGAGCTGGTGACAGAGAAAAACAAGGACAGCTTGAGCTTCATGCACATTTATTCTGGGAAGCAAAGCTGACTGTTTATGAAGTTCTCACTCCCATGGGCAGAGCGTGATGAGCTGTGTGCATGGACTTTCATTACCTGGTTTGGATCGGGGTCCGCATTTAAAAACCACTCTATATGTTCCCTACCAGTGCAGCAATGCTCCCTTCCCCTCTCATTCTATAGCCAACTCTTCCACTGTTGGCAATTATCAGGAGTCCTGCTGTGTGGTGATGGGGCTTTCCATGGTTCCTGTCACCACAGCATTCATAGGACCCACCACTTCCCACTTAGCTCTGAAGTTAAACAGGGAGCGCTGGGGCCTCAGGAGGTTTCATCGGGATAACCAGTCCCAAATGCTCCTTCAGAGTTCGGGGCCCTTACCTGAAACAGCTGACACGCTGAACTCAGCCAGCTTGGGCTGGAAATTCCATTACACTTGAATGCAAAGTTTATATTGCTGCTATATTACCCGTAAGAGTGGATAAGTAATAATTAAAAGACTAAATCTCTTTCAGAAAGACAGAAAATACTAGAAAGGATCTTGAGAAAGCCTGTAGTCTGAACAGGGGTGGATCTCAATTGTTTTCACACATGCCAAGCATATTCTTGACTTAGGGCCTTTGCACTTATTTTCATTTTGGAACAATTTCCCCCAAATCCATATGTATGTCTCCCTTCCTTCATTAAAATCTCTGTTCAAATGTCAATGTCTCAGAAAGTCCTTCCCTAACCATTCTTTCTAAAATGGCACCCTGGAGTTATTGTCTGCATATAGTACAGTGTCGATCATCATTTTATTTTCCTCATAGCACCTGACATTCTATTTTCATGTTTTTTAATTCTTCCTAGACAGACTCTTAGGGGTATGTAAATTTCACAAAGACAGCATTTTGCTTGCTTTCTTCTATACTATATCCTCAACGTGATTTGCTTGTGGTGGACGTTCAGTAGAGATTTACTGAGTGACTGAGTTCTACAATCGTTGCTACCAACTCTACTGGTAGACACCCTCACAGAAAAATAACCTTCCTTTGTAAACTGTGACATGCATATGGATGCATATTATGACTAAGGTATTGGTCTCCATTTTCAAGCCCTCTGTGTTGAAAAGTATTCTCCTTCAACTTAAAATCTTCCACTGAAAATTAGTTTTTTTA
This sequence comes from Desmodus rotundus, assembly GCF_022682495.2. NCBI lineage: Eukaryota > Metazoa > Chordata > Mammalia > Chiroptera > Phyllostomidae > Desmodus > Desmodus rotundus. Next base: position 82,499,789 of record NC_071398.1, read on the forward strand.
CTTCGTACTAGAAACTGAGAGTGGCTTTTAGTCAGTGCCTTCAAAGAAAACAAAAGCACACTGCTATGTTCTTATGAGAGTTGGCATATTTACTAGCACGCCCCTCAGTATGGAGGGAGAGAGAAAGGAGCCATATTTCCCTTAAGATCCCCAGAATTACCAGTCACAGAAAAGATCTAATTCCATTGTGTCTAATTATTAATTAGACACCATTCGCCCTGTTTCCCATTGTGTCTAATTTATTGTATCATGGAAATGATCTAACTCCATTTGTGTATTACTAAGTGATGCTATTTACTCAGAATTTTCCAGGGAGGATTTCATGAGAGCTTCTAAGAACTCTGAGAGAGGGACTGTGATTGTCCTTGTTTACTGAGGGAGAAAACAGACTCAGAGGGCTTAAGCGAGTTGCCCAAGGTTGCAGAACCTTGACAACTACAAACAGAACCTGTTGCTGGAAACAAAGAGGTATCAAACTAAGAAGTTCAGGCCCCAAGTCCAGGGTGCTTCTTCAACAGCACTGCCTCCTCTAGATAATGTGATTTTCCTCTACATTTCCTACCTGGGCAGCCATCTCCTAAGTTTCTGTGCGTTTTTGTACCTGCCCTTGGGATGAGAAACCAAGGAAACATTTCTCTCTCTTCACGCCAGTCTCTGCAGCCAAGTTCCAACAGTCCAGAAGGAAAAAAGCATCCAGAAATCAATCAGAGAGTATTAACAGACTCTGCTTGTTAACAGTCTAACAACAAACAGTAAATCCTCCTTTCAGCCCAGACTCACCATGCTGGCCCAGCAGGGTTGATTCCTAAGCCTGGAGTGGGTGTTGGGGTGGTGGTGGGAGGTGGGGGACTCGAGGCAGAGAACGATGGTCCAGAGAAGAAAGCCAGCCACAGCCTCAGAGAACCCAGCAGCAACAAGGATGCCTCCCGTGCAAAGGTGCCCTTCTAGTCCAGTGCGCTTCCTGTGGGGAGAGCGTGAATTAACCAGGTGAGGAGCACAAGATTCATCTCAGCCCTGCTGGGTGTGAAACTGCTGCCCTCTAATTGCCTGGCTTAGGGCTTGTGGCCAAGGAGGAGGTCAGGGGCCCCAGGTCTTCTGCAGCTGAAAAGCATAGTTATCACAGGCAGGTGCTGCTTTCCCAGTGGGTGATATTCCTCTTAGGAAATGGTTTATCTGTGGATACCCCAAACAGTCAGCGTGGTGCTGTTATTCCACTCCTGGTCTCCAATATTAATCAGGCAGGTGGAGGTGAGTGATGGCTCAGACCCCAGAAGGGACTCAAAGGATTCCAGTAGGGGACAGGCTAATTTACCGAGGAGACTGTGGTCTTCTGAAAGTACAATCCATAAAGTGGAAAGAAAGTGAACACCATGTCTTTTGAATGAGAATCAGTGAATTAAGACCTCCTGAAGAACTTTCATGTGCCCAGGGAAATGAACTACATACTACGGGGCATGCAAATAAGGAGGCAATGTGTTCCTGTCCTCGGGGAACTTGAAGACTAGGTGGAGAGAGAAACTAAAACCATTGTAAACAAAATAGAATGGAACTTAGTGCTAAATTGAATTAGTGATAAGTGTCAGATTGACCTTCAATAAGTGGACATTTGGCACATTTAAGAAGTGCCAAAATGACTTAATGAATAATCAGAGAAGGGATGTTTCATGTGCTAGATGGAGCCTGAGCTGTGCACCTTGAATCCTCATCGATGAAGTTTGACTAGAAGCAGGGAGGTGGAGAGCATTCAGGAGAGGGGAAGACAAAAGAAGACAGCGAAGCCATTAATAAATACTTCTATGGCTCTTCATAGTTTGCAACGCACTTTATCCCTCATAACTAAACTTGACATAAGATGGTTGGGTTAGATGAGAAGTCTAAGGCTCAGACAGTTTAGAAAAAACCACAAACCACTCAATATTACTCAGTTAATAAGTATCAGAGTTGGGGCAAGAATCCAAGTCCATGCCTTTTCCTTTGGAATCCAGAGGACATGCAAGCCTTTTTGACTACAGCCCAGAGCAAGAAATGCATTTTACATCGTGACCTAGTACACACATGATATGCCTTCATAAAACAATGCTTATCCTTACTGAGTGACACGTTTCCAGATCCGCCCTATTCTATATCAGATCATTTCAGTTGCGTAACAGTCAACCCCAAAACTTAATGGCTTAAAACAATAACCATTTATTTTGCTCATGGTTTTGTTGGGTGATATTTCTAGATGAGTGGTTCTCAACCTCCAAGCAGTGATTTTGCCCCTTAGGGAACATGTGGGCACATTTGAAGAGAAATTTATTTTTATAACAGGGGCGATGATGCTACTAGCATCTAGTGGGTAGATAGATGCCAGGCATGCTGTTAAATATCCTACAAAGCATAGAGCAGCCCTTGAACAAAGAATTACCTGGCCCCAAATGTCAGTAATGCCACGGTTAAGAGCTGGACTGGGCGAGGCTCAACAGACCTCAGCAGGGCAAACTCATGTGCCTGTGGGCAACTGGTGGACTGGCTGTGGGGTAGGATGGTTCTGGGTGGGCTTCCCTCACACATCTGGTGGTCAGTTTGCAGTCTGGTGTGCAGATAATCAAGTCCTGCATCCTTTTCCCCATAGACTGGCCCAGGTTTCTTCACATGGTGATGGACTCAGAGCTCCCAACTGCAGCAAGAAGAGGGCAAGTTTCAATGCTCCAATATTTCTGAAGTCCTTGCTTGTGTCATGGTTGCTATGATTCCATTAGCCAATAAGTCACACGAGGCAAGAAAAAATTGAGGACACAATTTCATCAAATGAAAATATTGGTAATGGCCTACTAAATTTACCTCCTGAACTGCCTGAAACTGAATGGTACCAGTTTATACCAGGTCCTTTGCAAGCTATTCAATGGGATTGTTCTTTAATTCCAAGAATATTGGTCCATGTCATATGCAGAATAATTTTATGAATGGGCACGAGGAATGGGAGGTGCCAGTCTGACCTGGAATGGATACTCTGTAAGAGAAGGTTGGCTTTTTGAAGTGGAACCAGGGTTTGGCACCTCTAAAATGCCAAGCAAGAAAACATTTTTAATTCAGACATTAGGGTAAAGACTGAAGCTACCAGAATCTCAGTCAGGTGTACTTCTCCAGATTTGTAGGGTCTCTTATAAGTACCTTTCCCCTCTAGTTGCTTCATTCATTTTTACCAAGTTAAAACTCCTAAGGGTCCCCTATCTGATATGACAGAAAGGAGGTTATATGCCATAGTGCTTAAACATGGTTGGGTGAAAAAAATAATCATGGGACAAGAAGTTGTGAGCCTGTCAGTTTTCTGAAAGAAAAGTTTTGCTTCTTCTTGAAGAACACATAAAAACCACATGGGCATAAAATCAAAGAATGCTGTTTTATTAAAAGTCCAGAAAATTTGGTTTTGGGTTAATGGAATTAAGCAAGATGTCCTTTGTAGCTGCTGGGAAGTCAAGAGACTTTTGGAAGGTGAGAGATGGGGAAGCCAGTCTGTTGCCTTCTAGTCCAGCTCTGTTCTGCTGTGTATTATAGGACAAGCTACCTCTTTCTGTGCCTCAGTTTCCTCCCCTGTAAAGTGAAGTGCTGGGATTGAGTGAGCATAAAGGTCCTTTCATCTGTCTGTGTTTCTTGTGCCTGTGAGTAATCCTGACCCCACTCCTTCCTCCCTGACTGCGTTCTTTCAGGCACCATCCGTCCATCCTGCCCTGGGAACAGAATGAACTCTTGATGTCAATCACAGGGTGACAGAATGGGAGCCTTCCTGTCTGTCCCCTGTGGGAAATTTCAGGCAGAAAATTAATCCAGAGCTTTCCACCAGATCCCCCTCTGCTCAACATCTGACAGGGAAGGGCTCTCGCTTCCCTTCTGGCTCCCACATGTCACAGAACCTGTTGCCTCATGATTCAATCCCCCATTCCCATTAAAGTTAACCATCCCCTTGGAAATGAATGCACAGTTAAGAAAGTGATAAGTTGATGCTTAAACTTTAAGCAGATTGCTTTCAGCTAATCTCAGTTAAGTGGCAGACGAAATCATAAGCACTCTCAGCTCTACATAAGCCCCAGCACCCAAGAAAATGAGTGGGCTCCATAGGGAAAATCTTTGCAGTGTTTCTTTTTCCAGAAGCTGAAATGAAGCAGGCATAGGGTGGGGGCAGGGAAAAAAGAGAACAGGAGTAGATGTCCCGCTATACTGAGGACGAAGTGAGCTGTGTAGCCTTAGGAACTTTGCTTAACCACTCGGAGAGTCAATCTCCCTATCAGTAAAAAGGGAGCATGTGAGTAAAGTGATTTACCCAGTCCTTGCACATCCGAAGGTCTGGAGAGTAAGGGATGGGGAGCACTGGAATTTGCCCAGTCTGTCCCTTATCATCTGTGGAAATCTAAGACTCGAACTCCTCCCACGCACCCAAACTGCTCCTGATCTTTCTATGTGGATGTTAACACAGAGAGGAGGCAGAGGCTTATTTATACTTTTAGAGAAAGGGAGGGTGACTGCAGTGCTGAATTTTTTTACTAGTTCAAAAATACTTTTCACATGTATAAGTTGTCATCTTTTTGTGCCTAAGAAAAGATAGAAAAACTCTGTTCTTGTTTCCTTCAAATTATCAAAACATAACGAGACTTTCTCATCATCCCAAAGTAAAACTCTGTACCAATTAAAAAAAAAAAAAAAAAAAGCCTGCATTCTCCCCTCCCTCCAGCCCCTGGCAGCCACCCCTGTACTTTCTGTTTCTGTGAATTTGACTACTGTAGTTACCTCACATAAGTACAATTATGCAACAGTTGTCCTTTTGCGACTGCTTTATTTCCCTTGGCATTACGTCTTCAGGGTTTAGCCACGTTGCAGCATATGTCAGAATTTCCTTTTTAAGGGTGAATAATATTCCACTGTACGAAGACCGCATTTTACCCACTCCTCTGTTGATGGACAGTTGGATTGTTTCCACATCGTGGCTATTGTGAATAATATTACTATGCACATTGTGTACAAATATCTATTTGAATCTCCTCTTTTCAACACTTTTGGGTCTATACCCAGAAGTGACATTGCTTAGTCATGTAGTAATTCTATGCTTAATTTTTTTGAGGAACCACCATATCGTTTTCTGCAGCTGCTGCTCCATTTTGCATTCCCCCCAGCAATGTACCGTTGTATCATGTGAAGCTGTGTTTTTGGCCATTACTATGATCAGAAGCAAATACTACACGAAAACCAATGTGGAACTGGAAATAAGAGTGGCAGTGTTCAATCTGAGTTCAAGATACATATATCCCATTTGTAAGTAACTGTGTTCACTTAAGAAAAAAATACAAATAATTTTTCTTTCAATTACTGCGTATTGTATGTTTTGAGTGACTACTATGTTGTTAGGAGGTAGATATTATTATATAGTTAACCTAATTTTAGCTAGGCATGTAATTAACATACTATGTAACAAATGGAACAGCTAGGTATTTCCTTTGGCTTACGGATACCATGAAAACAATGACTGAGATGCTAAGGGTGCCCTAAACTGAGAAAGTCTGGAAACTTCTGGCCCAGAGGGTGAGTGTAAAGGAGAGAGTCCCAGACACCCTGGCTTTCTTCAGTCTTTTCTCAATGGTTTCTGAGGAGGTGCTACTGCCAGAATCTTCCAAAATAAAAATGGTTTCTTTCCCATTTCTTTCACCTTTCCCAAAGAGGTGTGAAATTGAGTGATGGGTTACCCAACCTCAAACTGGGGTTGGGGAACTCAGTATTTTTTTATTTATTCATTAGGTTGTATGAGTTAATAATAATTAGCTAATAGCGCAGAAAAGTGCATCTTGAAAATATATAATTTATGGGTTAGTAGCACCAGCTTTAAGTATCTCAACAGCTCAGACTTGCTCAGAAAGAGTATCTGTCTCCCCAAAACAAAGCATCAAATTAAACTTATAACAACATAATTCAGAAGTCCCTTCCTCTGTGACCTTGTCCTTACTCTCTCAGTGGAGATGGCTGTTTCTTCCACTGTGGTCCCACAGATTTTGCTCATACTCCTTTAAATTAAAATATTTTCCTGACCGTATTTCATTTGTCTGTGTTTATTTCTTTTTCCTCTAGAATATAAAATGAGGACAGGAACTTTAACTTATTTACCACTGAGGTCCTAGTTCCAGCAAATATTAGTTTAATTACCTGAGGTGGGGAGAGGGGGGACAGTAAAAAGGTAGTAACTTAAGACCTAGAAATTCTACTTTTTAATTTTATCACAAGGAAATGAGAGTAAACATGTAAAAGTTTTATGGACAAAGATGTTCTTAGCAGTATCATTTCTAATAAAAATATTGTATATAACTTTGTGTTCAACCACAGGGAAAGGTTTAATTGAGCTATCACAAATTCGTTTAATGATCAGAGGACCATTAACATAATGTCTACAAATAGTATCAAGAAAAAGCTTACATTAGTTAGTATACAAGTTTAAAAAAGGAGGGTTCAAAATTGTGCATACAATATGATCTCAATTTTGAAAATAAAAACAGTATTTAGAAAGAGAAAAAAAAACCTTGGGAGAAAATAGATTCAGACTAGTTTAGCAATTATTGTCTCTGAATAATTAATACATTTCTTCCACTCTTGTTAGGTTTTCCTTGACTTGTCTAAGTATGACCTCAGCTTATGCTCTTTCCCTCTGGGAATGCCTTTCCTTTTCTTTATATTAGTGGACAGCTGTGGATATTCTCAGGCCAGAACAAATTCTAGCTTTCCCATGACATCTTTCCATCTCCTTTTCTGACCTCCTATAGCTTCCATACAATGACATTTAGAGCTAAAAAGCAAAGTCTGAATCTGGAGGCAGAGTGCCCAAATTTGAATCTTAGTCCTCCCATTTATCCCCTGAATGACCTTGTACAAATTATTCTTTCAGTGCCTCAATTTCAATATCTTTAAAATAGAGTCTTGTCTTATATCTAGAGGTAAGCTTCTCAGTGGCAGAGACCATGTCTTATTCTAAGGCTTTGCTGTATACAAAAAAAAAATGTGGATTTCATTTAATTATATGTGATTTATGTAGGGGACATCATAAGATTGGTAGTAAACATAGCCGTAGACACAAACTACTTTGCAATAAAGTAGATCAGTAATAATTGTTACTGACTGCGCTTCCTATGGTCTTATATTTCAAAGTCTATTATTTTTTAGTTACCTATTATAACTCATATAATTACAGGAAGGCTTTCATTGGTTTATTTCCTGGAAAAACTTCCACTGAATTCACATTGTGCAACAGTCACGGTTCTAGAGTCTGGGGACAGAAGTGGCACAAAACAGTTTTTGCCTTCAAGGAACTTTTAAAACGTAGTGGTCACGGTGGTGATGAGTGCAGACAAGATAACGTATAATTACAATACAGTGTGAGAGCACACAGTAGAACTACGTGTAAGATACATGGGAAGCGCACAGGCAAGATAGCTCAGTGGGTCTTAAGGGGAAGCAAGAAAGAGCGAAACCTTTCCGGAGGAAGAAGCGCAGCCTGAGCTGAGTCTCAGAGAATGAGGAGGAATTATCCAGGTGAATTGGGTTCAAAGATGCCACTCAAGGGGAAAAAAAAAAAAAAAAAGGCAGCAAGTTCAAAGGCCTGCCATTTATTTTTCCTCTGACACTCTGTTTTGGGGAGACAGCTGCAATTTCTGGTTGTGTCAGATCTTTTGAGATATTTAATGGTGGTGGTACTGACCCAGAAGAAGGAGGCTCAGAGACTGGATATATTTAAGATCGATTCTCATTGTGAAATCAACGGTAATTCAAAATGTCTAGAACATAAATTGCAATCTAAAGCAGAGAGAAAACTGAACCTGCCGAGGTGTGCATGTGTGCCACGTTGCAGCCACGTTGCAGCCTGAACCTGCAGAGTGAGCCTGTGCCCTTTGCTAAGAGGACGGATGCTGTGAGGAGATCACGTGACCACATGAAGGGTCCTGAGACTGAGGAGGCGAGCACGGATGTACATTTTGCCCTATGACCTTAGTCTGAGGATGGGAGCTTGAGTGCCAGATTAAGGGGCCTAAAGCTGGAGAAGTGACAATGTGTATCATGCTCAGGGGGTCTGAATCCATCCTCACAGTGAGAACAAGCCTGGGAAGAATTTTAAAAAGCGAGTGACACCATTGGGTTAATTTTCTGAAGGCATAGATTGTAGAAAGGGAAACTTACTGGGAGGCACTGCAGTGATAAAGGTAGACATGGCAAATAGACAGTGGAACCCTTGTTTGGGAAATAGCACAGTCACGGTCAACAGAATGGTAATGCGTGCAATGTGGACAGCCAGAAAGTAGGCGGTGTCTGTCATTTTCCCAAATATGTGTCTTGGGAAAGTGAGTGAAGTGGTGACATTCAGCAAGACAGAAATGCAGGGTGATTGGTCTGTTTTAGAAGGAAAAGTAAAAGCATGATTTTGAATGTAGTCTTTTTATTGTTTTTAATTCAATTTTTAAATTATAGTTTGTATTTTTTAATTTTATTTATTTATTTTTAGAGAGGGGAAGGGAGGGAGAAAGAGAGGGAGAGAAACATCAATGTGTGGTTGCCTCTTGTGCATGCCCTCCTGGGGACCTAGCCCACAACCCAGGTATGTGCCCTGACTGGGAATCGAACCAGCAACCCTTTGGTTTGCAGTCCGGCACTCAATCCACTGAGCCATACCAGCCGGGGAAAATTACAGTTTACATTTAATATTATTTTATATTAGTTTCAGGTGTATAATATAGTAGTAAGACAATCTCTACTTTGCTAAGTGTTCCCCCTGATATTTCCAGTACCTACCAGAGTTACATAGTTAATAAAATATCATTGACCATATTTCCTATGCTATACTTTACATCCCCATAACTACTCTGTAACTACCAATTAGTAACTCATACTTCTTAATTCCTTCACCTTTTTACCCAGTCCCCAAGCCCTGCCTCCCCTCTGGCACCCATTAGTCTGTTCTCTGTATCTATGAGTCTGTTCCTGTTTTGTTTGTTCATTTTTGTTGTTTAGATTCTACATATAAGGGAAATAATATGGTTGGTTTTGTCTTTCTTGGATTGACTTATTTCACTGAGAATAATACCCTCTAGGTCCATCCATGCTGTCACAATGGTACGATTTTGTTCTTTTTTTATGGCCTATTTATATTGCATTGTGTGTGTGTGTGTGTATCACACCTTTTTTATTCACTTGTCTATTGATGAGCACTTGAGTTGCTTCCATAGCTTGGCTATTGTAAATTACACTGCAATGCACATAAGGGTGCACATATTCTTTTGAACTAGTGTTTAGGGTTTCTTCAGATATATATATCCAGAATGTAATCTTGAGCTTGAGTTTTTGTGAAATGTCTGGGCAGACCTACATAGTAGAAACCATAAAGAAACATACCACTATGTCGTTTAAATACTTGTGAAGATTTGATATACTGGGGGGGGGGGAAGCAATTCCTTAACAAATGTCTCATCAAATAGCATTTGGAATAACCCTTGTAATTCTCAAAAGATTGGTTGCCTCGAGCTATTGGAGTTTTTATCTGGAACCCAATGAGCAGCACTAAGGCTTACTTACCATGTTCTCTACCTTTTCAGACCTCCTTTCCATGCCTGATGCTGACACCACAGTCACAGTTGAAGTCCACACCCAGCAAAACGTTCCTGCGAAAGAAACACACGGCCCAGATCTCTCCCATCACTTGGTTGGGTATATTTCTTGAAGAGACTTGAACATCTCGACTATTGTAAACACGTGCCACCCCCTTTTCCTCCTCTGGGTGGGGCTGAATGCTTCCCCCAAGGAAGACAGCTCATCTATAGAGTTGCTTACTCTTACAAATACAGTTTGCTTTGAGCTCAAAAAAAAAAAAAATCAGGAATCCCAGCAAATTTTATTATGACCTTATTAAATAGAGCCCAGCTCCAATGCCATCTGTTTACCGAGTCCAGCTACAAGCGGGCCCCTTGTCAAAGCTGATGTACAGGACTGCCAGGTTCTTTGCAGAAGTGCTGATTAGTTTCCAAAGCTGCTATAATAAAGTACCTCAAAATGGATGGTTTAAGGAACAGAACTTATTGTCTCACAGTTCTGGCGGCTAGACATCCTAGATCAATGTGTCAGCAGGGTTGATTCCTCCTGCAGGCTGTGAGGGAGAATCTGTTCCATGCCTCTTCCTGGTTTCCGGTTGTTTGCTGGCAATCTCTGGCTTATACATGCATCACCCTGCTCTCTCTCCGCCTTCCCATGGCATGTCACCAAGACCCTGTCTCTCCCCATGCCTGTCTCTGTGTCCAAATTTCCCCTTTTCATGAGGACACTAGTCGAATTGGATTGGGGCCCATTCTATTTACCTCGTTTTACTTGATTACCTCTACAGAGACCCCCATTTCCAAACAAGGTCATATTTGCAGTACTGGGAGTTCGGGATTCAACATAACTTTCGGGGCGGGGCACAATTTAACCTATAACGGGCGGTCTGCACTTTCTAGGAAAGGGAGGGTTTCCCCAACTTTGATATGCATTAGACTCACCAGAGCACAAGTTCTTAAACTGCATTCCCTTGCTGCCAGGGCAGCCTGACCCTTCTCCTTTCTTCACATCACTATGCTTCATACAACAGCTAAGAATAGTATGAATAATGTCTCATTTTTCTATAAAGAAACATTTCCCAAAGTGTGTTCTGCAACTTTAGTCATGCAAGATGCTCTGCGATAAAAGACTCCACAGTCAATTTAGTACCGGAAGGGTAGTCACAAATTCCACGGTTAGAACAACAACAACAACTCTTTAACTTTATTGCTTTTTTTTGGACTTGAAAGTCTCACTCACGTCCCATGGAATTAATGTTCTACAGAGAACATTATGGGGAATGCTAGTTTAATGTTTTACCATTTACAAAACATATTCACAGTTATTATCACATTTGATTCTCAAAACAGGCTCTGGCGGAGGCAAAGTGGTTATTATAGTTTTATTGTGGAGAAACCACGGTTTATAGCAGCCTGGTCGTTGGCCAGGAGCAGGTGGCCAAAAGTGACGATGGTAGAACTTGCATCAATGACTCTTGATTTTAAGTCCAGGGTTATTTCCTTGGCCCTAAGTTTCTCAAGATTGGAAGAATGTAACATAATCTCTCCCCCCTTCCTTTTCTGCTACCACAGCTGAATTCAGGTAATGCTTTAACCTTTAGTGACAAGCAACACGTACACTTCTGGGTGAGGGTAAGAAGGACAAAGCCGAGAGTAGGGAGCAGCCCACACCCAGAGCGCCTCCTGCTGCCTGTCTCCTCCTGTCTGCAACCTGCCTCCAAACTCAGCATCCATTCTCCCTACTCCAGTGCCATCCCTCCCTCTCTGCCCTTGACTCCACTTGACATTCAGAAAACACCTTTCATTCCTTGGATGCTGTCTGTTGCTGTAGAAATTTATCTGAAAGGAGTCTTCAGGTGGCTGAAACATCAGCTCTCAGGCCCTGATGGGGCTGGCTAGTCCCAGACCCATTATCCCCTAACCTATGAATGGGGAAATGCTCTGCTGCTCTGCCCACACCCCTCGGAGGGCTGCTGCTCAAAGGCAGGGTGAGGCACAGATGCTCCACGTGTGAGGGGTAAAAGTGATTTAACTGGAAGAACATCTGTGGGTGCTCTACTACCTAAGGGGCTTGAGAAATGATCCTCAACCATTTGGGGAGTGAAAGGAGAGTTTATGTAACCGAAATTGTTTGAGGACAGATCTGGTGCTACAGGACTGTGAGAATCGCTGCCTGAAGTTCCACTCATTCAGAAGTGGAACTCTGGTCTTTCTATGATGTGAAGGACGCGGCTCACCTTCTTGGTAACAACCTCAGCATCATCCCTGGATGGGTGGGGGTGGGAGAGATTCAGCAGTAAGCCATCCTAAGGAAGTATGGGGAGCTGGGCCTGAGCCTGATTGCAGGGGGTGAGGTGCCCTGTGGGGAGAAGCAAGTACTGCAAAATTCAGTCTCCAAAGGGGTCTGTGTACTCAAACCCTTTTGGAGCCGTGCCGGACTGAAGGATGTCCTGGGAAGTATGCGTGTGTGAGGTAGACCCAATGTCTGGCTGCCATTCCCCAGGGGTTCATCTATCAACAGGAGGCCTCCAGGTGCTGTTTGGGGTTGAAAGATACTGGGGTGATTGGGGACCACCACACCAAGGGTACACTTTGCCTGTTGTTTTCCATCCTGCTTCCCTCTGCTCTGCCTCTTTTCTGCCATTTAGTGCATTATTTTCTTTGTATATTACTTTCCCTCTAGAGTAGGGTTTCTTGACCTTGGTGCTTTTGATATTTTGGGCTGGGTGGTTTTTGTTGTGTGTCTGACCTCTGCATGGCAGGATGGTTAGCACCATCCTTGACCTCTCCCTACTAGATGCCAGTAAAATGTCCCCAGACATTGCCAAAATGTTCCCTGAGGGTGGGGAGGAATTATTGTCGCCAACACTACACCATAGTTGAGAAGCACTGCTCCAGGGAGAACTTCAGGGGAATTGAAAGGAACTGACCAGAGCTAGACCCCAAGCAAAGAGCCTGGGGCAGAGGGCTGCACTCCAGCCATCGCTGGGAAATGATGGCAGAGAGGAGCCTGGGGCTCTAGCAGCTCAGTTATACAAATAGCATCTATTCAGGAGAGATTCATGGGACCCTAGCTTGGGGCACAGCTGGTAGGTAGGGCCTTCAGGGCTCAATCACTCTGGCACACCCTGTGCTGTACCCACAAATTGTCTTTTCTAGGCTTTTTCCAGTACTAATTTTCTACATGTCTCAACCATTTCTAAAAATCTCTCCTGCCTTCCCCACTGTAGCTTGATTTTGTCAGCTTCAGTGATCTGCTTGATTTTCTCAACCTGTTTGGTGTGGGCAAAGAAGGCTTCGGTTTGGGGAGAATTTCACTCCTGATGTGACCCTGTAAAAAGACTAAAACAAACAGATGGGCTGTTTTCCTCCTGAAATGTGACTGATGGGTTTCCCTCTGGAGTTCCTGGCCTCCCCTTTTCTGGCTGCCTTCACTCTGAAAGGTCATTTATAGCATTGTCCTCAGTTTGGAAGATGTGTTTCCTATTTTCTTACCAATTTCCTCTCCTATCCACCTCTCTGTGTTGGTAATCCCTCCTAAGCAGCGTCCCCCTGGAGCCCTCCAGCCCCCACGTCCCATGGATCTCTCCTTTGATTTTGACAGAGGAGATGCCGAGGCGTGGATACCCCAAGAGTAAGGCAGGTTGAAGACTTTATCTGCTCTTTGCAGCTGCATCTTTTGTGAGTTGCATTCTCTGGCTCGTCAATACCGTTTCCCATTAAATTAAATAGCTTATTGACTGGTGTGCCACATGGCAATGGGGTTGATGGGATTTGCCGAGACTCTTCTCTCCTCCTGCCCTCCCCCCCAACAATCACAGGTCACTGCTCAGTAAATCAGCTGGTAATGGAGTTTGAACTCGCAGAATCAGCTTGGTGTACCCTTTTTATTTGTTTTTAATTTGTATCAATGGTAATTCTGTCTGTTTCAATTTATGTCATGGTACAGGCTGAAGAGCTGAGAAATTGTCCTTTTTTTACCCCATTAATCACAGAGGGGGCAACATCCTTTTCTGGCTGCTGCTTCTTCTTTTTATTTTATTTATTATTATTATTTTCTTATGGCAGATGTGCTCCAGTGGGCAGGAAATATTTCCCTTTCAAGGAAGGTCCCCCTCTGTGGGGTTCAACAAAGCACCTCCTGCTCTCTCCACCAAGTCCCAGGCAGAGCCCTGAATTTGATTTTGCCCAGGGCATACCTCCTTGCACTTCTTCGTCCAGATGAACTGTAAAATGAGCACAGGATGGAAGTGTCTGGAGGGAGAAGCTCACACCTCATAACCTCTAGGACCCTGTGGCTGACGAGCTCCGTTCTGCCATGCTGGTTCTTCTAGCAGGGGTGATTTTGCACTAAGTCTGCTTCTCTAGTCTAGCTCTGCCAAGTCATTAGCCTGCAGCCAAATGCCATTTGCAGCTTATTAGTGTCAGGCCATCATCATAAAGTACATATAGTTTGCTGCAGTATCCTTTCACTCTCTCTGGTGGTCCTCTTTTCTCCCCTCCAGTCCTGTAAGAAATACAGAGATACAGAAGGAAGATTAAAAAGCTCTTAAGAATGGTTGGAATGGGATGGAAAAGGGTGGAAGTCACTGGGATCCCCCAAAACAGAGTGGTCAATGTTGGGATCTGTTTAGGGCTGTGACAGGTAAACTGGCTTGACTTGGCTGCTCCCAGGATAGAAACAGATGGGTCCCTGTGCCATGGGAAGGGTCACATACTGATTCCGTGGGATTCTGAAAGGAGTAGAGCAGAGGGCAGGAGAGGGTCAGCAGTGAGAAGAGACGATGCCACTCTGAAGTGTGACCCACCTCCGCCTCCTGTATGATCCCACACATCTTCAAAGAAAATTTTTTAAAAAGTGAAATAGGTGACATTGAACTCTAAGCAAAAGACAAAACCAAGAATGGCCGCCCAGGCTGCAGAGTGCCAGGAGGAATTCAGCCTTGAAACCAGAGGATCAGAGGGGTAATTACCCAAAGCTTGGAGGAGACTAAAGACCCAGCTGACACTGGGAGGACTTTGCCAGTTTCCAGAAGTAAGATTCTGCTCCCACAGGAGTCCCTGTTTCCTTGGGGCTCTGTGGCTCCCCTGTCTTTGGGTGACCTGTTCTAAGGCCTGGCAGGTCAATCCCACCTCTGTGTCCTCCAGCTCCTCCTGTTCCTCCTATTCATGGGCTCTTACACTCTACTCTGTCTTATCCCTCGAGTTCTAGAAGCTGGTTCTAAGTGCTTCTAGATTTTTTAATTCAATTAACTTTCCCCTGAATTCCCAACCTCTCACTTATACTTTGTTCTCCTTATAAAAAGGGCCATTTTAAAATGGAGTTTAAGACGGTCTGTTAGGGCACAAACCTGCTGTCTTCTCAGATTGCTGACCTATCTGAACAAAGCGCCCATAAAGATTCAATCCCTGTCTCTGCTTATTGGGTCTGGTAGGTGACAGGCAGCAGGAACACAGGCTTTTCCAGTTACAGTGGGATTTAGAGATGAATTTCTGGGTAGGTGGCGAGAGAGTTTTGGACAGAGGAGCGTGCCCGTGGAGGAGCATCTCAGTGCAGTAGACGGTAGTACATGAGAGCTCTTACGTATCGCTGGGCTTTTCATGTGCATTATTTTGTTTACTCCTCCTGTAATCCTGTGAAGCTGACCTGACGAAAATCTCCCTTTCCTCATCCGTAAAATGGGGATGATAATAACAGTGTTTACCTTATTGGTTGCTTTTGAAGAGCAAATCAAATGTAACCTACGTGATAAGAATTTGTAAGTCACGCACTTTACAAATGTTAGTTGACACTGTGATTATCTTTCAAATCAAACCCCACCCGCAAGTGGTTAAGTTCAGGTCTCTGTATAGTTTGCTGCCTGATGCAGACCGCAACTACTCAGCTCTGCAGTGGAAGTTGTGAATTTGATTACATGTCATTGCTTTGCTCTTAGGCACCAACATTTCTTTTCTACATTAAAGAAAGGTGTAATGAGGTGAGACTTTCTCTTAGCTCAAAGTCTGAAGTACAACTTAGCTTCCAAAGGGGACAATTTGACAAGCCCTTGCAGGAGCTGGCTGGATGACCCTCAGGTGGACTGAGTCTTCCCTCCAGCTGAGGAGGGTGGCTGTGGTGGAGGTGGCAGGTTTGTCCATTTGATATTCTTGCGTCCAACTCCTGGAAACCTCTAGCTACTTAATGGATTCATTTAAGTGATAATATGAGCCGACTGTCTGTCAGGTTGTTAAAATGGCGATAACATATTGCACTAGCAGAGCATTATCTACAGTAACTGCATTATAATGGTTAGGGAATGTCGGCAGAACTCCATATGATATTCCCATAAACACCAAATGAATTCAGAGTGACTAGGCTATTCATTCCAAGTGTGGGCAAGGCAAGAGGTAACGCTTCATCTTCCAGGCCCTCGTTTTCCAAACATTGCAAAGAGGGACATACTCACACAAGTGTTGACACAGCAAAGCTGAACAAATTCACGTGCTTATCTGATTCAGAACCACTGTGGAAACCTACTTACTCAGTCTCGAGGGAGTGTGTGAGCTTGCAAAATGTGCTCCTGCAAGGAACAGAGTGAATGAGAAGGAACAGAGAAATAAAGCTTTAGGGCTCAGAGAACGTGGGAGCCATGTGTTCCATGAGTTCCATGAGGCCAGGTTCTACTTCACTTGCCTAGAGAATTACAGGGGGTGGTGAGCTGCACAGTCAAGCAATGAGGCACCCTGAAAGGACATATCGGAAACAAAGCTTAAGTCAGTAAAATTTATCTGTCACCTCTAGCCCCCAAGTTTCAGTCCTCTTCTGTATTTTAGTATCTTTCCAATACTCAAATCTATTATTTCTGCTCTGATGTCACAGACTTAAATTGTGGTCCCTGGTCAGGCATTTACATTTTCAAAGAAGATAGTACCAGAGCAGGGCTTCCTTAGAAAATGCAGATGTGACTTTTAGCTTTGAACTTCAAAGTGACAGTTATCATAGTTACCTTTCATTCAGCACTTACTATGAGCCAAGCAATATATTTACATTATCTATAAATCTCAGGAACCTCTACAAGGCAAGGTTTACAATTCCCATTTTAGAGATAAGTAACTATGGCTCAGTGACATCACGAGCAAGAAGAGACAGAGCTAGCATTTAAATACAGTTTTGCAAAGCTTTTGTTTTGAGCTGGTTTGCCCAGTAAGCTGCCTGACATTTCTGAGTCTGTTTCCTTATTTATTAAGTTCTAAAACAGTGTGCCTACCTTACAAGGCTATTATGAAGGTCACTTGAGACCACACACATGAACGCCCTTTGTAAAATGCAAACCACTGTACCAATGTCTGTGAGCACCTATGCCTAGTGAGAAGCCAGGGTCTTGGGTTCAAGTGCCTTATTAAATAGTGTCGGTCCCTCAGTAAATCACTTCATATCTCTACAGGCTTCAACCCTGTCTTCTTCCTATAAAAAGGGGTTTTGAGCAGCAAAATCTTTACTGTCTGCCTACTATGTGCCCTTCAGTGCACTGCGTCCAGAAGCTCCATAGCAGCTCATAGTCTAAAGGGGCAAACAGATTGTGTAAACAGATAGAGAAGCTTCTGAGTACTCTAACAGAGGTAAGGTTCAGAGCGCCAGTGAGACAAACTGCCTCATCCTCAACAACATTGTTACAAGGCCACAGACAGAGAGTGCTCCATCAAAAGGAATAGCATGGGAGATATTGAAAGGCAAGATGTGCCCAAGTGCTTGGTAACTTAAAGCACTAAAACACGTGGGCAGAGATTTTATGATTCGCCCAGAGAATTACTATCTGAGGAATTCCTGTGCTGGCAGGGGAACACTTTTAGGGGAAGATCTTCCTGGTGACTCCTGCATGAGATCGTCTGGCTCCTCGACTCTGCTGTAGGCCCTGCTCCTCAGCAGCACGCTGAGTCCCTCTTCTCTTTAGTATAACGTCCCTCTATTCTAAAGGGCAGAGAATTGTGACCTGAAATGCTTGTAGACCTGGGGCTTTCTCCTCCCCTGGAGCACTGAGCCCCAGGGGCACCCCTCAGGGCTGGAAGGAATGGCCTTTATGCTTTTAGAAACTGATGAGATGGGGAGCTCTGCAACCCTGCACTCCCCCCACCCAACCCCTGCTGCAGGAAGGCCTGAAGCCAGGGGGCATTTCTGGCAGCCCCTCCAACACTACAATCATTTCTCCCCACTTACCTAGCTGTGATTTGGGGTCAGAGCTGTTGTTTTTCACTGCTCACTAAGGAAAAACTTTGCAAAAAAAAAAAAAAAGTAATGCATTCCTTTGTTAAAACGTTTTGTCACAAAAGACCACCTATTTTGTGATTTCCTATACATGAAGTACCCAGAACAGGCAGATCCACAGAGAAAGTGGTTGCTTAGGGCCAGGCAGCAAGCAAGGTGCATGCAGGGTGGGAACGAATGGCAAGTGACTGCTAATGGGTATCGGGTTTCCTTCTGGGGTGCTGGCTGCAAAATCGGTAACTACACTAAAACCATTCAGTCGTACAATTTAGGATGGTGAGTTGTATTTCATCTGAATTACATCTCATTAAAGCTGTTAAAACAAAACAAAAACCACAGAAATGCTAAGGTTTTATCTGTGGTGAGAGAAAACTATACAGGAAGCTGTGTTCTGCCCTCCAAGTACCAGTTTCAGAAAGAAAGGAGTTCGGTATTGTCATGCTACACCTTACCCACCTCACACTTTCCAGACCTGACATACTGCTCTCATGTGCCCAAGATATTTTTTCTCTGCAAATTAAAAGTATGATTGCCACCCACCCAAAACTTCTTCTGTGTTCCCAAGTTCATCATCCCCCCAGTTGCCCAAGCCAAGAAACCACAAGGTTATCTTTGACCTCCCCACTGCTGCTTAATAAATCATCAAAAACCTCTTAATTCTAAGTCCAAGGTCTCTCATGAGCTTGTCTGCTCACTTCCACCTGCGTGGGCTCCGCCCCAGGCCAAGGCGCTGTTATCACTAATCTAGATTCCTACAATAGTTTGGCTAAATGGCTCTCCACTTCCGCCCCACCCCAGCTTCATTGTTTAAGCGACAGCCAGACTAATCCTTTCAGAGATTACATCAGGTTAAATTACACTGGGGCTAAAGCCTCACAGGCCAGCCATCCCTGCTAGAACAACCTGCCTCCTGGGGCCTGTGTGCTCTGCACCACCCACACTGCCTCCCTGCCTCAGTCCTTCCTGTCACCTTCTTCCTGGCTCTCCAGGTTTACTGGCCTTTTTCAATTCTTTAAAAGCCCCTAGTTCTTTTCTTGGCTAATTCCTATTCATCCTTCAGTTCTCAGCTTAAATATCACTTATGCAGAGAGACCATTAATTAATTCATTTACTACTTACTCATTCAATAAATGTAAATCTAGCACATACTTTAGGGCCACGCACTGTACTAAACCTTGAACCCCTCTCCCCATGTAATTAAAGCCTCCTATTATATTCTCTCCTGGCACCTTGTTCTTTTTCTACATAGTATTTAACACGAGTTTTCATAATACATTTATTTGTTTAATTTTTAAAATGTCTTTATTCCTATAATGCACCCATGTTTTTGAGAGCAAAGACTATTAACTCACCACTGTATTGCTCCCACAAATTATAGTTATTTGATAAATATTTGCTGAATGAATAAATGAATCTGTTAATAGAGGTCTTTTTTTTTTTTTTTTTCTGATAGCATGTGGCATATGGAAGGTTTATTGCCTTTATTCTCTTCCTGACTTACCTCATCATAAAATAAGAGCACAAAATGCTGAGGGTGGCTAAGTGGGAGGAAGGCTCGCCAAATCTTCCTAATGGGAATCAGCATTGGTTAATAAATGACAATAACAATGGTTAACACTTTATCAGATTTCACAATTTGCAGAACATTTTCTACATGTGTTATCTTCTTAATTTTAATAAAGACAATCTAGCCTTTGGCTTCCCTATAAAAATTAAATGTAGAAAGAAAAGATGTAAGGACAACAGGGATCAGGCTGTTATAGTAAGTCTATTAGTAAGGTATTGGTGAGTTAGAAAAGAAGACACACCCTTCTACATGGTTGCTCCTTCCCAATCCCGAGGCGCTCTGTGCATTCCAGACACAAGGGTACAGAGTTCAAGTTCTTTGTATCTTTGCCCTGTCAGGGCTTTGGGCTGCCTAACACATGGATTAGGTCCCCTGGTGCAATGTATGTAATATAACAGATTCCACCCAGTTTTCCATCAGAATGAGAAGTCCTCCCTAAAGCTCAAGGACAAAGCAGCGTCTCTGCAAGTAGAAGCTGGAGACCAGGACAACTTTGGTTGCTGCTTAGAAGGAGAGGGAGTGTGCCTTTTATTGAATGCCCTATCCTTGCAAGAGTGACTATATTTGATGATTACTTACGTTGATCTATCCCCTTCCTTTTTCCCTTTCTCCTTATTTTTCTTCTAAAAGTGTTTTTTTAACCTATTCTATGTATAAAGTGGACCTTTTCAAGTGCAGGGACCCTGGTACTCATGAGAAGCAGACATAGGAAGGTGACTAGGGTATCAGTACAGATGATAATGCCCAGGCCCAGGGAAAAGATACTCCTGGATGCATATCTTTTTATAGTTTAGCAACTGTCTTACTCTACAGAGTAGAGGTTCAAATGTCTTTAACTCTGGGCAGTAAAGTTCTAATCAGTTTACTTTTATCAGTGTAGGATGGCATTCTCAAGGATTCTGCCTGGCACTTTCAATCTTTTCCTTTTAGTATTAATTCTCTGGTGTCATGGCCAGCAAAAGGCCAGGCTGGATGGCATACATGCCCCAGAGAGGCAGAGGAGAATGAATTGACAGACAAGATAAATCTATCACCTTGAATGTAGTCTAGCTTGGCCAGTCATGGAGTTGGCCAAGATCAGGTTTGTATAATGTTTGGATGGGAGACCAGCTTGAAAGAGCAGGAGCTGAAAGGTGGAGAGACCAGATGCCGTAGTGCATTGGCACTGCTCTACCAGTTGGAGCCTTGATTTTTGGTAAGTCACTCTCTCCCCTCACCCCCAAAGTGAGTGGTTTGGTCTGATAGTCTCTAGGATCCTATTTACTCTAACATTATATGATCTTAAATTTTATTTACTCATTCCACAAGCATCAAAAACTGAGGACATAGTAAATGATGTCAGAGGCTAAAGGGAGATAGAATAAAATAGAGAAAAAAATGTGTCCATTGATTTGAGTACTTGGTGAATGGCATGGTTGGGGTGAAAGAACATGCAGAATTGAAGAATGAATAGAAAGTAAATGGGAATAGATTCTAAAGGAGAAAAAGACAGAGCAGTAGCCACTGCTAAAATGAGTCTGGTAAAATTAGGAGAAGAGAAACAATAAAAATAAGAAACACCTCATATAAGATTTGTAAATACAGTTGAAATGGTCATATGTTACTTAGCTTATAGGATACTTATTGGTTCTTAGAAAAAATATCCAACAGTGTTGAAGAAAAATTGGGATCCCTGAGAGTATCTGCTTTTGTTTCAGAATGACGTGGTATGAAGAAACCCATGCTGATGGAAGAAGGAGAAGAATGAATTGTGCTCAATGAAAGTATGACAGAGTCTTTCTTCTTATTCCCTGAAATTCGAGCTTCAAGGAATATAAACTTCCCGGGCATAGCGGATATGAGGAGATTTAGGGAAAAGGGCATGGCATTGGATGTGACAAGCCTGAATTTCTAACCATAGCCACGGGGACAGTGTCGAACAGGGACTCACGGGCACTTAGGCAGACTCATGACTTAGCCCTTATTTAATATAGTATTTAAAAAAACATGTGTTCAACACATATTTATGGGCAAAGCTGATTAAGAAGAAGGTTAAGAAGGAAGACTGCTGGAGGCTGTGTCTCCACTCTGACCCATGCTGGTGTCCCTCATCCAGCAAAGCCAAGACTGACATTTACTCTGACTGTCTTGTCATTGAAGGAAGTTCATTAGGTTCCTCAGAAGTCATACCTCCTATCTCAATGATTTTCAAGGTCTTATGTTCCAGTAGTCTCCCTGAGGATAAATTTGTATATGTGTATGGTGCGTGTATGTGTACACAAACATACGAATGACCTGGAAGTAAAAAAATGTACTGAATTCTCATTCGCAGTGTTTATGTTCCATAATGTTGCCACAAACCCACAATTAGTGAATACTGACCTATCACTCCTAGAGGAAATATAGGTTTAGGTTCCTGTGAGCCTTGGTTATGACATTTTCATCAACTAATGAACATGTAACCTTTATTATGTGCATTTAGGTTTAAATGTACCTTATTTACTATATGTAGTTGATTCATTAGCATTGAAGTTACGGCCAAGAACACTATAACTCATGCCTGAATGAAGTTCATCTAACACATGGGTTTTCTTCTTAAATCACATTCTTGGGCTTTGGAAAACCAGACAGGACTTTAGCACTATGCTTGGGGCCACCTTATACAGTGAAATCATCAGTAAAAAAGCATTAAAATGTAAAAAATGTGGCACTAAATACATCATGAGAAGGGCCCTTGTTTACCATATGAGAGCTGAAACAAGAAGGGACAGTCCGCCTTATTCACCCTTGCCTGCGAATGTGCACGTTGGGCAGCTCAAACTTTCCATCCGTGCTTGTGTCCTTGAATGACTGTGAAGGTGCCATGAGTACGGATTTGGGATTACAAATCAGCTGTAGTTGGTAGGTGAATTCACAAATACAGAATTCATAAATAATAAAGAACAACTGGACATTTTGTATGTATATATTGGCATTGGGAAAATCCCCTAATCGCTTTCAGCCTAACTATAAAATAAGATTAATAATACTTCCTTATAGTATTATTGTGAGGATTAAATATAATAATCTATTAAAAAAATCTGCAGAATATAGGGTATCCTTTCGGAGACACTGAGGAAGGAGGACATCACACTTTCCCATTCAATCCCCTTTTTCTTCACTAGGGATCCTCATTTTTTCCACCAGACTACCCATGATGAACAGCTCTAACTTTTGATCTGCCTCGAACATTTTCCCCTTGTCTTAAAACTATACTGGAAAGCCACTAGGTTGATCATCGTCCCAGCTAATACGTCCCCTATTGCAAATGTCAAGTAGTCAGTGCTTGCTTCAGTTTCTCAGATCTTCTCTTTCCCATTTTGTACTTGAAGGTGAAATCCATGCCTAGTAAAAACAGCCCTTTTGTATCTAGGCCAGATGCATCTGAGACTTGAATGCCTTTGCTTTCTCTCCTGTTTTTATTTTTTGTTTTGTTTCTCTTCTCTGCCTGATCAATACTTTCCCATCTAAAGAAGCAAAACATTCTCTCTGTCCTGTTCCCCTTGCTGCTGATTCTGACTCAAGGGGATGGGGGTGGGCGTGGGGGAAAGAGAGACAGAGTCTATATATAACCACACAGATAATTCTTTCTCCTTGACACGTCCAGCAGCCCCAGAGAAAATCTGACATTTGAGGGGACTGAGTAGCAAGAGTAATTCTTATTTATCTGGCTATTGGAACAGAAGGGATTGGGAGCAGCAAGTGAACTGCAGGGGTGAGAATGAGTCAGGGATTTATTTGGGGGAGGGAATGTAGAGTGAGTAAAGTAATTATTTATCAACAGTAATGGAGGGGCAGAGAGCAAGACTTCTGAAGTAGCTTCCCTAAGTACTACACTAAATTGCCTCCAGGAGGATTGGACAGCTTGAAGTGGGGACAGGTGGCACAGATGGGGGAAGTGATAGTTGCTCAGCTGCTTTTAAATACTCTGCATCCTAGAACAGCTCTTCTCAATCTTTGATGTGCACATGAATCACCTCTGGATCTTGTTAAAATGAAGATTCTAGTTCAGTAGGTCTGGGGTTCTTCCCAAGATTTTGCATTTCTGGCAAGTTTCTAAATGAGGCTCGTGCTTCTTGGATCACACTTTGAATAGCAAGACTCTAATAAACTGTTCTGGGAAAGCACAGGCAGAGAAAAACAAGGCAAGGTGTTTAGACAGCCATCTCCTCACACCCCTGTTTTTCTATAGCCTTCTCTGTTTTCCAAACCTTAGTTTGCGTTTACCCCTCTCTCTCTCTCTCTGTCTTTCCCCATCTCAAAGCACTTGGAGAGCAGAGACTGAGTTTTGTTGATCTTTGCATGTAAGACTTTGCCCAGAGTAGGCACTTTATAAATATTAAAGTTGTACTTCAAAACATCCTTCTTCCTCCCATGAAGCTTTGCCAAATCATTCCAGTCCTACAGCACTTATTATTTGTATCATTCATTTGGCAATTAATCTTATACAACCTTATGACAGTTTTTGTATTGTTGTCCTGGACCATTATATATCTTTTGAATTGCCATTTATTTTTTAGCCCCTTTATGTATTGACTCTGCAGCTAGATTGTAAATAAATTCTTTGAGTTGAGGACTGTGTTATCATTTATTCATCAATCATTTAGCTCATACCTACTTTGTGCAAGGCAGCGTGCGAGGGCCTTGACACACAAAAACAAATAAGGTGGGGTCACTGAGGGACAGAACAGTGTGATGAGAAGGGCTCAGCCTCTCACAGCTGGAAGGAACTAGGTTTGAATCCTGGATCTGCTACTTTCTAGCTCTGCGACCATAGAGAAAACGCTGAAGACACTCCAGCCTTGAGCTTTGCAGCTGTTAAATGGGTTAACACCATCGATCTTGCAGAATTGTAGTGTCTGTATTACAATTGTGCCTGTAGTGCCTGCAGTTCTGTGGAGTGCAGAATTACAATACCTGTAATGAGTAGTGTATGTGCATCCAGAAAAAACTCCTTGCTCTTCATAAAGTCGCCACCAAAAAGTTTAGAAAAACAATAAGTACACAAATTAGCCAAAGCACCAGGAAACCATGTTAGTGGAGGCCATCTTGTAATTCCCACAGGGTCTAGCAGGAAAAGGCTTAAAAAATGCCTGTTGTCTGATCAAAGGCAAAAATACCACCTTGTACCACAAAGGTGTTTGAGAAAGTTAAGCGAATTTGATCTAATTTATTAATTTCAATCCAATTGACTTATTGACTCTTCCTATGATCAGGCCACCAACTCAGCTCTGTAACGGTATAAGCATCTGTCAGAGGCTGTCCTTGGCTTTGTGGAACTCTTAAGGTGAGCTCTGCTTACAAAAAAAAAAAAAAAAAGTAACTAAAGGATGTATGACATATGCAAGAACTAGAAATACAAATGCAAAAAATAAGCAGAGGAGTGTAAATAACTATCCATTCTGATGATGGTGAGAAGACAGAGGGAGCATTTGAGCAAAAGGAGGGCCTTAGCAGCAGTGCAGAATGTGAGGGGCCAGTCAAGACAGTGTGGAAGAAAGCTGGAGATGGCAGAAGGCAACCGACATGTACTCCTGTTGCTATGAAATAGCAGACTGGATGGCAACACGTCAAAGGGCCCTGGGGCTCCCCAGTTTTGGTCTCATTTGCTCTGACATCTTCACTGTGAAGGACAATCCCTCCTTTGGTCCAGGTGAGGAGCCTGAAGAGGAGTTAAGAAGGCAGCTGCCCCGCATAAAGGTAAGGCTGTGTGAATGTCTGGTATATCTGATTGCCAGTGTACAGATTGGGTTGGGTCTACAGCCTCCTCTACTTTGAAAGAGCTAAAAGGAAGAAGAGCAGCAGAATACAAGAGCACAAAGTTTCTTCTGGCTTCTGGGCCAGATTATTTACCCTACCTGTCTACTTGGATAAGGCCAAATATTTCTTCCTCCCTAGCCTTCATGTCTTTCCAAGACTGCCATGAAAATTTGAATTGACTAACTATGGCCTCTAGTTTTGGTCAATCCAAGAACTTTTGGTTGTGGCAGCTATCAGAAGGCAGTGAGCCCAGAGTGATGAACAACATAAGTCTGTCTGACTCATCACGGTGCTCAATTCTTAGCCCCTAACTAATCCCTGGTTCTTTAATCTTGCCTTCAGAATCCAGACTAAAGTAAACCTAGGATTGACTTATGGCCAATGTTCCTTCCATGCCTAGGGATGTCACCCAGAAGTGGCTTTTGATGGGTGCCTTTAATGTGATACCTGTCTTGGAGAAGCTTTGAAGAATATTCGTCAATTCAGAAAAGTCATTCTGAGGGATTTTACTTAATTTAATCTAAATGAGAAATACTTTTAATGGCTGGGTAGCCTTCTCCAAACACACTTAGAAGCTAACATATCTCGGGCTCACTTCTATCATCCTGCAAACAAGCAGAGACCACCAAACCATAAATTGCAGTTAATGGATTTCCTTCTACATGCTTCAGCCCTTGGTGTAGTTTTTAAATTTGCTTTTAATTTGTATTGATCTTTCCCTGCTTCGTTAGTCTTCTAGAATCCTCAGGTGAGAAAATGCTGCAGTGACATGCTGGTCCCTGTTGATCTGGGGGAAGGAGGGTTGCATGCCTGTATCTTCACACTCAAACACAGTCATCCACAACTCAACGGCAGAGTCTGGAAAGGGGAAAAGATATGTGTGTTCAGAGTTGGGAGACAGGGAGGAGGAGGCTAAGAGCTGGCTGGATCTCCTCATGATAACTTAGCACAGCAGTAAAGAATCTGCCTTGCCATTCATTGAAATCAGCCTCTAGAGAAGAAGGCTGGGTGAGTGGTTAGAAACATACAAATTAGAGCTAGGGAAGCTTTCTGATTAAAATGGGCAGCCAGGTGACCTGAGTGAGGCATCAACTGAAAAATTCATATCCAGTACCAGGCCTATTAAAGACCAAGGGTAGAAATTAACCTTGCTTAGCACAATGATTAAGCTGCTGTCAGTTGAGCCCTTTTCCACTCGCGCTAAAAGCTTACTGATTTTTCTTTTCTTTAATTGGATTAAAATGAAGGGAACCCAAGACCTTAGGGGAAAGATAGCTGAGCAGAAGCCACCCTCTCCAGGGGCTCCAGATTCTGGCAGCTGTGCTGCTCCAGGTGGAAGGTGCCATATGTGCCTTTGATGCCTGGACTCAGCAGGCTGGATATGTGACTTTCATTCCTGGCAGGCTAACTATGCTGATGGGTCTGAAGTGGACCTGCTTCAGATGCTACAGGCCACCAGATTCAGAAAAAGAACTGAAGGGTGTCCTTCAGCCTACAGGCAGTTTTACCGTCTTGCTCTCTTGAGACATTGGGAACCTCTGGCTCATGATGAGCACTCACTGGATTCAGGCCTTCTAACATCTGTCTCTTGTTTCTGTCAAAGGCCTGTGTCTTGCTCTCATTAGCCTGAGTTGAATAAGAAGAATAGGTAAGTGATAAGGATGATGGCATTGGGGGGACTCCTGAAGAAGATGCCCAAGGCCAATGCCAGCCTATATAGGGTGGGGCAAAGTAGGTTTACAGTTATTTGTACAGAAAATAATTCAATAATTAATAAATAATCATACAAGATTAAACTCTGTGTCTTGCATACTCCCAACTATAAACCTACTTTCGCTCATTCTGTGTAGTATTAATATGTTTGGGTGAATCAGAGAAAGGTGGCCCTCTGGGTAGGCATAATCGCTTGTCTTTACTTCTCAATGACCAGATGTGGAACACTTGTACAAAGAAAAGGGTTGCCCTTCAGGACAATGAAAGTTGGGTAGTGGGACTCCACCCCAGCCCTGATGGTGCACATCTTGGTAAATCAGAATGTAGGCTGGGTTTCAGCCATTCCTCCTGCCTCAACTGGGCACACTGTGTGGGGGTGGGAGGCACAATCTTCAGAACCATAAGTGGTGGCCCTGGTGATGATCCGGGAATAAAAAAGCAGAAGGGGACACCTCTAGGTGTCAGGGCTATAAGTGGAGGATGAGAAACCCTCTACTTTTGTAGAAACATCTTAGCAGAGTCTATAGGATTTTGCTGGTACTGGGCTCCTCTAAACAAATATTGATTAACAAGAAATACAGGGCTTTTCAACTAAAGCAGAGCCAAAGCCACAGACCAGGAAGTGGTGCCGAGGGAGAGAAATGGTTTCCGCTTCTCTGATACACTCGTGTGTCCTGAGCAGCACAGACTCCCCCTTCCTGTGGACTGGCACCTCCGCCTTCCCCATGGTCTCTGCTGCCGTATATTCACAAAGACACCTCTCACGTCCCGCCAAACTTTACCACAGATGGAGTCAGGACACGCCCTCACACACTGACAACTGTGCACACTCAGATCTAGGTGTCCCACACTCTCTGTTTTTTCAAGTTGTGTGATTTTTTGTGTCTCAGTTCCTAGCCATCATGAACTTGAAATGAGTTTGGTAGGAGGATGTAGGAAAAAAAGTGTTTCTTTTCTTTTAAAGATTTTATGTATTTATTTTTAGAGAGAGGAGAAGGGAGGAAGAAAGAGAGGGAGGTAAACCTCAATGGGCGGTTGCCTCTCGTGTACCATCTACTGGGGACCTGGCCTGCAACTCAGGCATGTGCCCTGACTGGGAACTGAACCTGCGACCCTTTAGTTCACAAGCCGGCACTCAATCCACTGAGCCACACCAGCCAGGGCAGAAAAAGAATTATTTCAACTAGGGACTTGAATGATTGAGAGGAATTTCAGAACCAGACAATGATCACTGTGCACGAAAAAAATCTATTGGGGCTGATCTGAAAGTGGCACTAGACACACATATACTCTCTATACACAGATTCGAAGAACAAGTACTCTCTCTCTCTCTGCCTCTGTGTTTCTCTCTCATTCCATTGCAGAAATAGAAACTAATTGTTTTCTTCTTCCTAAATATTTTTCTTCCTGAATACTGCCTCTTCTTTAATACCCTAAAAAAAGCATTACCATGTGAATAGGTTTCAGCTAGCACAATCAGGAGCCTTTTCTGGGGTTTGCCAGATGCTTACAACAGACCCCACACTCCTGAGCACCAGTTAAAAATGTAAAGCTGTTTTTCCTCCCCCCCCCCACCCCGCCCCCGCCCCCCACCCGTCTGCAGGCCTGCCTCCTTTTCCTTTATACTACAGGAGTACAAGTCTCTGCATGGATCCGGATTCTGGGGGGTCCCTATTGAATCTTCCTCAGGGCACGTGCATACATTTTAACCCCACATTCACCTGGCTGGACTCTGCACTCCTAAGGAGCTGCCGCCACCCTGCCCCTTTGCCTGGCCTGCCAGCTCTCCTATGGCCAGGCTCACAGGGGCCCCTGTAATTCCAGGGAAGAAGAAAGCTTTGGGGAGACTCTCTAGACCTTCCTCTGAACTAGGAGTCTTCCTCCCTCTTCCTGCTCCTCCCCCCAGGGGCTGGGGGGAGTAATGGAGTTTGCATGCAGCCCTGGATTCAGCTGAGGATGCACGAGGCTGGGAAGAGGGCGCCCATGCCATCTTCCATGGACGCTAAGTTGGCCTAGCAGACGCTCAGCCTGGAGATAATAGAAATTTCTTCTTTTCTTTTCTCTTTTCGTTATCAGTAAACAAAGGAGATCCGCTGCCAGGGGACACGGAGAGGGACGAGATGTGCACTGACAAGGTGTCCGAGTGTATATTTTTCTGAACTATGATCATTTTTCCCCAATGGAGTCAGTATTCTGACCGCTGTCCCACATTGACACTTTCATTATCTGTAGCTCAATTTCATGGAGCAGATTTGCTTTTCTTTTCCAATAGTGACATTCTTTTTTTAAAAAATCAGCCTTACTCTCTGGTGGTGCCTTTGTTTTGTCCCTCTTGCTGAGAGGACAT
This sequence comes from Desmodus rotundus, assembly GCF_022682495.2. Lineage (NCBI taxonomy): Eukaryota > Metazoa > Chordata > Mammalia > Chiroptera > Phyllostomidae > Desmodus > Desmodus rotundus. The sequence continues at coordinate 82,529,026 of NC_071398.1, forward strand.
TTCTTGAGGACTGATTTCACATAGTTCTAGGTGGAATAAAATCACTCATTTTCTCCAAGAAGTCTTTTTGTCTTACCCCCTCTAGTTTCCAAAGAAGCAGGCCTTCGTTTTTATTATGACAGTAGTAAAAAAAATAAAAGATAATATTTACTGAATGCTGACTGCAACAGGCACCTTCCACTTGGTTCTGCATGCCTGATGGCTTTTGGCTTTTATCCATCACAATAGCCCTATGAGGGAAGGGCTAATATTAGCTTCATATCACAGAGAAACAAGTGCAGACTCAGAGAGGTGTAGGGAATAACTTGACCAGTACTCTGAGTCCGTAAGTGTCAGAGTCAGGATTTGAACTCAGTTCTTTCTGTCTAGAGAGGGTGGGTTCTTGCTCACAACACAATGCTAATGCTGCAGGCACAACCTCATTTTCCCCATCTCATTTCACACAACACTCCTCAGCTGCCTGGATACTGAAGGTGGTTGACACAACAGAGGGCAGAAGGGAACGTGTTCGTGTGGCTGACTTATGTGTTTGCTTCCCTCAGAATTAGTGACGGAGGGAATCGTGACTGAACATGGGGTGGAGGAGGGCACACCACACCGTTCAGTGTGAGGTACTGGTGCTTCCTCCCCACAAACCCAGGAATCCCTCCTGCTCGGGTTCTATTTGGGGGTGTGTAATAGTTATAGCCCCGCTGCACTGCCTGCAGTCCGTCTAGTGAAGATGTGAATTTAATAAAATCTTCAAGTGGCTTTATTGCTGTACATTCTTGCTGAGGGCTTATCAAGAGAAAGAAGCTTTACTCAGCACAAAGATATTCAACCTCATCAGGTCTGTAGCTGTGATCAATTCATTATGAGTTTTTACCTGGAATCAAAAACTGTGAATTATCAAGGTGAGGGTGAGGATTGTACCTCTGAGATTCTACTAAACAGCCAAGAATATTTCATCAATTTCTGCAGGGAGGACTTTTCCTTCCTTCAGCTCCCCCTTCCTGGCTTCACTTACATTCTAATCAAGTTACAGCCTGGAAATTGCTTACCTGTCTCTATTACACAAGCTTATTGAAGGTGGTGCTAAGCTGCCCAGTATGTGTTATTCTGTCATCTCCTGTGGAGTTTGGTCAATGGGTATGCATAGAAAGATGCAAGGGAAGAAGAGGTGCAAAACTACCTATAAACCACACGACCAGCCTCTGATGGTACCGCCCCACACCCACATCACCTCGCCTCATTTCCCCCACTCACCCATTCATTTATGCCGCAAACATTTATTCAGTTCAACAGACACATACTGGACATCTAATGTTGGCTAAGTGTCTAGCTAGGCATACAAAGTGATTAAAAATGGCCCCTGCCCTTAACATGCTCAGAATCCAGTGGAGCTGGCAAACAATAAAATAACTGCTATAACTCACTGTGGTTAGGGGAATGGACAGCACTGTGGGAGCTCCTAGGGGGCAGGTCAAAGTGTCACTATGGCACCCCAGGCAGAAGGAATTTTCTGTGCAAAGTCTTACAAAGATGTGAGAGCAAACATATAAGGGCAGAAACTCCCTACTCTTTGTTATTCAAATGCCCACTTAGGCCAGTATCTTCCCCAGGTCCTGGAGGTGAATGATTTGTTTAAGTCAGTTCCAGTCCCCATTGCCAGTGATGCTGTCCTGGCTGATGAAGGGAAGTCTGCTGGGCTTTCTGGGGACATATTCCTCACTTGTAAAAAGAATCACTGAGATATGTCCATTTTTTCCCTTTGAGCTTCATGTGAAGATGCGATGCTTAGAGTTCCTGAAGCCGTCTTTTAGCTATGACAGGGGAGGCCAAGAAAATGGCACAGAAGCTGACACCGAGCCCTGATACTGAGTTGCTAAATACACCAACCCTGGGACCATTTTCTTGATATGGGAAATAATAAATGTCCTTATTATTAAACAGCTTTTCATTGATTTTTCTGTCACTTGCAGCCTACAGAACTGTACCTGGTGGAGCAGGTGTGAGAAATCACATATATACCACTGCTCCTTACCTTATTGCCTTCACTCTTGAACTTCCTGCTACCATAGGTGCCTTCTTACCAACTCCATCTGTTAAAATCATACACACCCTATGAGACCCATCTCACATATCACCTGTCTCCACTCAAACCAGGATGATTCTCCCTCCCATCTGACCTATCTCCATTTTAGAAGGCCATGACACATCGTTCCTTGCATTATGGTTATTTCTGTGTTTGTCTTATTCCTACTACTACACTGGAAGTTCTCTGAGGATAGAAGCTATATCTTATGCTTCTTTGCAAACTCTGAAGTGCTTCCCCAGTGTCTGACCTCAGCGGGTGCTCAGTAAATGCTTGATAAATACGATGGGATGGGATGGGGGTCTGGGAAGAGGGAAGATATACACAAAGGAGAGCTGTGATCTGGTCAAATGTAAAGTTGAAGACAGACCCAGCTGGGCAGATAAAGCATAAGGCCTGGGATCCTGCGATTTCAGGGCGTGGAGAATTGTGACATTCAGGAACTCAGGGCTGACGGCACCGTGTTGGGTAGAAGTTGACAGCTGAGAAGCTAAAAAATAACAAGCGTGGAAATAAATGTATACACGTAAACTTACAGCTCATCACAAATAATGTATTTGCTCCTTAATAATGTAGGAAAGAAAGCCTGACTGAAATCAGGGAAGGTCGGTGTGACATGTACCTAACAAGTGAGACTTATGGTAATAGACTGATCACTCACTGCCAGGTTCCTCTCAGCCAGGCCTTGGGATCTCTAACACCACCTCACAGCAGCTTCCTGGACCTCAGAGCTGCTCCTGGTTGGTTGATGCTACAGTGGCTTTGGAAATCCAAAAATGTGGGAGCCAAAAGGAGGGTGGTAAAATACACTTGCAGCTGGGCAAATTTCAGAACTCCTTGTGACATTGAAGGCTACAGGGGTGTGAGCAGACATGACACACAGGTAGGTGTGGAAGATGATGCTTCTAAGATCGAACTGGGAGTGAAGCGATGAGGAAGTGAGAGCTTTGAGATTTATTTTGGGTGGAGAAATGAGAAAGCAAAACTTCTTATGGCCGGGACTTAGAACGTAAGAGAGGCACCTGGATGTTAGTGCAAGAAATTCTGTCTAGTGGGCTGGCCTGGGTCCTTTTTATTCTGGTAGACTGGAGCTCATTGACATCCTCCTTCCTTGCTCCTGCCATTTCCTCCTTGCTTTTTCTTCCTTCTCTCCGCCCTTTCTCCTTCCTGCCCTCCTGAGAAGTATGGCTCCTGCACCTGTGAAGCAGTGTGGTGGCTTCAAATGGATGAATTAGTGACCAGGTTAGTGTATGTCTGCATCAGCTTATCAGAAACTGGAGACTCAGCTTGTGTGCAGAGCCAGCTTGGAATTGCGGAAATGGGCTATTGGGTGTTCATTTTTCAGGTGCAAACTCAAGCTGGGCCTCTCTGAGTACTCATCCCTATGCTGGCCCTTCCCATGATGTCTGTGGCTGTTTATGGAATATGTCTGTGTCTATTGATGGACTGATGGACATGCAGATAGACAGACCTGATAGAAGAACACAGGAGAGGAACGCACATAGAAAATAATGACCGTGTGCTCTCCTAAAATAAATCAACTCACAGCCCTCCTCGTTTTATAAAGACCACAGGACTAGAAGTCAAGCCAGTCAAGTCCTAGTCTAACTGCTCATGTGTCTCCCTATGTTGAGCACGCCTCTTCTCTTGCCTGGACTTCATCTTCTTTACCTGTAAACTGAAGGCATTAGACTAAATGAGCCCTAAAATCCCTCCCAGAAATTGCACTTTGTGTTTCTATGATTCCTGGCTCTGCAATCCTGGGCTTGCAGAGCAAGAACGAGTAAAGGCAACATGAAAGCCCTCACAGCCATCACGGTCCATCCAGGGAGCCTGGGCCCACAGTGACACACAGGGAGCCCACAGGCTCTAGACCTCCTGGACCACGGGGAAGGGCTCTGCTGCCCAATATGCACGCTGAGGTGAAACGCAGTGTGGGTTTCTGTATAAAGAAAAAAGTTTCATCTGATAAGCATATATCAGGTTCAGTACTGCTGAGTGGCCTCAATGGTAGTCATTTGGAAAGCCCGTGATTCAAATTTGAATCATACATCAAAATGTTTTATAATCTTAAGCTGAATTTTTTGTTGCCATGTTTAGAAAACTGGCCCTGGCCCCTGCAAATACCTCCTGTCATGTGCTGTTTTTGCCCCTATAACTATGTCCAGACGATGCCTGTTTCAATGTCCCACTCGAGCTCCTCTCCTTCCCACTCCCCAGCATGTTCTATCCATCTTTTCCTCAAGTCTCTGCCTCCCAAGCTCCGTGGAAATGAATGTTAAAGGAGTGCCATTCATTTGATTCACTCTGGTTCTCATTAGACCTGCTGTCTGATTTCATAATGTTCGGGGCTTCGTGAGCCAGTGCTGTTTTATAGCTATAGTTTGTTTAAGTGTTAGATGGAAACACATATATGAACATCAAGCAATTCACATACTTATTCCAAGTACCAATATAAGCCCATAGCTAAAACCAACAGCGGTCTGATGAGCCTTGCCTACTGACCCAGCTGCACAGAGCATTCAGGAAGGCACCCCCTTCGTCCTCTGGGCCAGCCCTCTCCTCGCCCAGAGCACAGGAACTCATGAATAACCACTGCCCTCCTGGCACAGGAGAAGAGAATGTTTACCTGGGCTTGTCTGAACACAGAATTCACCCTTATTCAGCAGCAACATTTGTGCAAGTGCCGAAAAGAGCAAAGGAAAGAAAATAGCAAATAGTGTGTCTACATAGCATTCTACAAAGTACCTTGGCCCAGGTTTTCTCTGGGAGATACCACTCCTGAAACTCAGGGTCCTTATGACTTTCATTAAATTTAGCTTTAAATTCTAGCTCTAGAAATCACACTTGTCTCTCTCTCTGAGAGAGACCTCAGAGACTTAGCCTTTATCCCAGATGATCAGAGACCTAGTCTTTCCCCAGGATAATCAGCAACCCTCCAGGCAGCCGAAGATAGTAGCTCAGACCTGAGTAATGATCTCAAGTTCCAGACCTCTGCAGGCTAAAGATAACATCTTGACCTAAGTTTTGTTTCAGTTCCTCAGCCCTAAAGTAGAACTGCCCCTGGCTACATTCCCATGAGTCCAGACAGAGGGACACCAGAACAGACCTCACAGCTGTCCTTAAAAACTGAAGAAATGATTTATTACCCTTATCTTACCTCTGACCAATCAGCTGCCAGCACAGCCCCGGACCCACAACCCATGGTGTCTTGTGATTTTGCCCTATGTACTGTATAACGTACTTGCCGTCAGAGTTTGGGCTGTTGAACACTAGCTCCCCATCCTCCTGGATGACACCATGCATGATAAAATAGTCCATCTTTCCCACTGCAGTTCTCAGTGTCTGGTGTTTGGCTCTGCTTTCTGTCTGGTAACACTCCCACCCCAGGAGGACATATGTACTATCTCCAACACAGGAGGAAACGGAGGCCCAGCGAGTTTAAGTTATTTTTCTAAGGTTTCCCTGCTATTAAGTGGCAAATTCAGGATTTGAGCCCATATTTGCCTCCTACAGAGTCCATGGAATTTCCAAGGTATGGAAATGATGTCCATGATAGAAAACCGTGACTTTTAGAGAGACTGATAAATATTTTAACTGAATTTGTTAGGCTAAATATTAGTATTCCTTAGAGATCAGTCACCCCAAGAGGTCTACTATGATGGGTAACTATGAGCTACTACATATCACAGGCATTCATTTATTTATTCATTCATTCAACCAAATTTTAAAAATCCATGTTGAGTTCAAGATATTATGCCAGTTGTCACCGTGTAAACACACATGTTCATACACATCTGTGTGTGCCACTGGACGTGCACTATCCTATCTCCCTCCCCAAGAGTCCTCTGTCATGGCCAAGGTCCCTGAACACTGATCTTCACAAAATCTTTTTAAGCTAGTGCCCAACGGCTAATAGGAAGTCACTTGAAGGGCTTTCAGTGCCCTGGCTTGAGGTCAATTTAAAGGAGGCTGACTCTGAGAGTGGACCACCTTCCTAAGGACCTCTCGTGGTGCCTCTTCTGTATTCCTGGGATCACATCTGTTAGCTTTCATTATCTACAAATAAGGACAATTTATTTCTCCCTGAAAGTGTTTTATACATTCCAAACCACTCTATCAGGCTGCAATACTAGTTGGTGGGTTAAAACTACAATCTGGACTGTCCAGCTGCTAGTCAGCACTGTGCCCGGGGAGGAGAGAGAAAGGAGAGCAGGCGGCCAGGGAGCCAGAGAGCCAGAATGCCAGGGAGGACGGGGTGGGGCTGGCAAGAACAGTGCTGTCCCATCCTGCTTTGTGCCTCAGGAAAGGTAGGAAACAAGGCCACTGTGTCTGTTCAATGGCTTGGCTTTGGGTTTGTTCTTTCCCCACACTGACAGCATGTGGGCAGGGGGCTTGCTTCATTGTTTGGGTTCTCTCCTCTCTGCATTGTCAACAGCACGCATCTACAAAGAGACAGACAAGGAATAGTTTGTTTAAAAAAAAAAAAAAAGATCCTTTTGTTTCCTGTCTGGTCCTCTGCAGCTAGGAAACAGCCCTTACAAAGAAGGATTTTTAAAGAAATGCTACATAATTCAGAGATAGGTCAGTTCATTGATCTCCGACCCCTTTAACTTCATGATCCAGATTTTTTTCGGGGTGCATCTTGCCCAGCACCAAGGAGAGCCACCTAAAACCTGGTTTCTGAAAAACCATAGACAGACACCCTAGTAAGAGGAGCTTCTGCCCAGCACCACCATAATTTATTAATTGACGATAATGGGTGAAGAGTTAGGCTATTTACAGCAGAGTTTACTGAGCTTTTATTGATGCGGCTAATTCTTGGCAGCCAAAGGGAGATTTGGCAGGTTCTGTAATCCAAGGAGAGGCGCTACGAAGATCTATTTTGAGAACAGCACCAAAGAAGAAAATGATTTGTGATACTCAGAAGCAGTTGTGAATATTCAACCAGCTGAGAGTTTAGGTGGAGGTTATTTCACAAACAAATCATCCTAGAAGAAAGGTTTAAAGAGAGAAAAGTGGGGAATAAGGAAACATATGACTAAACAGTGTTTACCCCGAGGCTACACTGAGCCCATGCAATCCCAAGAGAGCACACGGTGCGTTTGGGTCGATTAAAACAGAGGACGTTTTGTGATTTGGGTGTCACATCGGTGTTACTAGACAGTGGCCATTTTGTATCACTCACTACATGGAGTTTTACACTTTAAAAATTAGAATATAAATTATTAATCTAGAACTGCTAGTAACTGCAACCATCCAAGCTGGTGGTTCATTGGTGGTTGCCACCGTCAGCTGTTGGTGGGTTACACATCCTGGTGATGCTGGGGATTGCATCACATCACAGACTATTCTCTCATTTAGGGACATAACTCATTGTGTTGTGCTTCACTTTATTTTACTTCATAGATGCTGCATGTATTTTTTCACAAATTGAAAATCCTCTACTAGCAAAGAGATTACAACTTGCTTTATTATGATACTCATTTTATCATGGTGGTATGGAACCAAACCCGCAATATCTCCAAGGTGTGTCTGGAGTCAGTATATTCATCTAGTGTTTTTATTAAGCAACTATTATGTGCCCAACTTTTTTCTAGGCACCAGGATACACTGTAGATTGGCACACTTTCTGTTCTAATAGGCAGGGAATCTACTGAGGAGAGACAGAAAATCGGAGAATAACTAAGTGGGTAAGATTATTTCAGACAGTAGTAAATGCTATGAAAATAATAACACTTGGTAATACAACAGAAAAAATAGCTGTGGGGTTGAGTCTGAGGCTGCTTTACTTATAAGTGTTAAGGTAGGCCTGACAAATGAGCTGAGGCCAGAAGGAGAAAAGGTGAACCATTGAGAAACCTACAGGAACAACATTTCATTAACTTGGGATGTGAAATAGCTTTTAATTTTTTCTCATTTTTAATTGAAGTATAATTGATGTAGAATAAACCTTGTATACTTAAAGTTTACAATTTGTTTCTTTCCTTGCAATTTAAGTTTTCATGTAAGTATATACTTATGAAACCATCACCATAATCAAGATAATGAAGATATCTGCTATCTCCAAAACTTTCCTTATGCCCCTTCATGCCACTTCCCTGCCACCCTTGCCCCTCCCACTTCAGTCCCAAGACAACCATTGATCTGTTTCTGTCATTATAGATTGGTTTGCATTTTCTAGAATTTTATATAAATGAGATCATACATTCTGTATTGTTTCTATCTTGACTTCTTTTACTCAACACGATTATTTTGAGACTCATCCATATGTTGCATGTATCAATAGTTCATTCTTCTTAATTGCTGAGTACTATTTCATTGTATTGAAATACCCCACAGTTTGTTTAACTGTAACTGTTGACGGACATTTGGGTTGTTTCTAGTTTTTGACTGTTACAAATAAAACTGCTGTGAGCACTCTTCTAAAAGTCTTTGTGTGGACATATGCTTTCATTTACGTTGGATGAAACACACAGAGTAAATGGACGAATCTTATGGTCAGTGCATGATTAACTTTGCATGTAACTGCCGGCTGTTTCCCAAAGTGATTGCATCGGTGCGCACTCCGACCAGCAGTGTGTGAGAGTTCCCGTTGCTCCAGCACGCGGTATGGTCACTCTTTTTACTTTCAGCCATTCTAACAGGTAGGTGGTTGTTTCTTGCCGTTTCACATGCTGACTTCTTTCTCTGAAGTCTTGAAATAATTATTTCACTTTAAGAATTCATTAGCTTTTCTAAGCTATTATAAATAAATAAACACATAGATGATAGGTAAGTAGGTAGGTAGGTAGGTAGGTAGAGCTAATTTGAGTGACTCTCATGCACCAGGCATGAGTCTAGGTACTGAGAATTGAGCACTAAGTAAGACAAAACCCTCACAGAGTTTCCATTCAGGTGAGACAGACAATAAACAGTGTAATGTAATGTCAGGTGTGTGAAGGTGCTATGAAGGAAAATAAAGCAATGCGTAGTGACAGTGAAGGGACAGGGCAAGAGTGGGACAACATTCTGGGATGACTTCAAACTGTCACACTACTGCCTTTATTACACTACCAGGTCCCTCGGGGCCCTTTACAACACTTCCTCTCTGCAAATATTTGGCACCACTGACATGCTCAAAGCATATTTGTTAATTAATTATTTTTATTTCTTTGTCCCCAGTGATAGAGATCCTCCCCTCCATCTTTCTTGCTCATAGCTGAATTCCCCAGACATAGCTCAGGGCCAGAAACACAGTAGGCATTGTTTAATAAATATTAATTAGACAAGTGAATGGAGGATGGGAGGAATGAATTCTACATAGGAAGACTGCGATGTGCAGGGAGAGCTCAGTGAGTGCCAGCACCGAGGCAAGAATCCAAGTTTATAGCCACAGCCAGCTGAGGCCTCTTCTGCCAGCTTCCTGCTCCTGGCAGACACCTGAGCCACAGCTCACCCAGACTTTTGTCTCCATCCTGTTTGGCACCAATGCGATGCAGATGCTCTCCCAGGTATCCTTGTCCCCACCATGGAATTACCTGGTTCCAGGTAAAATCAGTGCCTCCAAATCCTTCTTGTTGTGGCCTTAGTATGGCATTTACCACATTCTGCACAATTAGGGATGTGAGAACCTTCCTCCTTCTCTAGACTGAGAGCTTCTTGAGAGTAAGAGGAAGCCAGTCTTATCAACTCTGTGGCCCTCTGGGCCCCATTTCAGGATTAGGTAGATACACAGCAACTCAGTAAATATTTATTGTGTTTAATTGAATCCTAAATTCCTCTAAATAATTCAAGATGTCAGTGAAATACCCCTCACCACTCCAGAAGGCAGAACGAGAGGAAACAGTCTGTATCCCTGAAAGAATGAGTGACTAAGGTTAGACTTAAGACAACTTTTTTTTTTGGTCACCTAAGTTGTTAAGATAAACTCACACACAATTTTATACTGGACACTTTTTGAAAACAGGAGAAATTTTCAGTCTGAAATGCTTTTGAAATGGTTCAAAGAAGAAACAGGGACATGGTTGGGATGACCTTTAAAAGTTGTTTGAAACTTGTTCCAATGTGTCACTTGGTCTTATCTGTAGGCAGCATCCTCCATGAGATCAAGTTCAATCCTGTGGGGCTACCTGGGCCACTTGAGTCCACAGAGGCTCCCTCTCAGCACTAAGGACCTTGTCTCAAAGTTTATAGCTGCTACAGAATGGTGGCCCTTGTGGGGCAGGGAGAAGGCAGCTAGAGAACAGGCAGGTCTGCCAATCAGCGTTCCCTTGAGGATTCCCAAGTAAAACCTCCATCCAAGGCATGTGGCCTCCACCACAACCTGCACTGTGCAGTGTGGAGAAGGTTTATGGTGGCCTTGCCCTGGAGCTATAAAGTTTATTCTTGCACATTAACTGATCCATTGGCCCTTGCCCCTGCCGCCTCTTTCATCTTTTTTGGTAGACCTGTCAGGATCCCCTTTCAAACTCAAGCCCAACAGAGCGGTGGGTCAGGGCGGCCCTATCAACACCTTAATAAAGGCAGCCATGTGGCATCCACTGCACCCTGGCAAGTCTTACATTACTCATTTATCTGCTGTGCCATGAGAATCTAACTAATCTCAGCACCCTGCCTCTGCACTGACTCTGAGGCTGCTCTGAACGAACGATACCTGGGCCACTTGCAGACAAAAGGAAGCGTCTTCACATCGGGTGGCAAGTTGGGGGGATGGGGAGTTATATTTGTGTTCACAGTTTTACTTCTAGGAGAACCTGTGCTTCTTCCCAGGTTATTATCCCTGGATCCATGGAGAAATATTTTGATGCAATAGGGGAATAAGAAGACCAAGAAGCCTTCTTAAAACCTCTGCAGAAGGCAAACTGTTCCATCTGAGGAGCAGTGATTAAACCAAGTTTTCTTATTTTTACCAGTACCCACAGAACCCCAAGAGTTGTTCAGACCCTCTTTCCATGTAGACCATAGAATGGTCCATTTTCGCTGCTTGAATAGTCTGTTTTTGCTTCTGTCCATGTCTCTGCACAGTTGGCTAGCTATCTGCTGACCTGGGCTAATAGCCCTTAGCTCTACACTTTGCCTGCTCCCTCTTGGCTGGCCTGACATGTTAAAATCTGAACTTGGTTTTTCCCCCTGGGTTCATGGTACGCATGTGCCCTTTTTTCTTTACTAACTGCTCCCCTGATTCTCACCTTAACGGCTCACCAGGTCCATCCTTTTGGCCTGGTCCTGGGTCTTGGACCTTCCTGAACATGCCTGTGTTGGATTCCCCTACACTCCTATCTAAGCATCTCACAGAATTTGTCATCATTTCATGCCCTCACATTACCCATAAGAAGTGACTGCAAGAAGGGTGAACAGTATAACAAGAGTATTACCTCCATTTTGCACAGTTTGACTAAATTCCAAAATGATGAAGCACAGAGGTCAATTAAATTGCGACCAGCTTCAAGACAGTGCCCAGTCCCCTTGACATTCATTTCTGCTCTCTTGTCTGCCAGTGTTCTCAAGGTTTAGGAGGATGATCTTGCTACAACTTAAGAGGTGAGATACAAAGCAGGGATAATCACCGGCCAATTTTATGTCCATCACAGCCCCTATGACATGACCTGTTAGGGAAAGAAACAACTCTGTTTCCACATAGCCAAGGTCCTCATGCAGAGAGTCACTATACTAATTTCCTAGGACTGAGGCAACAAAGGAACACAAACTGGGTGGATTAACACACAGAAATCTGTCCCACGGTTCTAGAGGCTAAATGTCTGAAGTGAGGGTGTCAGTAGGACCATGCACCCTCAGAAACCTGTACAGGAAGCCTTCCTTGGCTCTTCCTGGTTTCTGGTGTTGCCCTCAATGTTTGGTCCTCCTTGGCTTGTAGAGGCATCGCGGTAAAATCCTCGTCTTTACAAGGTGTTCTCTCTGTGTCCCTGTCTTCACCTGGTTGTTTTCTTATAAGGACATCAGTAAAATTGAGTTAGGGTCCCACCCTAATCCAATATGACCTAATCATAGCTAATTACATCTGCAGTGGCCCTATTTCCAAATAAGCTCAGATCTTCTGTTATTTGGCCTTAGGACTTCAACGTCTCTTTTTTGGAAGATCAACTTCAACCCACAAAAACCACTCATGTGAAAGTAGTTGTATTCACTTTCAGGAGAAGGGAGGTGACCCAAAAGACACTGGGACCACAGACATTGAAGAATAAAGTCTTTTAAAATGCATTTATGAGGTTCAAATCGAGAAGCAGACTTTCTGTGTTTGGGGTCTTCTCCCAAGGCAGGAAAGGCCCATTGGTATCAACTTCCTTCCAAGGTCTCGGTAGGAAGACTCTGGTGATAGCTGGGTCTCCCTAGCATGTACCATATGGTAGGATGTGGAAGCATTTTCTTTATTCTCTTGCTTCTGTGCAAAACCCTGCATTTAAACTTTCCTTGATACCTAACTCACTCCTGTACTCAAAATTTCCAAGATCCAGAGGCCAAGATGTAGGTTCACTTCTTGGGCCTCTCACTATTTCAAAATATAACTTAGAGCAGGACACGAACTCCATAGAACCTAGAAGTTGAAAAGAAAATTGAGGCAATATCATTTTTCTTCTTCAGTGTAGGAAATGCTTTTATCACTTGCTTGACAGTGGTCTTCCAGCTATCATTTTATCATTTCAAATATACAGGAATTACTCCATTACGGAGCATCCCATTTCTTTGTAGATCAGTTTAATTATTAGAAAATTCTTCGTTATGCTGAGTCAACCTCTAACCCTTATTTCAGTCATTCTTTGGTTAATCCTAGTTCTAGATTCCAGCGCATGTTTTTCAAACACTGACCCATTCAGCTCTCGAATTTCTGGGGAGCCCCTCACATCTGTCTGTGACGGGGAGGAGAGAGCTCACCCTCTTTGCCGGAACATTCCTGCTTCCATTTGAGCATCTCTTTTTCACTCTCTCTCTCTTATTTTTCTTGTTTCATTTCTTTACATTTCAGTGTCAGGTTTTTGTTTTCTAGGAGTTTAAGTCAAAACCCAAAACAATAATGTATAAGAACTATTCTTCTTACTTAAATGGTTCTCCAGGTGTTTGAAAGTAGTCATTATTCTCTTCTTCAGAATAAATGCCCCTGATTCTTTCAACGGAGACTGTAGTTTGATTTCCTAATCCTTCAGATTCTCTGATCTGTATAAAGAACTCATCTGGACCATCTATTCTAAGTGCAATAAACATGATAACACTTTAACTGGAAGGTGGTGTAGAAATTATATAATTGATGTTCTCATTTGCTTGTGGTACTGAAATGGAGGTCATGACCTGTTTGGGTCGCTTCTTGTCTAAAGTGTCTATGATATTGAATCTCAATTGTCTAAGAAGTGATTACAGGGGAGTAATTCCTGGTTATGAAGGATTTCCTTATCTCATATTTCCCATCACAAGGTTGCTAGGAGTGATTTTTTCCACTGATCCCAAATAAGCATCTCTTGTCAGCCTATTCCACACACATATCTAGCTCATTCTTAAATCCATGAATGTAACCATCTTTACCCCTCAACTAGCCCTGACTGTACCTAGCAGGTGGCAGGTATTGAAGGCAAGGATTCTGTAACCATTTGCCCTAGCACAATGATTATCTTTACAGTAGTAGGGACTCTCAAATGTGTGTTGAATGAATGAATGATGCATTCTTCCATATTGTTTCATTTGTGTTATTCTTGGTTAACACAAATGACACAAATGGTCTACCCCCCAACATTCCCCCCATCTTGCGATAGTAGAGCCCTTAGGGAATGCTGAGCACTGGAGAGTAACAGAATAAATATTGTTGACTGATGACTAGAGGTGAGTGGATCAAGCAGTGCCACATCAGTCCAGGATCCATATGCATGGGCATGTACTTATTTTTTTAAACATAGGTTTTGACTCACCATAGTACTCTGGTGCAGTTTCCTTCAGCTCAGTTCCTCAGTCCATGCTCGGGTCATGGAAACACATCATGTAGATATGACAGCATGCACATTTTTTATGAGCTCTGGTGACTCGGGTTGCACCTTGAAATTGCAGGAATGAAGGTTTGTCTAATGATTTTTAATTAATTTTAATTATTTACATTTTGAATGGTTGGTTTAGTATTCTGAATCCCAACCCTTCCGATCATTCTGGGATGCCTGCCAATTTCCTCATTATACACTCATTCCCCTAACACTATTTGATGATTAAAGGCTCTAAAGTGAACCCCAAAATATTCAATATGTAATGGGGAGCCCCAGGAAGACAGAGTGGATTATAGCATAGGGTATGGATAATATAGCTCATTGTACCTGGATTTATGAAAAGACTTTTTCAGCTAGAGAGCATACTACTTTTGACAATGAGGCAGAATTCCACCTCTTTTCAACCTTGCCCTCATACAATGTCCTAACCCTAATTCAATCCTAACTGATGCCTGTAATGATGGGATGATAGAAGCAATAGTCCCAAAAGGATTGGATGGCATTTTTCTAAATGGTTGAAATGTCACTTAATTTTTAAAAATGTATTGCAGCTAAATCACAGAGGAGAAAGAAGTGGGGGATTAACTATTAAGAATTTAGACAAAGTAAAGTGGAATCCAATAAAAGCCCATTGAGGAAAAGGCTCTTGGACCTTCTCCTTTGAGAGATCGGCCACCTTTCCTCCCCAAGGAAAAAAAAAAAAAGGAAGAATTTAAACAAGATATTAGAAAGCACGTTTTGGTTTTATTTGGTAAGACACACAGTGGCATGGCTTTCCAAGCAAGACTGAGAATTCTCTTGAGGCAGAGGTCACAGCATTTTTGAAAGCAATGGCACAGAAAGTGTGGACTTTGACACAACACCAGTCAGATCCCAAACGCTGGGACTTTTAAGGTGTAGGATGAGAGAAAATCACTGGGTTCCCAGAAATTCAGTCTTCACTTCTATAACCATTCTTGTTTCACTGGTCAGGGTGAATATTTTACATAGCATTTGACACATATTGGATGCTCAAAAATATTAATCTCTTCTGGCATAGTCTGTCCAGGCTGCTATAACCAAAATGCTATAGACTGTGGCTTATAAGTAACAGAAATTTATTTCTTACAGTTCTGAAGACTATAAGTCTGAGATCATAGCACTAGCAGATTCAGTGTCTGGTGAAAGCCTGCCTCCTAGTTCATAGATGGCTGTCTTCTTGCTGTGTTCTCACATGACAGAAGGGGTAAAAGAGCTCTCCAAAGTCTCTTTTATAAGGGCACTAATCTCATTCATGAGGGTTCCACCTTCATAACCTAATAACCTCCTAAAGGCCTAATTCCCAAATACCACTGTACTGAGGGTTAAGTTTCAACATATGAACTGGATGAGAAGGGGGGCACCCAAACATTCAGTCTCTAGCACTCTCGTTCCTTTGTTTTATTTTCAAAGATATGGAGAGCTCTTATTTGTGTGAGATCATGTAGGGGCAGCTCTACTTGGAGTCCAGATGAGATAAAATGATTCCTGAAATCATCTTGAGTTCTGAAATATTATAAGGCTGTGATAAACTAACAGGCACGATTTCTGTCTCCATCTACTCTGTCTCCATCACTTCTGTCTCCATTACAGAGAAAAGCAGTATAGGTAAGAGTTATATCTGCTCGAAACATCATAACAAGTTTGATCCCAGAGATGATAACCTGAAGACCTGGTTTCCTGAGGCTCCTGAGAATGAATAAACTGTGTTCAGAGTGCTGGCGCTGGTGACTAGGCAGAACCAGCTTCCCGGTCTTGGACTCGTCAGGCTCATTAGATGCAGAACTATGTGCAACTTCCAACTGTGGCTGATATACCCAGCTTAATATCAGAGCTGACATGGGAGAGGGGACAGATTACATATTTTGTGGAAGGCACGGCTCACAGAGAAGTGGTGTATGTCTGAGAGATAGCCACTCATGTTTATTCAAACGATTTAGTAACTCAGTAACTGCTTTTTTTAGGCAGCAGCTGAATTTACTCTAAATCCAGATGTTTATCCAAGATATTTACTGGTCATCACATAAGCTATTTCCATGTCTCTCACTTTTTTCTGCCCACTTCTCTTTAACTGGCCACTTTTCCTGTTTCTCTTCCTGCTCCTACCGCCCCCCCCCCCCCCACCCCTGCCTTGGTTAACCACTGGGATTTGCAATTTGAAGTCTCTGTCAGGAGTTTTGAAGTGGAAATTAGTTTAGGTGATTTGAAATTAAGTATCAAGGGAAAGAAATTTTAAGAATTATATAAGTTCACCAAAGTCAAAGATGTTTGATCTTAGCAGGCCTCTTTTCCTGGACCAACTCCTTTTTAATAGATTAAAGTAGATATCACAAATGCTGCCTTGCAGGAGTGAAGGTGAAATTGGCAGAGGTGAGTCAAGTGGGAAGTTGCCTATCTCTTTTCTGTCCACAGTCTGTGCATAATTCATAACACAGAGATTATATACAATCTCTTATTCATGAACTTTTAAACAGACTGGTTATTACTGATGGCCTATTGAAAGAAGACTCCCTCTATATTTTCCCCTTTCTCCCAGAATCAAGGACACAGTGAGAGGGACTGACATTCTCAGATCCTTAAAGACGAAAGCCATCGGTTCCTTCAAAGTCCTTAATTTTGAACCCTTGCTAAGCTGTTGCATATCCACTTTTGAAAAGACTTTTTGTACCAAAATAGACTCGCTGCCCACAGATGTTAATGCAAGTGTCACTCGTGGGGTATGGAGGGCTGAGGGAGGAAGATGTGAAGAGAAGATGAGGAACATACACTGGCTAGAAGGGAAGGATAAATTGCAGGAGTGAAATTTTTTTTCTCCCTCATGACAGTTGAAATTAAACAAAAAATGAGCAGGCTGGGGTGGGGGGTGGTTCCTACACTAAGTTTCTATTCTCTTCCTCCCTTTAGTCCCCTGTGTCCTACGTCCTCATTCACATCAGAAGATGGGCCTAAGTGTCCAGAATTGTTGAGATGAATCACAATTGGCATTTGAAGTAAGGGCTTAGAGTACTACTGAGTGCTCTTGTGTTTCCCACGCAGCCAGAGTGAGTGAAGAGAAAAGTGCTGATGGGAGGGGTAGTCAGAAGAGCTGTGAGGGCAAGCAAGACAGTGTGGCAGAAATTTCTAGAGTGGGGTTCATTGTCATCAGTGGCCCCACACAAGCATGCCCGGAGGCCACTGAGGCTGACCTTTCTTTTCTCAATATCTTAGAAAGTCGGCACAGTGGTTGAATAGCCTGGATCAAATTCCCTCCCAAGTTACTCTTTTCCCAGGTCCCGCCCAGACACATTTTTTGTTCCCAATGCTCTGGCATAAGTGTTAAAAAGATGCCATTCCTGTCTACAGTTTAGCAAATTTTTATGGGTGTTTTATCTCCGGCAGCCACTTTATGCTTCTCTTACTAAAGATTGGGAGGCAGCTGAAGCCGGTTCTTAACACCTTTGAAAAGAGAATTGAGTTTTTCTGAAATCCAGAGCAAGTTGTGTTTACAGCTTTGGCTCTTCTAGCACTGAGCTTGCTCCTTGCCGCCAACTCTCTGCCGACTGGCACTGCCTCTCTCTAGCACTGGGACATGCCTTTGTTTCTTCATCTACTGAGTTTATTCTTTATTCTGTCTTTCTGCCACTTAAATAATTTTTTTTTAAGAAATAGGCAGCAAAAAGCATTTTAAATGAATGAGGCCCTGAGGTGCCAGACTTGTGGCTTCTGTACCTTGATGAGTAATAATGGGATTAAAGACATTCCATATGTTCCATTCAGGTAGTTACCTAGGTACCTCTCCAGGGGCGATGAAAGCAATAGAAACCAAGCTCACAGGGGAAGACAATGCTGAGCCATGTTCACAGAATCCCCGTTACACCACTTTCTTCCCTTCCCATCCAGCTCCCGAGGGACAGAAGGAGCTGGTATGAAAAAGCCTTTCATGGAATGAAAAGCCAAGAAAACTACACAATTGCAAGTGTCTTGGAGACAACAGGAAATGGAGTGTGACCCTCCGCTAATTAAGTAATCAAGGCACTACCTTTGGAAACAGAGTTTGCATTCCAGCCCTCCTGATTTCAACATCACTGCTGTCAGCCCCACCTCAGGGCTGTAACTGAGCTTTGCCTCGAAGCAAAGTGAAAAGTAATCACCACAGTTCACCTGCTTCTAACCCTGACTGAAGTTCTTTTTTCTTTTGGTCTTGATTTTTGAGTTTCTTCTCTTCCACAGTCATGAAGTGTGACGTGTGGAAACTGCACTGAGTTTGGGATCAGTAGTCTTGGATACTAGTCCTGGCTCAACTCATTTCTAGCCATAGCTTATTTTTCCCTCTGTAAAATGGGTGAACTGTAATCCTTACATTCCAGGGCTACTGAAAGGATCCAGTGACATAGATGTGTGTTTTATCCATTATAATAGGTCCTATAATTCTACTGTGACTATTCCTTACTGGGCTGGCTGCTTTCAGAGAAAGGCAGATTGAAATGATGGGACAGGAGGAGAGGCCCAAAGAGAAGGGAGTGAGCTGGTAATAATGTGATGAAGTGTTCTTCTCGTATGTTTAATGTCATCCAGCAACAGGTTACACATACCATTTCACAGAAGTCCATGACCGCCCCAAGCACCTCCTACTGTACAGAATCACAATTAAGTTATTCTTCCTTTGTGATTTAATTTTCCTCTAGCAGCTGTGCAGGTTAATGTTAGAGGAAAAGAATGAAAACAGAAAGGGTGATGAGACAAGAAAACGCATGGAGCGGACAAAAATGGAGACTCTGCTGAAACCACAGGCAACACTCCTCTCCACTGATGATGTGTTTGTCCTTGTCTGAAAGGTGGCCTGTGTCTCAGGGACTCTTTAATCTCTCCTACAACCTCTGGCTTCACTGTCTTTGGCTTGGCAAATGGACTTAAGCAGGTGCGTCTTTGGATTTGTCTGAACAATCTGAATCCAGTGTCTCAGACCTCTTTGCTCACAATGGTTGTATCTGCTTTGCCCCAGAACCTAAATTCAGCTTCCCCTTTCAACATCCCTACCCCTAGACTAACAAGTCAATCTTTCCTTCTGATTGGGCTCAACTGGATTTGGTCGTGTTGACACCATTAATCTTGTCAGAGCTGCTCAGTAGAAAGTTTTGCTTTCTTTCCTTGACAGACTCTGAGAGTATTTATTTACTTCTCTCTAGTGGTACAAACTTTCTCAGGGTCTCAGAGGTCTCCTATTATTTACAGAATAATCTAAGAAACTCTAATCAAGGCGGATGGGAAAGCATATGGTCAGGATTTCTAACACTCCCCAAATGTCCACCCTCAGTTTCTTCACACGCAGAAGGCGGGGTTGCATGGCAGTGGCGGCCCCCCCATTTGCTGCATTCTAGCCTTCTCACATTAGCAGGGATGGCTCAGTACAGTAGCTGTTCCAATGAGGAAAGGATGGGTGGGAAGAAAAAAAGCCAATACACTTTCTGGTTTGGACTAGAATTGGGGGTGGGGAAGGAAAGATGTGTTACTTATAGATAGGATCCTTCAGTGGGAGCTGAACCCTGCCTGGTGCAGGCTAAAATCATGAACTAACCATTGGGCTTGCTTCTTAAAACATGGAACAGGAGTCACCATTCCATGGCTTTCATCATTGGCTTTGGACTCATAGTTTTGCCATATCTGATAGTTATAACTTGGCTTCAGCCTTGCTCCCCAAACCAGAGAACAAATTCATCCTCTTGCTCTAGTGACATATTTCTATATTGTTCAGTAGAGCCTCAACCTCTTTCGGTAACTGTATTGGGTTGAATAGTGTCTCTCCTCACACTCCACCCCCACTTCTGCCATCCCTTACTTCTAAATTCAAGTCTACCTGGAACTTTGGACTTTATTTGGAAATAAGGTCTTTACAGATACAATAAATTAAATTAAATAAAGTCACACTGAATTAGGGTGGACCTTAATCTAATGACTTATGCTTTTATAAGAAAACAGAGACACAGCTACATGCAGGAAGAACAATATGTGCTGATGGAGGCAGAGATTATTTAGCTGCAAGCCGAGGAATGCCAAGGATTGCCAGCAACCACCAGAAGCCAGGACAGACAGGAATAGATTCTCCCTCAGAGTCTCCAGAAGGAATCAACCTTACTGATACCTAAATTCCAGACTTCTGGCATCCAGAAGGTTAATGAGTAAATTTCCATTGTTTTAAGTCACCCACTTTGTGGTACATTGTTATGGAAGCCCTAGAAAACTGTTATAGTAGCTTAATCAACAACTGCCCCTTCTCTTATCGATTCCCCTTCCATACTCTGAGACCACCCAGGACAGGCATGCTTATTCTCAAAACCACCCTGGGACTGGGACCTGCCTACTTGCTCCAGCAATGTGATCAAAGTTCTCTGATCTCACTCCTCACTGTCTTCCATGTTGACAAGAAATTGCCTGCCTGGATCTCAAACTAATGCCTGCCCAGAACATTCCAAAGGTCTAGAATAGGTCGTCAAAGCCCTTTGCTCCCTTCACTGGCACCACCTGACAGTCTGCATTCCCACTTGCTGCCTGATATGCCCATGCCACTGAACAGCCATCCACCTGGCGGCACAATGCCTACCCATGCCCCTGTGTTAGGGAGGGGTCTGTTCTAGGTCTGACTCCAATCTTTTGCCCCATTTTACTTAGATAACCTTGTTCTGTCTGTGTTACCAGCTAAGGCAGGAAAGTCAGTGTTTAACTTCTCTGCAGCCTTCCTCCTCCCTTTCATTCTATTTATGATGCAGTAAGCAGAGCCCCTCTGTCTGCTGGGTACTTGGCACCATCCCATAAACGTGCTGGCAGAAGATCCTGTCTTTCTATGGGGACCTTCTTTTGTTCTTTCATCCTTTTGACGTTCTTCTTTCTTTCTTTTTCTTTCTTATAAAATGAAAACAAAGGAGTTTTAAATGAGCCAATTCATTGCTTACAAAAACGGTCTTATCCGTATCTTGGTGAGTAATTAGTAGCATCAAAATCCTGCCTGAGTACATTTTTTTGGCCTCTTCTCACCTCATAACCTATACATCCTGAAAGTTATAATCTCCAGAATCAGAGTAAGAAGGCTCTTCAGCTGTTTTTCAATGCACAAAAAAATGAGAGAGAAAGACACACACGCATGCACTATTCAATCACAGTTAGGAGGACTATGCAACATGAATAGTTACAAGGAGCCAGCCTGGGTTGGTGTCATATGCACCTGCAAAGGTCAGATGCAGGAGACAGATACACTATCTTTGACTCTGTTTTAGCGAGGCAGGAAAATGCCTAACTTTGGGATGCCTGTGGAGAATGTGGCTTAGTATTTAATGGAGTATGTTCATCTTGTATTTAGTAGTATGTGAAATAATTAAATTTTAGAGCTACACGACCTCTCGCCTTAAAGATAAAAATGTGGAGCCCAGAGAGGTTATCCACTCCACGAGCCACAAGCAGTGAAGTATGGTCCCTTGCATCTAGAAACACACTTTCTATGCTGAATCTGAGCCCACGAATCCCTGAAATAAAAGGAAGGTTCATGAGGTTGCTTCTTGGTCAACATCAATAGCTGGATCTTGGTATTTCTGGCCATGTAGGTTACTCATTCACTGGATTCCAGGTGACTTAATGACATGTTTCATTTGCAAAATTTGCCCATGCAGAGTGCACCAGGAGATGGATGCCTGGTTTCCTCTTGTCCTGCTTGGTCTTTACATTCTCAGATAATGATAATACAGTGTACTTATTAAAGGGAGATTTTATGGATAATTGAGGATTGCCGGAAACCATGCAAAGGTCTTTGAATGATTTTGCAGATAAGATCGGAGCACCTCTCACATACCTTTGGGCCATTTTGTTGTTAACCATTTTTGTGCAAAGGATTTCAGGTGTGCTTCTTCTCTTGGGCTCTAGAACTTTCTTCTCTTGTGTATGCAGAGAACCAGAAGTGTTGGAGAATTTACATCTCTCAAGGGCAGCCCTTAAGGACTGATGGGTTTGAGGATATAAAAGATCCAGCTACCCCGGTTTGGGAGACTCTAGGTTTACAACTTACTCTATCCGCAAGTGCTCTCTTGTGGGACTGAGCTATAGTTTCTTTCACAGAACTTTGTTTCTTGTTTAGCTCTCTTCCCTTCTTCAGTCCAACTTCTCTGTATCCTTACCTGTTTAGCTTGGGATAGCCTTCACTATAATAAATCACTTTCACACATATCATCATCTTGGGATCTTCTTCCAGGGATCAGAACCTAAAACACATGAGGTAAGTTTTTACAGACAAAAAACCAGAGTCTCAGAATGTTGGACTCATTCAGTGTTCCTGATAGCCGAGTTCAGGCTGTCAGCCCTACACTATACTGGGTTTAGCCCTCCAGAGCTCCTGCTTCTCTGGCTCAGGTTCTGGATATGGAGAGTCTTGCTAACCCACCCTTCTGCCTAAATATTTTGAGTAAAAATTCCCTGTCAGTTTTCTTGTTGATAATCTCATCTCCACTACAAACTTACTATATGTTTACCAATTCTTTGTAGTTTCCTCCCTCTCTCTTCTCTCTCTTTCTGAAATCCTATGCATCATGACTTCCTGTGAGCAGTGATAAATGATTTAGACTCCAAATGGAAAATCTTGAACCCACATCCATGTGACCTTAGAGTTAAATCCTTTGCCCTTGTTATTCAATGTGTGGTCCATGGACCAATGGCATCAACATCACTTGGGAGTTTATTAGAGTTGCAGAATTTCTGCCCCCACCCAAACCTATGAAACAGAATGTGCATCTTAACAAGATCCCTTGGGCAATCTGAATGCCTTAGACGTAGAGCCCACACTCCCATGAACTCAGTGATCTGGATTCTCGAGCAGTTCCTCAGATCACCATCCTCCCTGGCATAAGCTCCCAGCACTCCATTTGGCCAGAATTATTCGTGTTTGTGTCCATTCGTTGGATTTGTTAATCTCTCTTAAAGCTAAAGAACTCTGTCTCCCTTCTCACAGCAATCAGCCTCTGAATTAATTTCAAGTGATTTTTCCTGGAGAAAAATGGACTCTCGCCACCTTGGGTGGGGGCAATAATGGTCATTGGCCTAAAAGACAGATAAGCTACCTATACTCTTAATACAGAGATTGCAGCCTGCAGGACAGACTAACAAAGAAGATTTAAAATTAGTCCTGACTTCCTGCTTTAATGAAATGAGCCTGGTGGCTTGACTAGAGGGATGCTTTCTGAAGAAGAAGTCACAATCATGAGTACTTCAATGTCATTTCATCTGTGAAAAGCGGCTCCTTACGGTTCTGCTGCATTGAGGGTAGACAGAGATTGCTACCGTCAGCTGCTCTCTATGAGAACTTTGAAGAGGCACCTGGTTGGAAACTCAAACCTTCTAGAGAGAAACTGGTGGGAAACAGATGGAAGTAGTGAGGAGGTTGCTCCATAGGTTTATTTTTCAATCTTTCTAAACAGTTTTTTTAGAAATCCTTCTAGCCATAATAGGTCTGTGAGTGACGTTAGTTGAGCATGAAAATAATTGGTAGATTGCTAGTTCAGTGTGCAGAGCTTAAGCCACTGCAGCTACAAAAAGATCTGAAGGTGTGGAGATACTACAGGTATTTCTAATGGAAAAACTATCAAAAAGCATGAATTCTTTCCATAGTCAGTCCCTTCAATTTAGCACGGTGTGGCTGTCTAGGTTTGCTTCCTACTCATTCAGTGTTTCCTCAGTTCACAGATATTCTTAACTCTCCCATTTATGGCTACAAGCTGCTGAAAGGGAGAGACTTCCACTGTATATCAAAGAGAAGATTTTAAAAAAACTAGAAAAAAATGATTGACTAACTTCCACTGTACATAGTATACCCTCTGGAACCACTGTTCAGAGCAAGACACAGCAGATCCTATAAAGGGCCAGAAAGTAAGTATCATAAGTTTCGTGGGCAATATGATGTCTGTTGCAATTACTCATGTCTCTCTCACTGAAGACAGCAAGTAGCCATAGACAATATGAAAATGAGTGGAAGTAGCTGTGTTCCAGTAAAGCTTTATTTACAAAAACAGGTGGAAGGTGAATCTTACCCAAGCCCTAGTCTGTGAGACACCACGACCCTCCCCGTCACCATGCCATCCTGGTCCAGGCCGCGTCATTCCTTGAGAATGTGACAGTAGTTTTCTACGTAGTATTTTTCTTCTTCCAGTCTCGCCATTTTCCCCACAACAAAGTGAACTTTAAAACAAAAGTTAAAATAAGTCACTTCAGTAGGTTTTCATTTTACAAAGTGTATGTATTCTGCTGTCACCTCGTCACCACCTCCATTCCCCATCTTTGTTCCTTGTGGCTACACAATTTGTGTCTTTGTCCCATTGCCTTTCTTTCAGTCCCTCAAACATACCAATTTTTTTCTGCCTCGGGGCTCTGATATGTGCCATTCTACCTGAAATAATGTCCACTTTCTGCTGCCTGGATAGCTCTGGTTTTTTTCCAGGTTCTAGATTTGGCCTTATGTCCCCAGACTAACTCCCAGCCTAAGTAGGTTTCTCTTTTTATTCTTTCTCATGGCAGCTTTTTTTTTTTTTTTAAAGATATTTGATCTCACCTTTAACTGGAACATAATCAACAGAAGAAAAAAGCAAACAAAATATAACTAGAGACATTGAGGTTAGGAACAATCTAACAATAGCCATGGGGGAGTGGGGAGGGGACAGTGAGGAGAGGGGATTAAAGGAACTACTATAAAGGACACAAGGACAAAATCAAGGGGGAGGGTGGAGGTGGGGGAGGGAGGGAGGTTCGGCTAGGGTGGGGTGGAGGGATGGGGAGAAAAGGCATACAACTGTAACTGAAGAACAATGAAAATTTTTTAAAAAGATATTTGGTGTAATCTGTAATTATAAGTACAATTGAGTTTATTTGTTTATCACCCATCTCCATGTGCAAGACTGAACTCTGTGAAAACAGAGACTATGCAGTTAGCCACCGTGGGCCCCTGTGTACCCAGCGCCTAGAACAGGGTCTGCAGAGTAGGCACAGACTCCAGATTTCTGACAAATTAATAGCTGAATGACTGTGTAAATTAAATCATAATTTGGGGTAGTAAAGAGGCTCTCTAGGTGGACACAGAGCAGTGTATGATGACAACACCAGAACAATCATGTTTTGGGGAAACAAATGAGCCAAGAAGAGAAGCCAAGTGCAGACTGAGATAAGATCTGAGTGAGAACAAAGGAATTAGCAAGGAGCAGGCATAGGTGAGGGAATGGAGGACCCCTGAAGGCATAATCCAGATTTCTTTGTTTATGTCAGCACAAAATAGACTACTTCATAAGTCCCGATATAAATTCAGCAAATGAAAGGGTGATTGATTAAAGAGTAGAAAGTCATAGATGGTTTTGAGGGTTCCAGTACAGTATTAAGATTCAAAGACTCAAATTAAGTCAGGAGATATTCTATTTGGTTAAGGACTAAAGAGATTGGGTGACCCTGCTTTTCTTTAGGGTTATAGATTTGGCATTATGTCCCCAGAGGAGAAAAGAATGTAACTTATTTATAATTATCAATGGCAATAGAGATAGAAAGTTTTGTTTGATGGGAGTATGATGGGAAATGGTATGAAAGAGAGAACTAATGTTATCCCCATATTCCTTTTCCCTCTTCTTTTTAGTAATAGAATCTCGAAATTTTACTTGGGCATATGAAGTCCCTGCTAGAAATGACATTTTACTGCCTCCCCTACAGCTAGATACGCACGTTACTGAGTTTCAACCTATGTAATGAAAATGGAAGTGCTGTGTATACTGTTGAATCCAAAATTTTATAATGTAATGACTTTTCCTCCACTCTTTTGTTGGGATGTGTTGATGTTCCAACCTCGTACCCCAACAGAGAAGCCCCATGTTGAGAATGGAAGTACTGAGCAGCCAGCCTAGGTTCCTACAAGACTTTTGGGGAACAGTTTCCTGTCCATTCTGTACCACTTACTTAATTTCTGCCTTATTTGGTTCAATGTATTTTAAGGTTAGAGTGGATTGTCCTATTACATAACTAAAACAGCATAGGAGAACTGGAAAGAAAAAGTACACCTCTCAGGAAACATATAACAAAACGTCCTGGGCTAGGAAGGACTGAGCTTGTAGTACTAACACAGTGAGGTCTTTACTCAGTTCTAAATTTATCTATCTATCTATCAATCTATAAATTTAATATAATATAACTATATTTAGTTATACTAAAGGGATGTGATTAACAGACCTGTAAATTAACAGGCCTCCACACAGTAGGTTCTTATACTCTAAACTTCTAACTAAAATTAACGTATGCTCTAGATGGATATGAAAGAACTGGGATTGGGCTAAGGGTGTGAGAAGATAGCAATAAAAAAGACAGTTTCTTCAGTGACTGTGACCATGGCTGCCTGGTATGGGTAGATTACCCTGTGCTGTATGTATTATCTGCCCATCTTGATTATGAATTTCTTGAGGGAAAATTTAAGTCACATTTGCCTTTATATTTTCCATGGCATGGAATGCAGTATTTCACACACAGTAAGTGCTCAGAAAAAAAAAAATTTCAGTTGAATAATTAACCCTGTTATTTACTTCTGTTATAAATATTCCCTTGTTTCCTGGGCTAACCTCATCCTCCTTCTAACCAAATTTTTCCTACATGGTGACCCCAAAAGGAACAGAAGCAAGCAGAAAACCCTTGATTTTCCCTGCAAGCGAAGAGCCAAACCTGAATATGTGTATACATTTGAAAACCGACCACCTTCAAGGTTTCAGAAGTATGAAGCATTTGAATTCACCTCAATATCTTCCCAACATCACCTCCTTAGGAGAGGGAGGAAAGAATGCCAGGATGCATGAGATGAGATCCAGAAACAGGAAATAGAAAGAGATGAAGAGGAGGGCAAAGAAACAACATATTCCAGTTCCCCAAGCTATGAACCCAGCACCCTTCACCACACATCAAATTCTCTTACAATTTCCCCCTTAAATTGCAATCCAAAACACACTGAAAATATGATATCATTTTCCCTGATAACTGACCCTGCGAGTTAATGACTTTCCTTCCTTCCAGCAGGAAAGCATTTTCGTTTTGCTTAATGTAATAATCTATTGTAGCCCTTTTCTGTTCATCATTCTGACCCGAGGCCCAGCTTCAGAGTCCCGCCTCTGCCATCCAGACGCAAAAGGGAGCGTGATCGTCCGTGTTATTCTATACTTTCTGAATTGTGGAGAGACAGCCCACCCTTGACTGATCGGTGACCTCCCAATGGCAATACCCAGAGGCTGCCAGCAGACAAAACTGGAAAGTACAGAGAAAAGAGGGAAATAGAGAGAAACTGCCTCATATGCAAATGTGCCTACCCAGATGTTCCCTTGTCTGGGGACAGCATCTGTGGACAGAGTCTGGGAAATATGAGTATCCCGATTCTGTCATCTACCTGAGTCACAGGTGGGCTCTTGGTCCTTCTCCTCCTCCAGTGATCTGTACTTCTACCCAGAGGAAATTTAAAGCAGACATGGTCTACCAATGGTAGGCCCTGGCAGCCTTGAAATACTTTGGATAGAGACCACTTTGCGAAGCGGGAATGAGCAGCTCTGGGAAAGGCAAGTGGGAGCTCCTGTGAAGAAGCTTCCTGAAACCAGAGGCAGCCATCCTTCCGCTCCCCCACTGCTGACTCAGGCAGAGGCCTGATGTCTTCACCAACGTAGTTGACGAATGGGAGCAAGGCTAATTTGGTGCTGTTTGTTTCCCATTTCCAAGCTCTCATTAAAATAATCTGCTCTGATTGTCTAGGGAAGTTATTTTTTGTGCTTTCTTTCCCTTCACTCTATCAGTAAAATTTCAGAGGCAGCAGATTTGGTGGTTTGGGGGAGGGGGGGCGGTCCAGACAGCTCAGAAGAGATGAGAGAGGAGAGGAGGGGGTCCCGAACTGCCAGGAGCAAGTCAGACCTTTTGGCAGCCAGTGAGATGGGAATCCCAGGCCCTGCACTGTCTCCTGGACTGGGTCCGTGAAAAGCATCCGATTCCTGGTGTTGAAGGAATCCACCTCCCTGGGGAATTCCTTTGATCAGTGAGTAAAAACGAAGAGAAGTCTTCATTCTGGGTATTATAATTAGAAAAGTATTCTCCAGGGAAGGAATGAAAAAGTTCAGAATAGATTTCAGAATTTTGATTGTCTCAGTCACCCACCCACGACAAGGTTTTCCACACACTGAGATGACAAAAAGAATGACTATTTAATCAGTGTTTGTTGAGCACCTGCTATGTAACCACCACTGTTATAAGGTGTCAGGGACACAGAGATGGTACAACATGGTCCCTATCTCTTCTTCTATGTCTGACTGCTTTCTTTCTCATCTGCTCCTCCGTATGCGAGTGCTTGTCCAGTGAGGTTCTCCTGCCCCAGCCAGATTGCTCAGGACCACAGCAGCCACCTTTACTGGCTTCTGTCAAAACTCGGTAATGTGGTCTGTTTCTGGTTTCTGTCATAGGACAGTAGTACTTTATTTTTTCTATTTATTGCGATTGCTTATGATTCTCATTGTCAAATTTGCTATTTATTTACTAGAAATTGCCACACACTTCATGTCAGGCAGTGTGCTAGGCAGTGAAAACACAAGATACAGTCACTGCCATCAAAGAATCTACAAAAACAAGTGGTGAAGAGAATCTTTAGTTCCTGAGTTCACCGAAAGAATGCCTCACATTCAGGACAGAGGGGAACAAAAATGTCTTTCTCTGCCAACATCCTTCATCTTGATTCTGGTGTCCGCACTGCACTGATGTGCCCCTTTCTCCCTTCCCCACCCACCGCTTCCTCCTGTCTGAAAGCAGAGGTGCCTCTTGCGTGCAAGTGAATCTGCATGGTCTTCCAGGCACTTCATACTTTCACGATCCACATAGTTTAAAGTCTTAGGAAAGACTTTTAATGAGCTAAAGTGCTGATTGCTGTAACAACTGGCTAATGAACCATCCGGTGGCACATGCAGTATTTATTTATGAATTACACTGCCATGGCCTGTGAAGTCTAGTTTCCTCTTAAGGACAGCATGGGGCCCATCTTTGGAGAATGCAAGTTCTCTGCAGGAGCTTGCTTAATGGGTCACCAAAATGGCAAGAGGGAAGCCAAAGAAAGAAATGACTTTCCATTCCGGGGCAGGTAGCCATTTGTGTCAAATGGAGGAAACAGTGGTCATGGGCAATGGGCAGGGACACTCAAGGAGGAGAGGATGGAACAGGCCCAAGGGTTCCCAGGCCTGGGTGCTGAGTCTCCCTATATTCTGCACTTGAATGCAAAATGAACTTTCAACAGTCACTTACAAACCACAGGAATTTGTTCTTCCTCAATTCAGGCAAATTCCCCACTCTTCTAGTTGTGATTATCAGACCAGAATTTGGAGACACTAAAAATATGGGGAAGAGTGATAGGGTAAGAATCTACCAGCTGATCTTGAAACTTTTATTTCCAAGCTGGTAATAGTCACTGTGACACTTAACCATTGGACTTATTTTAGGGGGTTGAAACCCTCTGAGTATCTCATTAGAGCTATGGAGCATTACTAGAAAAATACATGTATACATATTCATAGAAAGCTTAATTACTCATACTTAATTGCCAGTATCCAAGTTTCTCGATTTAAAAATTTCAGGTTCAGACCCCTGGGTCATTCATATGAGCGTTTTCAGTATCCATGGATAATTGAATGATAAGGCCAGCACCTTTTTTTCATATATCTTGAGATGAAGTTAGCAAATATAAGTCCTGCGTCATGACTGGCTCAGAGGAAGCAGTCCGTAAAGATTAGCATTTAAGATTGAGGGGATCCAATAGATTATATTTCCTTCACCTGATTTGTAAACTAATTGAAGGACAGGGTAGAGACAGGTAAATGGAGACCAAAATGTCCCCTTTATTATTTATTATAGAATTATTGGAAACTAACTTAGGCTTCCTAAGACTGAACCCCCCCAAATTAAATAGAATTATCCTCCTAAACGTGGACTGTCCTGGAAAGAGACTGGCCTTCCCCATAGGGGAGGCCCTTGTGATGCACACTTTGTAGGCAGATGGATTCCAAAGAGAAGGGGCAGAGAAGGGAGCTGTTATGATAATGCTACCGCTCCAAATGGAAAGGAGGGGGTGGATGGAGAAGAACTGTCTTTTTTGCAGTCAGTCCTTTCTTTCCAATATCCCTCTTCTTTCAGGATAAATCAAACGCAGTTTCTTCTTCCAAAAAGATTAGGAACTTCTCTTTTCATCGTTCTCAGGACCTAGAAACTGGGAAGACACAGCTATGTGAGGAGTGTGGGGTTTGGAAGCAGAGAGACCTAAACTCGAACTCCAGCTGGACCTCTCACTAGCACTGTGACCTTGAATAATTGACTCCTCTCGGTCTTGGTTTCTTCATGAGCAAAATCCTGTGCAGGTGAAAATCTGTAAATATGTTAGTTTGTAGGAGGAACTAAAATGACCACTTATCTTCTGTCCCTATTCAAGGTGGGTTTTTGTGTGTATGGTCGTAATGGCATGGAGGGAGAGGATACCTGTAAAAATAACACATGTGTAAAGGAGGGAGAAGGTATAAACGGTCAATGCAAAGTGGGGGAGAAGCAGGACCCTTAACAGGATCTGAGCATGAGGAGAGTGGTAGAGCTAAAGACTTGGAAGCTGACCAAAGAGATTCTTATACAAAACATCAGAAAAAGTGATTCAGTTTTTGGGAAAAAAAAAAGAAGAAGAAAGAAAGAAAGAAAAAGCACACACAGGTATACAATAACAAAACACAACAGAAATCAGTGCGAGGAGGAGGTGGAAGCAAACCAGACAGGTCATCAGGGTCTCTGCCTTGGTGCGTAGGTGGATTTTGACTTGTGTGGGTTTTGGAGTTTGTTTGTTCATTGCTTTCTAGTTATATTTGCTCTAGGCAACACTTGAAAAAAATATAAACACAAAAGGAAAAAATCGTATACATGGTGCCGGCTTAAAACTGTCCTCCAGGCTTCCACCAGGCTGGACAACAAAACATTTCCATCTCTTCAGACTCTTTGTTTTCTTCTCCTCCCCCCACCTCCCTTTCTTTTTTTCTGTCTCTCTTTTTCCCTTCTTCTTTGTTTATGTCTTTTTCTCTTTCATGGTCTCTCCCTACACACACAAACACACACCCCAGCAAAAATCTAAAAGAAAAGACAGGCAAATAAGATATCCTCTGTCTCAGGCGGCTAGCCTCCTGCCCGCCATAGTCTCCCTCTTTGCCACCATCCAAAGTCTCTTCCTCAGTCCCTGAAGAATCACACACCTCATCTGTTAACTTACAGTGGGGACTCTGAAGACACGTACTTCCTTAAAGATAATCCTAGGCATTTGTATATACCAATCAGTGGGGGGGACCTCCTCCGCACATTGAAGGGGATGAGGCCTCAGTTTGATGGGAATCACATATATTTTTAGTGTATGGTGGGGGAAGGGTAACAAAGGGGTAACCAAAAAAGAATGGAGAAAGCCCAACCTCATTTAATTAAATCCCCATGAATATGCAAAAGAAGACTAATTGCCCTCTTCAAAAACTAATCATTCTGAATTTGACAAGCGGAATTATAAAACGTAACACATTTATTTTTCTCTTTTATTATATTTGTAAGCATTACTCCTTCTGCAAAGAAAATCAAATCCTATTTTTTTATCAGTTGCCACCATCTCCCCCTTTTGTGCTCCCGACCCTGTTCGCCCCTCCCCTTTTGCTGAACACTGCAGCATTGCCATGTGTATTAATTGCCCTGTGAAACGCACTTGAAGTCATTAGAATCCCCCATTCAAAACTATTATCTTGTGCCATTATGTCTTTGCATTATATTTATTTAAATGTGCCTCTTCTGAATTAGCTCATTTTTAACAGCCAGCCATGCTTGAAATATTGTTCCCATCCAAGCTGCTCTCATATTATTTTTCTCTCCTCTATGGAAGAGATGTTCGCACTCCAGCCTCCCGTCCTGACAGGGGCAGCAGCTTTGTTAGAAGGCAGAAACTGCTTCCGTGTAATAGGCTCCCGTGAACGGGGCTCCTGGACTTAGGCTATTTCTTCCTTGCGTGAGGAAACCCAGAGTCTGGATTAGGTAGAAGCACCTGGGAACAGGCTACCTGCTACCGGTTGTACCTGACCTTCGTCTACTCTAGGGCACTGACTGAAGAAATGAAGACAAACTCAAGCTGCTACTGCCTTCTTTGCCTTGTGCTCTGAACAGTCCAAAGGTCATGCCAGTTGTCACTGACAACCACCCAGGAGCCGTCCACTGTCCACATGGTCATCCTTCTCTGGGGCAGAAGGAAGAATTAGATGTCCGTCAGAATTTTTTCACAGACCTGAGTTTTTCAGAGCTGCTAAGGAAATTTGGATATCCCCTCTTCGACACTGAACTTTCTCTTTCTTTGCTAATATTAATACTATATCGATGTGCCATTTATCAAACAGCCCCTTCACTTATCCACTAGAGAATTCCCATCTTGATTTCATTTAGAGCAGAAAATATACTTTACTCAATAAACCGAGCTTAGAATTTATTATCCTCATAAGTTCATAACCTACATTGGATTCCACTAGATTGCTTTTGTACACAGGTGTACAAAGCACGATACCATCGATACAACACTTCCCCAAGTGTGTCATAGACACCTTATTATACTCTTATGAGGAAATTGGAGTAAAGCAACTTGACCATAGTTACCCAGTAAGTGAGTCGTGAAGAATGGATTTAACTTTATGTTCATTCTAGATTCTGACAAAAACGGTCCAAGAAAGACATTATGGACTAAGGTGGCCAGAAATTTGACTTGGGGATGAGAAGTGCTTAATGATACAAGGAGCAGGACAGAAGTTTCTTCACCTGAAAAAGAAGTTCAGATGTCAGCCCTCTTAAAGCTTCTTGAGAAGCTTCAATTAGGTAAGGGGCAAAATCCTTTGTGAACTATCAGGAAAACGCCTTAAGTGCAGAAATCTTTACCATTTTCTTCCCTGAAGAATTTCAAGTACCCAGAATGATGCCTGGCACATAATAAATTCATCAAAATTATTAAAAGGTCTTGGATTGAATGAATATGTGACATTATTATTTATTGTCAATGCTCTTGGAAGGGTCCTTGCTGCCATTGTTATTAGCAAAGCATTGGACGCATAAGCTGCAGGGTGTCCAACTCTGAGTGTCCAGCCTATCCACCAACACCATGGTCTGTGACCCACCTCTGAACACCTCTCACTGAAGTGCAGTGAGGAGATTCCACGGAGGATGGGGCTTTGTAATTACTGTGGGGTATTTAAGGAGGTAAGACCAGCACAGAAAAGACAAAGGAAACTTTTGGTCTTTCGTTAACCCTTAAGATCTCCTACTCCAGTCTTTTACATGGACAGTGGAGATCTGCACCAGACCTCCTGAATTTTGAGAAGAAAAGGAAGTGACTGGGAATTAGGAAGTGCAGAAAATTAACTGAAATTCTTCATTGAAAAAGGGGCTCAATGTACTATTTGAGCTTTTCCCCATAAGTACTGGCTTAGTGACTGGGCTCCAGAAGAGATTCTCTGCTTGCCCTCATGGGGTTATAAGCAGCTGAGGCCTAAGGAAACGGGGTTGAGGATATGCTACGTGTTGCAGTCGGTTTACCGTAGAACCCCAATACTACTGAACGCGACAGATTCAGTCTAGTGCTATCTGTGGCTCAGGTTTCTTTGTTTTTGCTGGGGCATGATAACAGAAAAGAAGGCAGAGTTTTTAGGGGTTAGATCCAAGCTTAGTTTCCTCTTAAGGCAGAATTTTTAGGGGTTAGATCCAGCTTAGTTTCTTCTTAAGGACTCATCCGATACAATCTGCAGCATCTTCCTGGAGGGGAAGACTTGTCTCTCCCCTCATCATGTGAAAAACTGAAAGTCCACACAGCACACTCAGAAGAGAGGCCCTGTTGGGGGCTAGGGGATCTACAGCCTTATCTGGTTTGAATCTTGGAAACCTCTCTGTCAGCCCGATCCCTTAGGGACATAGAGATGACTTTTTTCCCCCCTCATAAATATATTTTTTCTCTAACAAGTACAAGCCAGAAAAAGCAAACACATCCCTAGCTTGCTATTTCAGCCCACAGGTCAAGACCTCCATTCACAATGCCTTCTTTCTAAAACAACCAAACCACACAAGATTGCTTCTCGTTCAGAGACTGTCCTGTGATTGCACAAGCTGCTAAAGGCTGTCCTTGAATGTCCAAGTACCAGGAGACACCGTGGGATGGGATGAAAGGCAGAGTGGGCCAGAGTGACAGTAGGGGTGTGTGGGGGTAGACAAGACTAGGGATACCCCCCCACCTGTGACACTGTGTGACATCAGCCCCTCTGCAGAGAAGGAGTGGCTGAGTGTGTAGGTGGAATAGAATATATAATTTTTAAACTTTTCCAACTCTTTTTATTCATACTACTGCCAGGTAGCCCCATTCATGAATTTATTTTTCTCCCTGAAGACTATTGAATATTGAAACTGGAGACCTGAGATGTGCCCAGGGATTTCATAGCAGGGTGTATATCTGGCTTAATTTCCTTTTACAAGGATTTTTTTTTTTGACACAACCAGCAGCCTCTTCCATATTCTGGGAAGGCCCCATAGTTCCCTGCCATCTGGACACAGCAGCCCCTTCCCGTCCACTGCCAGTCCGTGTCAAGCCTGCCTCATCCCTGCTGGCCAGGACTGTTTGATTCGTTCATTTGTTCAGGGGAAATTTGGAGATGAATTTGCAGGTGGAAGAAACTCTCTTTTAACTCCAAAATTTCATCTATAATTGGTTTCAAACACTGACCCAATCCTTGTGCACAGGCTGGGGTACAAGACTGATGATGAACCTCTCCTTTCCAAGTCTCGTAAGTTTTCATATATTTTCTTGGTTTGGTAGATGGGTGATTGCAAGTGGGAAGGCATGTAAGGAAAGCCTGGGTTTGACCTCCTAACTCATCTATCACTTCTGTTGAAGAAGCCTAAATTATGACTGATCATCTCATTGTTAAATGGACATAATGACTATCTCAAAATTCACAGGGCTGATGTGAGAATTAAATGTGATTATATTTGTAAAAATGGTTTATACAACACTGTAAATGTAAGACATATTATTCGTACTGACTGGAGGCAGATTTCGTGGTAGAAAACCTGTGGACATTGCTCCCAATATCAACAATCTATGATTCTTCCAGCCTTGTAGCGGGGGTTGAGATACTTGGCTTCAGCTGCTATCCTTGGTGACGGCCTTTTTAGCGGTAGGCTGCTGATCATTACAGGGGCCACTAGGTGGCACCTCCTTTTAAAATCTTTCCCCACTTTCCCAAGCGAATCTGGATCCTTGTAGAAGCAAAAAGCACTCGGGAGGGATTCAGTGAACACTGGGGAACTTGGAGTGCTGTCCCCTCCTCCTCAAGGGTAACAGATGCCTTTTCCAAGGATCAAAAGTATGCAATTTAAGAAATATGCATTAAATATGCTTCTTTCTTGCTTGTTCCCAGTTACTTCACAGTAATATTGTGGGTGGATTTTCATCCTTGTCCATTGTTCAGAATAACTGTTGAACCATTCCAAGGGGTCTGGGAGGGGGAAGAAACAACAGTCACTTTTTCTGAACTCCTCAGGAAAGAAAGAATGAGCAAAATTACGTGCCTGGCCCCCCTCCCCCAACCTTTATTTTCTACAACTGGAAGTGGATCTAACCTCACCGCCAGCACCCTCTGTATCAGAGAACTCCTGCTCAGGTTCCCTTACACACCTCTAGCCTGAGTCCAGAACAAGCAATTTGGTAAAAAGGCCATGAGCTCCAGGAATTTTCACTCAAAATTAGACAAAAGAACACTTCAGGAAACTATAGAAACGTTGAGTTGGGAATGGGGATTCTGAGGGGCTAGCCCAGGCAATCCACACACCAGCTGCACAATCTTAATTACTTTGTCTTCCTTGTATCTGTTTCCTTATCTATCAGATAAAAGATTTGAATAAGGAGATTGCTGAAGTCTATTTGAGAAGCCAAAACACCAAGAAATCACAATGTTATATGAGATAGTAGCTAACATTGACATTTGTTGGTGTGTTGCTTCATCAGGGCACTTGATAAGGACCCTTGTCAATTTAAGAAACTCGATGCATTCATTCATTTATTAAACCACGCTCTCTCCCAAGCAGATCAGATACAGCTGCTGCTTTTCTCCTTCCGGGCACCTCAAAATGGTTCAGTGGTTTTCCTGGACAGATTATAATGGACAGTGATTAAAAAAAAATCTACCCAAGTTCTTACTATGACTGAAAGGTAATAAGAACAAACAAGGAGGTGTGCTGTTTCTAACTGAGGCATGTTGGTTAAAGCGAGGCCCCTTTAGTCCCTGTGTGTCTTTGAACATGCACTGTCATCTCCTGAAAGCAGAGACTAAGATGTTAGTCTCCCTTCCCTCCTCGGCGAACGTCCACAGAGACACCAACTCAGGGCTCTGTACTCTGCGGTTACCTAGTAAACACAGTTGACTGACAGATATAACCTACGCACAAAAAAAAGACTTTATCTAGATAAAAGTTCTGGAATACTCATGCTCAGCAAAACGACAGTAATAATAGGTGATATTTATTGAATATTAGGTGATACATAAAATAAGGATAGAGATACGTCTGCTTGCTAGTTGCTACATTCCAAAGCCTAGAATAATATTTGGCACATAAAAAGCACTCAGTAAATGTTTGTTTAATAAATAAATGAATACTTACCATAGGCTTCCTTTTATAGATTGTCTTGAGTGGTGTTAGTCTTATTTTTGTCCACATTAGGGATGAGAGAGTTGAAGCTGAAAAAAAAAACCCGCCATAAGTAGCCTGCCAAATTTTCAAAGCTACAGTGAGCAGCACCGGGATTTCCACCAGCTTCTCTGCTTTCAAAATCTCCCTTAAACATAAAGCTAAATACTCTCTGAAATACTTTATTATTTCTTTTGATAACTCATCTGACACAAGAATATATACTGTTTTTATGATTCATTAATAGATTATTTTTTTCTCAAGAGAAAAAGGTAAGGGAAGATGTTCCCATGTCCCCCAAAACTGCGTACTGAAGAGGTCAAAATGTACATTTCCCTGAAAGAAAGGCTCAGCACGAGCCAATTTGCAAGTTCCTACACTAGGTGGCGAATAGCAGATTAGCATTGTCTCATTAAGGATTTGTACCAGGATTAAGCCTGGGTTAAGTGCTTTGATTGTATTGGCTGAAGGATGAAGAGGGGAACACGGGAGACACACAGGAGAGAAAAAATCTTTGGTTTCTTACAACAAGGGGACGGCAAATGGGTCACGAATGGGAGGACCTGGACATAACTGGTTTTCTCTCTACCATTCATGTATTTGTTCTCCGGTATTTGTTGAACATCTATTTTATGTCATCCACTAATTCTCAGTGCTGAGGACACAGGTGAACAAGACAATGGCCTTGGCCTTATCATGGAGATTGCGTGATATTGGGACACTATGGATTCCAAACAAAGTCCCGTCTTTCTCTTCACTCTGCTAACTGAGGTCAAAGAGATACTACTGACGGGTTTGCAAGGATCTTCCCAAATCTGAAAATGCAGGAGCATACATTTGGCTCTCCCCTTTTAGTTATTTCCAACACATTAAAATAACTCCCATAAGTTACATACATCTTGATTTTATTCTATTTTTCCCTTTTTGTTTTTGTAATCATTTATAGGAAGGAAAAAATAGACACTGCAAAGCCCAAATACTCAAACAAAATCAGATATTCTTAGACTCTTTCTTCAAAATTAACTTGCACACAACGTGAACAATCATGTGCTCATTGCCAGCACTTGTGAAAAAAAAAAACCCCACTAAATCTGTTGCTGAAAGAGACCTTAGAGATGATGGATTTTAACTTTAACTTTTCTATTTTACAAATGAGTCTACTGAAGCCTAGAAAAGGAATGGGGCTACTTTATCAAGGTCAGAGACAGTTTGAGTAATAGGCCTAGATCGCAGGCCCCTCATTACCTAATCCAGGATGACACAATTGCAAGGCCTCCAGTGGAGATGCAAAGACCAGGCAGGAGCATTACGGAAAGAAGGCTGTGAGAATGTTCTCCAGTGCACTGGGTATTAACTGTATGCTTTGCTGCAGCTCAAGCTGATCTCCCCATAAAAACTGTTAGTATGTGCTGATGGTATCCCTTCACAGAGGTGTCTGCTTCACATCCAGGAGCACTGCAGGAACCCAGGTAGGCCAGTAGGTATTCACCATCCTCATTACCACATGCCCAGACCTTCAGCACCACGACCAGGAGGGTTTCAAAACCCCTACCCTCTGCATACTTAATTAATTAAACTAAATTTCAAAAGCCCACAGTCTAGTTGTTCTCCTTCTTCATATCTATAAAGATACTATGTCATCTCTCAGATCAAATCCAGCCCTCAGAATCTGACATCTAAGGACTGACTCAGTGTAAACCGCTATGGTTTACTGACTTTTTGTGTCATGTACCAGACACCAATCTTGATATTTAGATGTTACTTCTAATTTGCCGCCAAGCCCTGAGTTCAGTGTGGTAGCTGTGAGTACTATTTGCCAAGTATATCCCATTCTTTTCCTTCCAAAAACACTGTAAGATTGGACTTTCCTGAAGCCTTTGAAGTAAAACATGCTTGATTTGCGAGTAAGAGCAAGCACATGATTCACAGGGTACCCCTGCCCCTGTGGCCCAGGATGGGCATGAAGCATGAGGGGAAAAGAAACCTTTCATAGCTACAGAGATTTGGGGGGTGTTTGTTAGTGTAGCAATACCTAACCTATCCTGACTGATACAGCTGCTCTTACTAGCCTCAGTTTACAAAGCAGAACATTGACACTTAGCAAGGTATTATCATTTGCCCAGGATTTT
This sequence comes from Desmodus rotundus, assembly GCF_022682495.2. NCBI lineage: Eukaryota > Metazoa > Chordata > Mammalia > Chiroptera > Phyllostomidae > Desmodus > Desmodus rotundus. The sequence goes on from NC_071398.1 coordinate 82,567,962, forward strand.
GCACCAAGAAATTAATAGAGAAAGGATTCAACTTCAGGCCCTGATATCTGATTTTAAAGCTTGCGATCTTTCCACTACAAAGAGATGTCTGTCCACCCATGCAGCCTGGCCCTCATAATTGGCTTCTCTGCTTTCCATCACTTATGTTTCCAAGATTACTTATTAAAACATTTATTTTTTGTCTTTCCTAAATAGCACTTTGATCGTGTTTTTCACTCACTCAAAAGCTCCCAAGACTCTATATTGCCTCTAGAATTAATGGAAGAATAATAGGAAGTATAAACTAAGGTCTCTCCTCTCAAACAACTGCATGCCGTTACTTCTTCTGCCAGGACTCTGACATAACATATATGGTGTATGAATGAAGATAAACTAAAAACAGGGACGATACAGGACTCCAGATCCCTTTGCCTTCTGGCTCCAGGGATCCTGTGGATGAACCAGATCTTTTAGAATCATGTTTATTTTCTATGCCCAAACTCACTCTTCAAAATGTATCAGGATAAGCTATTTCCACCTTATTGAAAGGTAGGTCCACTCTGGATCTTTCTCAGATACCTTGATCACTATAAGAATGTTTCTCTCTTTTCTAGTTTTCAGGAGACCTAGAATGGCCTGGCTCTCACTTGCAAAGGAGTTCTGAAAAAGCCGGATCAGATCCACTTGGAGAGAGTCCACAATTCCACCACCTGCCTTAGGTTAGGTTCTGACTTCCCATTGCACCTGTGGGCTCTCTCAGAATATTTCTCAGCTTTGATATTTACAGAAAAATAATAAACATAATCCACATCGACGCACATATTGATCCCCAGATTTCACTGACATTTACGAATGAATGATGGATTGTGTTTTTTGTGAGGCTGGCTGGGCTGACCTGTGTGGCCTGTACATAATTTACTTTTGATTAAAGGAGTGCTTCGACATCGAGATTCTGTTTGGGAGCATGAGGCAGGATCGATTCGTTTATGACACAAACTTTCAAACAATGTACTCTGAGTGAGAAGGCTCCGCAGTCAATTCATCTCACATTTAGTGGGGGGTGGGGCCGAAGGGCGAGGAAAGGCTTGGAATCTCTGAGAATTTGGCTTGGGGCACCTTTCAGAGCCTGGAAACTGAGTGGCTCTGCTTTCATAGTGTTGGGCCTATGTCTTTGTCCAGGAGGACTGTTATGAGGAAATTTAAGGGCCCAGGTCTCCCCCAAACACCCCTAGAAGAATAAGAAGAAAAAATAACAGTAGTTGATTAAAAAGAGCAAGGCTTCTGCAAGGACTGGGGATTTTCTTATCTAATTTCTGCATATTTTTACCCATCTTCCTGAGGCAAAGTTTGTTTTACAGACTCTATTGTTTGTTTTCAAACACTTGAAGTTGAATGTTTGAGTTTGCCACATTCCACACCACCCTTTACTGCTTCAAATCTGGCCTGTTTTAGTAACTTCTGCTCCTGTCCCTTCCCTGAAGGCACATTCTGATACTATTCTTGCTCAAGTTACGGTGATTTGGTGATTTTTCTTCTGAGCCCTAAAGTATCTCTCTATTTTCTTCATGATTATATCATTGATTAGCTATACAATAATAACAATAGTAGCTAAAATACAGGAGACACATGCTCTCTTAGTTCGTTCAGGCTGCTATAACAAAACACCATAGACTGGGTGGCTTCCAAGCAGCAAGTACTTCTCACAGTTCTAGGCACTGGCAAGTCCAAGATTATGGCACCAACAGATTTGGTGTCTGGTAAAGGCCCTGTTCCAGGTTGCAGGCTGCTGGCTTCTCTCTGTGTTTTCATGTGGTAGAAGGAGCTAGAGAGATTTCTGGGGTCTGTTCTGAAGGAGCGCTAATCCCATTCACGAGGACTCCACCCGCATGACTGAGCAATTCCCAAAGACCCCGCCTCCTAGTACCACTGCATTGATCAGGCTTTTAACATACTAAATTGGGGAGGGGGACGCACACATTCAGGTCATAGAACATACACGCGTCTCACTTAAGGCTCACAAAAGCCTCCCCCTTAAAAAAGGGAGATAATGTCACTATGTATCTCCAGTTTAAGAGGAGAAAGTAGAGGTTTTGAAAGGCACAATCACTTGCTCAGGGTAGCGGAACTGATGACCGGGAGACACTGTGTTCTAAGGAGGTGTGTCTCCCTTTCAGGCTTTTTGCTCAAGCATTATGCCTGCTGCCACTTCCCTAGTGATAGAATAAACTCCATTAGACAGGAGCCACGTACTAACCACCGAAGCCCTTGTTCCTAAAAATTATAAATACTCGCTTAATGTGTGTTATTGTACCTGAAGTTCAAGGGAGTCCTGGCCCATGCAGAACAATTGTATCAGATTATACTCTGTACCTGGCTGAGAAGGTAACAGGAACAAGGGGTGGGAAAAGAGTAAAACCCAGTTCACACTCCACCCACCAAGCTGAGCCTCCTAGCTTGTGGCTGCATCCACATAGAAGAAGGAACAGCTATTTCAAATTTGTGCAAAGATGTCACGCACACTAACGGTGGCCTTGTTGGAGCTTCAGGTGATTTAGACAATTGGGAAGCCTGGGGGTGTGAACCCACTGAGAAGTTACTGGAAGGATTAAGGCATTTCAGGGTGGGCAACGGAAGAGAAAGCAGAAGGCAAGCCTCAGTAGTGACTTAGTCACAAGAGGAATGCTCTCAATGCCCAGAGTCAATGGAGGTTTCCTGTCTCACATTTCCATTTTTAGTCCCCCATGTTTTCTAATTCTTCCCTTTCTGTGCTCCATGGCTGAGTCCATACCCAAACCTTCTCTATTCTCATGAGTCTTTACTTTCTTCCTGTTTGCCTCCAACAAATACTTATCAAGCCTCTGCCGTGCACCAGGCACTGTAGTAGCTCCGATCACAGAGTACTAAAAAGAGAGATCTGGTCCCTGTCTTCCTGGAGCTTGCAATCTAATTGGGGGGGTGGGGTAGGATGGGCATTAAACAGTTAATTATAATGTTAATATGCTTTTCAGGATAATAGCAACTAATAGTTGCCACTTATTGAAGGATTACCACGCAGCAGGAATTTGGGTGAGCACCTTTAAAGCATTATCTCATTAGCCTTTGCAACACGTTATGAATTATGCATCATCTCCTTTCTTTAAGTACTTTACTCCAGAAACCCCATGTTCAAGATAGGATGAGAGGTATTTCAAACATTTATTCCTATCAAATGCTCCACTCCAATCACTTGGATATTTTATGTATTTCTCTTTATTTGCTGGAATTTTAATGCCGATATATCTCCTTTATTTTCTTCTATTTTCAAAGATAAGCCTGAGAAACTTCAGCTTCCAAGTCACTTTAATTTCCAAAAGTCACAGCTTTTTATTTCATGGTTCTGCTTAGCTTTTTCCCAGCTGTCCCCTTAGGTGTTGTAGTCACTGAAGACCCTTCTCCCGGATGCACAAGCCCTCACTGCATATGGCTCATGTACGACTTAGTAAGGAATAACTCCAGGACCCTGCTCTCTAAACCAGAGCCATCCTTCACTGGCATTCTCTACTTAATGTTGCAGACATAGCTGTCATTAAAGTAGAATCTACTCTTCCAATAGCATGGTTTATGACTTTTTTTTCTTGCGACTTCCGTATGGAAATAACATTCCTTTGGGCTGAGCAAGAGAATGGAGACTAACAGACGCTGTATTTGAACATAACATGTCAACATAATACATAAACCATTGTTGTTTACATGTTATGGCCGCTGCTCTGCTCCATTGCCCATCTTAATGGAAAAACTAGTACAGGATTACTCTCTGTGTGAGGGTGTAGGAAGACTCTCACCTGAAGGGGGTCCCACTGTAGGAGAATTAGAAAACTGACATGTCCAGAATGCATATCATACATCAGATCCTGTGCTAGTGATTTCATATTTGTTATCTATTTTTCTTCACACAAACACTTGAGAGATAATATTATTGTTGCTATTGAGTCCCAGGGAGGTTAAGCAGTTTGTTCAAGATCACTTGGTTAACTCGAGAAAGAGCCAGGATTCAGAATCAGACCTAAAAAACCTCTGAAGCTCCCCTCGCCCACCCCACTCCCAATCATTCTGCATTGATTTAGAGACGACAGCGGGAGAGGATGGGGCTCCCCACCTGGGCATTACTAGCTTCATCCATGGTTTTCAAAATGTGGGAGACTGGCCCCTTAGCACGTTTATTTGCAGACTCGCTAAAAATGCAAATTCTTGATCCTTATCCCAGACTACCTGCAGCTGAAACTCTAGGAGGTGGTCCCAGCCGTCTAATTGTATCAGGTCCTGATTAGAGCCCACCATCAAGAGTTTGCGTAGTGCTTGTCATATAAAGAGCATAGGACTGAGAAAAGCTAGCCAGAACCTTATTGGATCCTCAGACTCAGAAAAGTGACTGCTTCCTTCCCATCTTCCAATTGTTTTTTTCCTTAAATTTTAAACAAAGTTATCTTTTAAATGCCAGCCTCATCTTTTTACTAAAAAGAGTCAAGAGGAAAAGATTTGCCTAGCTTTGGGCTGGGTGTTAATAGTAAATAGGAGATCCCCTAGGGTATGGAAAGAAATGGCTGATTAAACGGGGGGAGCTCCTAGGATTCTGCTTCTTTTCACATGGACCTTATTCTCACTAGTTTTTCTCTCTTCAAATTTTGTCTGTGTGATGAATGTGTGTTTGTGTGTGTGTGTGTATTTTGCATGGTGAGCTCAAGAAGGTGGGTACTATTTATCTTCATAATGGAGCCTATTCCTGAGAGGCTGATCTGGAGCTGGAAAATGAAGTTCATTAACAGAACAAAGCTGAAGACCCAGGCAAGCCAACCTTAAGGAATTTGGGGGTCTGTGCTACAGTAAACCTATTTATCTGTGCAGCATCACCTCATATTTAACAAGCAGACACCTGATTAAAATCAGATGAACTATAATCTTTAATTCAGAAACACACACACACATAAACCCACACTCAGGGTCACCCCCATTCTTGAAGCCTTGAAAGCCTAAAAATTTCACGCAAAGGCACACAGATTTAAGGGACTTTTATAATATGTTTGAGAGTCAAGTAGCTTATCTCTGCTCTGTTCCCTGGAGAACGTTCTTACTGGATCATCTTTTCAAATATTCATGAGATCTCATCAGTTCTTCCTCAGAAATCTTTAATGTTTTCACCACCTTCAGAGTAAAGTCCAAAACATTGAACATGACACATACTGCTTATCCTTAACCTGATCCCTGATCCCACCTTATGCTGCAACCACACGGCGGAACTGCCCTGACCGTTCCCCAGAAACTCTGGGCTTTGCCCATGCTGTTCCCTCCTGCTGGATGTTCTGCCTGCCTCTCCTCTTCCCTCTACTGCGACGCTACTCATTTGTCAGGGCCCACCCGAAATGTTGCCTGTTGCCTGGTTCCTTTCTGATCCTTCCCAGGCAGAAAAAATTGCTCTACCATCCCAGTCCAACTAGTGTTGTTTTATTTGACTTCCAGTTTAACTTCTTACTAGCTTTTAAAAGGGCAGGTTATTGAATTTGGCTAACACTCGAGTTTGCTCCTTTGCATTATTTTTTTAATTTAAAATATTTCTTAAAATTATAGTTTACATTCAGTGTCATTTTGTATGAGTTTCAGATGCTCAGCATTGTGGTCAGACAACCCACTGGATGGGAGAGCACGTGCATCAATGATACACTGATAAGGAGTTAACATCCAAAATTCATAAAGAATTCATGCAACTCAGCACCAAACAGAATCCAATTAAACAATGAGCAAAGGACCTGAACAGACATTTCTCCAAAGAGGACATACAGATGGCCAATAGACATATGAAAATATGCTCAATGTCACTAATCACTGGAAAAATGCAAATTAAAACCACAGTGAGATATCACCTCATACCTGTCAGAATGGCTATTACCAATAAATCCACAAACAAGTGCTGGCAAGGATGTGGACAAAAGTTTGTGATTGTCCTTTGCATTATTGTTACCTCAGAATGTTGTGCTGATTACATGAGACAATACCATGTGTAACACCTAACACAGCGCAGTTCAACTTTCCTTCCTCCTGTTTCCTGTTCCCTAATACTTCTTTTTGCTCTGGCTATTAGTTTTACTAACTCTTGGCCTGGGTATCATCTTTTCAACACTGAGAGTGCCTGCATAGCATAGGCCATCTGATTCAGCATTATTTCCCAGAATGCTCTGCACTGTTCCTGACATTTAGAACGGTATTCAAAAGATGCTTACTGAACTTGTATTATAGGAACTCCAGATCCACTGAATGATGCCGATTTACTAAATTGCCCCACACAAGTTCCCCAGTAATGGTGGGTAGAGCTAGAGGGTCACCCCGTAGTTGACTGCATTGTTCCACTGTCCGCAATCTCTCCGTAAATGCATATTCCACTTCTCCGTCCTGACGATGCCTCCCTGTGTTATGGACATGCTCAGCCCGTGACATGCACTGTTAGTGGATTGGGAGTGGATAGGAGACACACCCTCCTGAGCAGAAGTGTTAAATGGTCTTGGGTGATTGGTCTCGGACCCTTCCACCATGACAGCAGTGTGTCTCAGACAGAGGTCACTGTTTCAGTCTGGCTTCTGAATGAGAAGGTAGGTGAGGCTGACATGAGCCCACTCAGAGCAACTCACAGTCCTCATGTAAAATGAAAATGAGAGAAAGGTTGCTGTTATAAGCCCCTTTTCAACTGGCATGTTACTGAAGCAAAAGCTAACTAGTCCACACCCCCAAATTTCCATCTGCAGGGTTGGCTGCAGTCCCAGGCATTCAGACTTCCTAGGCCTTGCCTCTGAATCCTCTTTTCCCTGAGATTTGCTTTTATAAAACTCCACACCTAAATAGCAGCATGTACTGTAACTAAATGTGACCATAAAGAGGGAAAAGTTATAATGTTGTTTCAGAAAATTGTTGTTCTCATTACCTACCTTATTGCCATATGTTCTCATCTAAAACACTACAATATGGGAAATTATGGTGACACAAAGATGAAGTGATGTTCTGGCTAACGATATCCCCCAAATATTTATTCTAGTTCCCTTGCCAGCGATACCCGCATGCAGAATTGATGCCAGCTTCCTCAATTAGAAGTCCAGAGCATAAAGAAAATGAGGACGAGGCCGTTTGCATTTCTGAAGCCTGACAAGGAAAGATTAAAATCTCTTATGAGTTCTCCCCATCATCTGTGGAATATGGCACTCCCATATTTCATTTTCTCAGGGAAAAAAAAACAGTGCTTGCATTATTTGGAGGAAATCATTACGAATGCAACTAGTCAGCAACCGTGGTCGGCCCTGTTACATTACCATTTCTGAGTTATGTTTTGTACTTGGGTTTCTCCACATCCTTTTTCCTTTTTTTTAGAGATTGTGCATAAGGAGAGGGATAAAATGCAGTTGCTCTAGTACTGTGTGTGCACCAGCCACAGAATCACGGAGAAGCACGTCCTGCAAAGCAGAGATCACTGGGAAATGTAAACTGGGGCCTCTTGGAGTGAGAACCCAGCCATCAAAGTGTTCATTAAATTGCAGCCAGATTCCCTCACCCTCTTTCCCTACAAATCCCTCCTCACCCTTAATCTGGGGCATCTCCCAGGGCAAAATAAGTCATGCCAAACAATATGGTTTAGTCCTATTACATTAAGGGAACAACTGCCTTTTGGTGACATCTGTGTCAAGGGTATGGGTAACAAGGATTAAGGCCCATATATTAAAGAGAAAGCATTGTGACATTGTATGACAATCAAGTATGGGCACTGGAGCCACACAGAACAGGCTTGAAATCCCATTTCTTCCAGTAACAGCTGAGTAACCTGGAGAGAACTATAGAATCTCTGTCAACCTCAGTTACTGCATCGATAAAATGGGGTAATTATTGGGAAAAAGCAACTTGGGAAGATTAGTGATTGCATATAACTAATGAGGCACCATAGGCATGCATTCAGTGTTATTTATGAAAGACTTTATAACATTACCTCATACAAAGGAGCTCTTACTTGGTTGTTGTTTTTAAACAAAGAGAAAAACACTCTTCTATCTCAGATATCTTTGCACTAAATTCACTCTTGGCACAAATCACAGGGTAATATAATTATGAACCTACCTGCCTCTTCTTTCAATGGTGATTCCCAAGAGGGTGGAAACTGTGTTGTTACATACCACTGTAGCTCCAGGGCCCAGTGAGCAGTGTCTAGAACACAGCGGTCTCTCAGTGAAGAATGAGTGAAAGAATGAATGAATGAATGAATGAACTTGCCCAATGCACTTTCCTTGGTAGTGTGGAAGCTGAAACTTGAAACCAAGTAGGCCTGAAGGCAAAATCTATGCTGTTTCCACTAGAGCTGCCTGTGCCTGTCTCTCATTGCTCAAAAGTCTAAGGGAGAATTTAAAGGGACCGGGTTGCATGTCCAAAAGCCTTGGGGTCTATTTCCTTGCTTCATGTGATAAACCATATTATTCTCAAAGATCAACATAAAATCAAGTGTGTTACAGATACATGGCAACTGTGATCTGGATAGTTTTTGCTTCATCAATTTTAAGTACCCATGAGGAGATCTGATGAAGTTGTCTTTAGCTTCCTCCTTTTAAATCTTAAGTTATCTTGGTCCAAGTCAGAATTGGAGATGTTTTACCCAAGGTCACGCGTACTCTGTGATTCATACTCAAAGGTCTCACCTCCAAACTTTGTGCTCCTTCTGTTATACTGTGGAGCATGGGTTGAAAGGTGTTACACAGAGACCATTCTGCATAGGTTGGCAGTCAAGAAGAGTTTTGGGCCCATAACTGATTAGGTTAGGTCTTTCAGTTCATCAGACCCAGCTCCCCCATTTTGTAAACTGGGGAATGGAAGCCCCGCAAGGGGAAGAGCTTCATAAAGGTTCACAAATATGACCCTCAGTGCAGCACAGTTTCTGCTATATGAGCTTCATTTTTTATTTTGGAGCTTCTTCCTCACATTCAAAATGGCCTTTTATTCTGTTCTTTATTGAAAACAACAACTTCCAGAATCTCCTGGAGAAGGCAGAGGAGTAATCCTCCTTTACCTACTGAAAATCTTTAACTTCTAAGTAATAATCTATAAAGTTTGTATGCCAGGATTCAGCAAAATTAAACCTACACTTAGGCAAAAAGGGCAAATATTTCTCATTTCCTTATCATGTTTTTCAAATAGGAATAGGGGAAACTTGATATAATTTCTCTTTATATTTTGAAGACAGATCTGTACACACCTTAGACTTCACTCTTGGCTTTCTCCCTGGACTCCCCATTCTTCCCTCTTGCCAGAAATTTAACCCCTGCTGGGCTCAAGTTTCAGCTCTGAGCTCAGCGGCTGGCTGTCCATAACAGAACCCCAGAAGACACTGATGTAAATGAGTGGATGGATGGAGGATTACCAGTCCCTGGGGCTCTCTACCTGTGCATCTTGGAAGCCCAGTACCGGATTTTATTCTCTCTCTTTTCAATGTCACCAAAGGCAGTGAAAGCGTATGCAGCCAGAGTTTGCCTGCTAATTTAAAGGGCTTTCAGGTCATCTCCTCTTGAACCAATTCAGTGCCTGCTGGGCCTATAGGGGCAAACTCACTTTATGTCAGGTAATGTCAGCATCTGAAACTACTAAAGGAAGAAGCCCTGATGGGGTGCAGGAGTCATCCGTTTGCAGGCCTGTGATAGATGTTTTAAATATTTTAAGCATGTCATTTTCAGTAGTTCCAACTCAGAGAAACGTAACTCAGAGTTGCTGCAGAGTCTCCTGGCCAGACCTAAGTCACCCAGGGTATAATTTATACACACACACTGGGCCGCCTGTGCCAAGCTTTGGCATGTCTGGTTTATGTGCTCCAGTCATGAGGACCTCAATACATTTTTAATTAAAAAACAATTGTTAGGGCTGAAGCTATAAATCTTTTTTTGCTGAAGGGAAAATTACTACGAGTTTCAGTTTTGTAGAAGGAAGGGAGGTAGAAATATTCTTGGCCAAGGAACAAGTTTTTTTAAATTCCTTCATCTCTATGTAACTGTTCCTAGACTTTACGGTTGTTTTCTAAGGGTAATATTGTTAAATTACTGCCAAGGCCTATGTGATTCGGCACCAAAAAGTTCCAACGGGTCTTCTCACAAGGTTAACGGCCTGCTTGCAGGAGGAGAAGAAAACTGATGTAGGAATCTGAATGCTGGAACCCTACGGTAAATAGAGTCACTACCGTCACACATGACATCCCATTGTTAGACATACATATCCACACCTTTGGTCTTGTCACTTGGAAGTAACATCCACTAGAACAGGTGGAGTATACATCTCTGACCCACCGATTTTGGAGCCTATCCGCTGTGACTCGAGTTGGGGAATAAAATGGGGGTGGAAGTTGGAGTGTTCAAGTTCTGGGCTGATGTCTCAAGAAGCATCACATTTTTCTGCTTATCCTCTTGCACTATTAAATGCCACTATAAGGGGAAAAAAATGCCCCTGGCAGCTGCCGATCTAAGAGTGAGAGGCACAGGAAGTAAACCTGAACTCAACCAGAAGCTTGAAGCCTACGGCAGCCTAGACACAACTGACCCACAGGCCTGAAGCAAAACACAGATTCTTATTGTTTTAAGCCACTGAGTTTTGGGGCTGGTTTGTTACACAGCAAAAACTGGGAAATATAGACCCGTCAACCCTATCTATCACAATAATTTTCTCATCCCAACCAAGTCACTTCTGCCCTAGGCCTCCTTTTTCTCCCGTGTAAAATGTGAGGTTAAGCCACATGAACTCTAAGACCTTGTCAGGGTTTCTTCAAATTCCGGAACTCAGTGTCAGCAATGGGTGGCATGAATTCCTAGGAAAGCTTTGCGTAAGCGGATGCTATAGGTTACTAAGGAGAACTGAACCAGAGAATGAGTTTTTGTTTATTGTTGTTATCTGTTCTTCCTCCCGGGGCAGGTTAAATTAAATGTGAGAGTACAAATGCTACAATTTACAGTTTATCATAATTGATGTCTATTCCACTAACTCACAATCTGAACAAATGTGTCTACCATGTTGGCTGTTAATTCCTCCTCCGTGAATTGCTGTACTTAGCAGAAATATTGCTTTATACAACTAGAAATTCATGAACAATATATAATATGTGGGTAGTTAAAAGAATACATCAAGTTTGGTCAAAATAAGTTATTCCCAGTTATGAGGACAATAATAATTCCCATTCTGAGTTCCTGGTAAGAATTAGAAAACATTCTAAACAATTATATATACATTATGCTATTTATTCCCAAATAGGAATAAGACTGGTTTTTGAAGACAGGCCTATTTTGATAGATGAGGTAACTGAAATACCCAAAGTTTAAATGCCTCGTCTCAAATTGCCATCTTGTAAAAATTACAGGCAGAGGTTTGAACTAAGGCCTATCGGATTCCATACTGAAGCCTGGGTTTCAGGTGGTGGTGTTACTCGCCTCAGAACCCTCAGCCCACTGTCAGGTGCAAGACAGTTAGTTACCTCTGAGAGGAAGCTGTACCTTTTTTTTTTTTAACCCTCACTTGAGGATATGTTCACTGATTTTAGAGAGAGAGGAAGGAAATGAGAGAGAGAAAGACAGAGACAGAGACAGGCATCAATGTAGGAGAAAAACATCAATTGGTTGCCTTCTGTATGCGCCCTGGCTGGGGATCTAACCCACAACCTAGGTGTGGGAAGCAAACCCGCAACCCTTGGGTGTATGGGATGATGCTCCAGCCACCTGAGCCAACTGGCCAGGGTGAGATAGCTGTACCTTTTACTGTAACATCATAAGATGGCTAATTTCTGGTTATGCATTACCTTAGAAACTTCTGAACCTCTCTTTAAATATTCGTAATGAGTAAAAATTTTATGTCATAAACTAGTGAGAGAAAAATAAAATTTTCTTTCTTTGAACTGATCTTAATTTGTTCAAGTCCTATTTCCACCTGATTAAAAAATATCCAAAATATGGATTTTTTATATGATTTCACAAAATTAGAATGAGCCATTCAGGTATAAACTCAGCCACATTACCAGTCCATCCCTCATCTCCCTTTCTCTCCATATGCCGTCTAATATTTGGAAGAGGGACCGAGTTTATGTGCATATAGGGGGTAGTGGGGTAAGAATCAGGGAGAGATAACAGATTTTCCACTCTGTCTGCCACCCTCTGTGGCCACACGATGCCACTCGGTCTTTGGTCATTAGCTTGGATCCCCATTGCATCTGCTTTTGTCCATGGTCCTACTGTGCTCGCTCATCATTAAAACTCACAGTTACCTCTCTGTCTGAATCCTGACTGTCATGCCTCTTTACATCTACCAGGCATCTATCAAGCATTTCCACCCCTTTCTGGGGAACTCAAACAGTTCTATATGCTCCATTTTGTGACTTCAAACTTTAAAGTCTACTTCACACAACTTTGTTCCACCATGCGGCAATTCACCAACGTAATGAAGTCTAACTTTTCTCCAGCCTGAGACCCCTCAACTTTCAGGACATGGCCCAGTGGGAGCTGGAAGAACACTGGGCCCCTTGTCGTGTCCCCTGATCCTTGCCTACATCCTCCAGTTCCCCCCCAAGACTTCCATCTTTATCTTGTCCACATGATTGCACAAAACGACTCTTCTATTCTTTTCCCAGTCACTCGCTTATGGTGAGTACTTTACGCCATGATTCCTTCAGGGCTTTACCTCTGATACTCAAAAGGGCCTGGCTCTTGCAAAGCAGCAGCTATAATTTAAAAAATCCATTTAGAAACTCAAAAAGCCCAGAATATCAAGTGTTATAATTTTTCTTTTTGTATTACTGCTCTAATAATCTTAATCTTCCCTAGGGCAAAGGGTGCCACTGATTTAATAGACAGAGAGGTGAGGAGGGCACAGGAGGTGGGGAGACTCTTGACTAATATCTCAAAAAGTCATCAGTCCATAAAGGGATGTAGATGCTAATGAAAGCCATAAACACTCAATCTTTGAGGCTTCTCACTCTTATTCATTCATTCATTCATTCATTCATTCATTCAATAAATATTTGTTAAATACTTACTACATGCTGTCCTAGGAACTGCATAGACAGCAATAAACACAGCAGACAAGGCTGCTGATTTTATAAAGCTCTTGTATTCTAGTTGGAGGAGACAGACAATGAACAAGCAAACAAATGTGTAAGGTAATTACATATAGTAATAACTACTGTAAGAAAAGAACATGTTGATATATAGAGAGTAGGGCAAAAGGTGGGGTAGCTACTTTAGATAGGTTGGGTAGGGAGGGTCTCTCTTGTTAGTAACATTTAAGTTGAAACCTGAATGATGACAAGGAGGAAGCAATGAAAATACCTGTGACCAAACCCTCCAGGTAGAAAGCACAGGAATGCATGAGTCCATAGTTGGAGAAGAGCTGAGCATAGGAAGATAATCATGAGTGAGGAGAGGAGGGGGTGATAAGTATGAGAGGGAGTCAAGGGCCTGCTCATGTTCTTGCTGGCCATGGTGAAGAGTCTGAATTTTCTTCTAAGAATAGGCAAGGTACTCATTTTAAAATTATAAGCAAAAGAACTACATAACCAATTTACTTTTTAAAACGTTGTGTCAGCTGGGTAAAGAATAGAGTCTGGAGACACAGGAGCAGAAGCAGGGCAACCACACTGAGGACGAGTCACAGCAAAGCCACATTCATGACCAGCGCTCCATGCTGACAGTGTTTCACTTGTCATTGTATACAGGGAAGTCTAAAGCTCCTCCTCAAATAATCTTCCGATGAGTGGTCACTAGGATGTAGATAACTGAGCTTCAGCTTTTCCTGCTCTCCCTTGCTATTCAACTGCAACCTTTAGAAGGGAGCCCAGTGAATGTGTGCTCTGTAGACACTGTTAGAGACCACCAGAAATCTAATTATTTTCTCTTATCTAAACTGAAGTTCTCCAAGGTTGATGGGGGAGGGGGAGACTCTTCTCTCTCAGCTTCATTGTTGCCCCTACGGCATTTATCCTAGTGTGAGGGACATGCCAGGGAATCAAAAAATGTTTGTTGATTCAAGGATTGATTGATTCAGAGGGACTTGAGTGCATTTGTAAATATCCTTTAGGGATCTTGCATCCCATTGGAATAAAACCCTTCATGTTTTATTCAATTCTTTCCCTATATGCAAATGCACAGGTGCTTTGATGGCATATAGATAACACATTACACATACACACACTTGCACACCAAAGAAATGACTGCTCACACAGAAGACACAATTAGAGGAAGATTGTGTTTGAGAAATCTGTTGGGGTTAAATGCACGAATGATTGCATGTGTTCCTTAGATACTGGCGGCCTCCTACTGCAGGGTGAACTTCCCTGCAGGCTCAATGAAACAGGAAATATTTAACTTAGCCTGACTTAGAGCGCTAAAGACAAGACAAGGAGTCAGGACATTTTTGAGTTCTAGCTCTATGATTTCTAGCTGTGTGTCCCAGAGCAAGTCACTTAGGCAAACCAAACCTTAATTCCTGATCTGTAAAAATTCAACGAAAATATTTGCTTTGAATAACCTTTAATATTGGAATAAAGCATCGAAATCGTGTAAATGGAGATGATTTGCAAACTGTAAAGAGAAATGTGTGATTAATAGCAAGTTAGTTTCACCAGAACCCCAGTCAAATTCTAACAGCCCAACCCTGCAGAGCTGGAAAAAAAATGTCAGTATTTTTAAACTGTGGAATCAGATCACTGGGTCCATTTCAAATTGCTATAAAAAGCATATAATTAACTTTCAGTATTTTACATTCCTTGACTATTCAGCAACAGCTGTCTCCATAGTTCTTCTAAGGTATGTGCATTTTCCTCATATTTTATGCCTTTTTTTTCAATAATTGGATGTCCCCATCTCTACCATCTAGGGATATGTTGATGCTTTTCAATATTATTTATGAAGATGTAAAAAGTCACTTTTATCTTCTTTATTTACTCCAGTAATTTAAAATATAAAGAACATGTGTAAATGCCCCAGACTCATATATCAAGATATAATTGACATACTATATTTCTTTTCATTTTGAAACTTAGATATTACATTATTTAAAAATGTCTCCCATGGACTATCACTACCATATAACAGTAAGACCCTTTGAAATATTGAATACGATAAAGATGGGATGAATTAACTTTATGGAAAATTTCTTCTTTTGCTTTTTAACTTTGTTTTAATTAATATTTTACTTGTTATTTTAAATAAGTAGTACAATCCACATGGTTTAGCATTTAAAGAATAAATGAGCATGCAGTCAAAATTCTTCCCACTTCGATCCCTTATGGTGCTTAGCTCCCTTTCCTACAGTCAATCGCTATCAGTTTCTTGCGAATACTCCTAGAGATTTTATCCATACACAAAGGTTTGGGTGTGCACGTGTGTGCTAGCCTTTATTACACAAATTGTAGCATGTCAGATACACTATCCCTCGCGTCACCTTTTTTCTGTGTGTCAGCCCATGACGAGTTCCTTGTTCTTGGTTATACCTACGTAGTATTCTATCAAATGGATGTTCTGACATTTAGGACGTTGCCATTCACTTGTTATTGCAATCATTAATGAATGGTCTTTTGTAGTCCCATTTTACTCATGTGCAAGTATATATTTAGATTAAATTTCCAGTAGTAAAATTATAAAGGTATGTTTGATACTGTCGAAGTACCCTTAATAAATATAGCTTTAATTTACACTCTCCCCGAGCGTGAGAGTCCGTTTCCCCATACTTGTAATCAGAACAGTAGGTTATGAAACTTTACCTTTGACAATATAACAGGTGAAAATGGTATCGCTTTGTAGATGTAATTCCATGTCTCTTAATGTGAATGAAGTGAGCACCTCAAGAGACAATTGTATTGTTTTTTCTCATGAACTGTATAGTCATGTTTTTTATGCATTTTTTCTTTTGGGATGTTGGTCTTTTTGTTATTGATTAATATTAACTCTTTATATAGCAGGTAAATTGGCCCCTGTCTATAGTAAGATTTGAAAAGTATTTTTTCAAAGTTTATCATAAAACTTTGTTCACATGTGAGGATTTACCATAAATATTCTGTTTTCTAATTTACTGTAGCTTAGTGTATCGATCTTTCCTTTTAGCTCCTGAGATTTGCAACATGGTTAGAAAGACCTTCAGCACTGTGACATTATAAAATAGTTTTTGATGGGGGTGGGGGTTTCTTCTAGCACTTTTATGGTTTTATTTTTCACCCTTAAGTTTTTGATCTATTTTTAAAACTTATCCTGGTGTAATACTTAAAGTATAATTCAACTTAAATTTTTTCCAGATAGTGACCCAGTTTTCCAACAAAATTAATTCAATAATTCATCTTTCTTCACTGATATGAAATGAAAATTTATCATATACTAAAGTTGTATAAATCTTCAGGCCTATTTCTAGACTTCCAGCTCTATCCTGTTGACTGCCAGTTAATTCATATACCAGAACCAAACACTGAATTTTTGCAACTTGGTAATGTGTTTTAATATCTGGTAATGTCAGTCTTTCTCCTTTTTATTTTTTCATTTTCTTCTTGTCTATTTTTTTTTTTAATTTTAGAATCAGCTCGTCAGCTTCCACAAATCTTACTGACTTTAAAAAGAAATTAGGATCATGTTGAATCTCTAAATTGAGCTCAGGAATAAAAGTGATGGTCTTATGTTTTTGAGTTCTTTTATCCCCAAACACGGTATGCCTAACAATTTGTGTAAGTTGTCACATATCCTCAGTAGCATCTCTCTCTCAAACACGTATTTCTTATTGGATTTATTACTAGGGATTTGGTGTCTTTTCTTCTATTGAAGCTTTAACAAATCATCATTTTTACATAAAGATATTGATTCTCTTCCCTTTTACCTCACCAAAATCATCTGTTTGTAATAGGTTTTATCTAGATCATATGCATATAATGATAACTTCAAAGTCCTGAAGATGTAAACCTCTAATTTCTGCCTCTCGTATAATGGCATTTGCTGGTACTTCTAGCTGATGTTGAAGAGCCGCGGTGATTGGGACATTTTGGTTCTATTCCTGACTCTAACGTTTTCTGACTGCTAATGTTCCTCGTGTTTCCTTCCGAGCAAGATGCTGGCTTTGCTGTTGAGATATATTTTATCACATTAAGGAAATTCAACCTATTTCCATTTTATAAACTTTTTCTTTGTTTTCTTTTTAAAAAGTAAATCTAAAATGTAAAGTGCCTTTTTTTCAGTACTTATGGAGAAGTCTATCTGATATTCTCTTTTGTTCCTTAAAAATGATGAAATGTATTTCCTAAGGACCATTTTTGTCTTTTTGGACTAAACCTCTTTGTCAGAGTGGCTTATATTATTAACTTATTTAGAATTTTTACATCAATATTAGTACATGGGATTCATCTATAGTTTTATTTTTCTGTGCAATCCTTATAAGGTTTTGATGTAAAGTTGCAGAAAAAATTTTCCTCGGTATTTGTAAGCTTTCTTCCAGACAACTTCATTACCCTGTCCATGCTCTGCAATGGTTTAAATAAGTTTAAATCTGCTTTTTAAAGTTTTAGTATAATTTCTGAAACTGGATTTTATGCTGTTGGTGTGTAAGAGAGGGAAATGTTAGTCCTTTTCCTGTTTATGTATAGTAACTGGTCTGTTTAATGTTGCTAATATATTTTCTAGTGTACTTTCCATTTTACCTGTGTTTCTAAGTTTATTTCTACACAATTTAGCTCAGTAATTTCCTTTATATCTTTAGTGCTATTTTTCATCATTTCTTATTTTCTGTATTAGCATTTGAGTTCACCTTCCTTGACTTGTTATGATCATTTTTCCCATTATTTTTTATTGTGTTCTACCGGATAGTGTTTCAGCTCCTCCTCTTTTCCTGATTTCCTGTACTTTATTTGCATGTGTGTGTGTGTGTGCGTGTGAGTTCTTATTTTTCAGAGACAATTACTTTAAGTTTGTGCCTTTTTTTATTTGGGCAAAATATTTAACTATAATTTCCATATCCTCCAGTGGCTACTTTTGGATTCTTCATCTTGGAAGAAAATCCCCCTGCACCCAAACCAGCTCTTTGCTGGAGGTTTATTTTTGGAGAAGTTAGGACCATGTCCTAGGATAGCGATAATTATTTAATGACTAGGGCCTTATGTGTGACTTCTGCAGCCTTGATTTTTCTCCAGCCAAAGGATAGACAAAGGTGTGTGTTCACAATTTAGAGTCTGCTGCTCTGCAAACTGCTACGAGGCAGTTGACCGGTCTATATGCTTCTTTGCACAGCCTCACTGACTGTCCCTGGGACCAGACAGTGGTGGTGTTGCAAGCTGGGAACGCTGGCCCCACTGTTGCACTCTTCAGTATGAAGCACAATTAGAGGCTTTGTCTGAAATCTGAGCCACTTCATCCTCTTCAGGGTCCTTTTATCCCCTCTGCTTTGGGCAGCATTTCCACATACTCTGTGGTTTCAGGTTATGGCAGTCACTTCCTTTTATCTAAAATGGTATTTGTGTTTTTATTTACTATTCTTGTTGTTTGGGGATAATTTCCAAGAAGAAAAATTCTGGTTTATGTCCCAACAGGAAGAGCCTTTGTTAATAACTTACACAATAATATATTATTCTCTTTACTTTTAATTAAAAATCATTGACACTGCTTTTAATATAACCTACCTAGTAAATATGCATAAATAACTTAAACTCCAGGTCTATATCTTTTATTTTTCTCCATTTGGTGTCAATCCCAGCATTTGACATAAAACCTCTTGATATATAGGCATTGAATTAGTGAGTGTAGGCTATGTGGTATATTTGACAATTGCCTCAAACCAGGGGGTAAACACAAGTACAATACGGCCTGTAAATGTGATGCTTGGCTAGGACAGTATTTGTTAGGCAGGGTGTGCTCTCTGCAGGTTGTCCTAGTTGTTCTTACACTCTACTGCTTTTGCCTGGTTGCTTTACATACATACTTGACCTCCAAAGTTGTTTGAAATTGGGACCTCTGCAAATATTTAATTAAACATGTCAGATCATATTATCTAGACATTCTTATTTTTTTAAGTGTTATCACACACAAACACACACACATACACAATCTAGAGATTAGCAAAGTTAGAGCTGGCCTGGAGTAAAGACTAGAGTGAGCTTGAGAGGTTATTTAATCCATTCACACCCTCAGGGGAAGATGGTGCTTTATTAGTTAGAAGCTTCTGCCTTCTGGACCAGAGAAATAAATACTATAAAGCGGTACCCAAGGGTTGTCAGTATCTAATTATGGTGTTTCATCTTTCTGTAGTGTGATCCTGTACCTGATACACAAGAGAACATGCATAGAGTGAGAAGCTCCATATGTCCCTGAGTGACCCCTATTCCTGCTTACTGATCTGTATCCCATCTTCCTCCAAGCAGATCAGCCCAATGGCTTAGATTGTACTTAAGAGTGTGAAGTTTCCCTTAAGGGTTTAGGTTCTCTGAGAAGTTTCCTTTGAAGTAGTTCCCAGAAAAAAAAAATCCTGAAGCAGGGTGAAGCATTCCTGTAGCCCTGACAACTCACATTATCCTGTTCCAGCTGTCTCCATCCCAGAAACCCTCAGTCTAACCTACTGATCGGGGGCATCTAGGAAGATGAGAGGAAAAGGAGAGTCTACCGAGGATCATTGTCTGAATGATAAAGGCTGATTAAGTCATCTGGATCTTTGCATCTTTGAGTTCAAACTGCTGAATGAGATGCACAAAGTTGAATCTTGATCCCCATTTCCTGGTCATTGTCCATCCCCTTCAGCAAGTATGAGGCAAAGATGCTCCACTGAGGCTGGAATCAAGAAACACCCAGGGAAAACAGTGTTCAGGTCAGTCATGATTTGAGAGCCCTCCACTAAAGACAAGCCAACAGGCTTATGTCTTAGGTTTCTCCTTCTTAGGAATTGCTCAGTCTTTCAGCCTGTGTGGATTAAAAAAGCCGTAGGAAAAATTGAGAACATCAGCACTCTAAAGGATCTTTTAAATAATCTATTACAACCTCCTTATTTTATGAAACAGAGAGTAGAATTCCAGTGAAGAAATGTTACCCAAGATCACAGACTGGTCAATTGCTCTTCCTTAGTTACTACACTGCGTGACTTGACCAATTCCACCAGTGTTTCCCATACATGATTTACAGAACAGTAACGATTAGGGGCTGTGAGACACAAAAATAGAATACAAATTCCTGCTTTTCAGAACTTGAAGGGTAGTAGGAAAAAAAGATAATTTCAATTGGAAGTTCAAATGTTTTAGGTGGTGCAAATTTAGGGATATGTTTTTCTGTAGGATAAAGTGTTTTCTTAATCTTTTGATCACAAAGAGACAAAGAGCATGCAAGTGGCTTCGTTATTTTTAATTTTTTTAATTAAAAATAAGCATAGAGACAAAGTAATATGGTGGTTGTCAGAAGCTGGGGGAAGGGGAGAAGGGAGAGTTATTGTTTAATGGGAACAAAGTTTCAGTTTTGTAAGAGATAGAGTTCTAGAGAGGGGTGGTGGATGGTTGTACAACAATATTAATGTAATTAATATCACTGAACCATACACTTAAAAATAGTAAAGATGATAATTTGATGTTATATATAATTCCCCACAATACATTTTTAATGGGTTCATTCTTATTGCTCTGTCCACCAAACACAATTGCACGAAATGCACAGAAACTGTTTGTGCTGCTGACCGCACTCTTTGATAGTGTGAACAATTCTGGATCCCTGGATTCATGTGGCTCTGGAACGGCCACAGCCAAGTGTCTGCAGGGACAGCTGGGTGACTGCTGCCCCAGGGGACAAGGGGAGGCATTCTGACTCCTGGGGCAGAATTGAAGGTCCAAGGTGGTGTTCAATCACAACTAATTTTTGCCTTATTAGAGACATATAATATTGCACAGTTTGTGTACAGCAACAAGTTGAGAAAAATTAAAAAAAATTAGGACTTGATTCCAAGACCCTTTAAACAGCAATTTGCCAGTCATTAATTATTCTCTTCTTTAATACAGAAACATGGTCTTTGGGAAGGGCTCTCTTGCCAATGGACAGTTCTCTCATACTATTTGCTTCCCATAAGAAGGAAACAGTTTTCTCTGAAGAGAAAATGTAACCCTCTGCT
Organism: Desmodus rotundus; assembly: GCF_022682495.2. NCBI lineage: Eukaryota > Metazoa > Chordata > Mammalia > Chiroptera > Phyllostomidae > Desmodus > Desmodus rotundus. The sequence continues at coordinate 82,589,064 of NC_071398.1, forward strand.
CACACCTATGTCCCAAAGATTGTCACAAGTTTCCTAGAATAAGATAGTCATGCACAGAAGGAACGGGCAACCTAAGTGGGACACTGAGCTTCACAATAGCCATCCAGGTAACTTTGACCTGTGCCATGAAGAATGGTGGAAAGGCATGCTTACCAGAGAAAAGAGTGTGAGGAAAGAGACCGAGGCCTACAGAAAATGGTGTGTGAGGGGCTGTCAGTCAACAGCCTCGTTTTAAAGATGGGGACAGTGAGACATAAAAAACACTTAGGGCATGTCCAAGGTCAGCGGCTAGCGAGTCACAAGGTAAGTGGATAGCCCCGGTTGTCTGGGTTCCCAGTCTGTGTGCTTCTCCTTAGCGGTCCTGTCTCTGATTCTTAGCTCTAAAAGGCCGAGGGACTGGGCCTTGGGAACTTGGACACTCAGAAGAATGTATCGACAATACTTTAAAAATAATTTTTGAAATATTTTATTATACTCTGCTACTGGCATCTAAAGCACCCTTGCTCTAGAAAGGCAGCTTATTTCTTTCTTTCTTTCTTTTTTTTTTTTGGCAAGTTTGATTAAAGCAAAAGAAAACGCTGAATTTCCAATATGCAAATGAAATTAAAGGCCACCCAGGGATAAAGGAGCCCTTCAGGAATGCTTTATTGACTGCGGAAAATTTACCCAAATAACAACTATTTTTTTTAAATAAAGAAATTGAGTTGTAACCTCCTTTGTTCTTCCCCTTAGGAGTCACATGTTTTTCACCTTTAATTTCATATCATTCTCAGAGTGGTGTGTTGTGCATTATTTATGGATAGAATATCAAATGAAGGTGGCTACACTAAGAAACTGGAATTAAATTACTCATACAATGTGTGGGTATTAGCCATTTGCCCTTTAAGTGTTTACTTTTGGTGGGTGTAAGCAGGGAGTAGAATTTATTTATTTATTTTTGGGCTAGCATTAGCAGAAAATAAATAAATACATGTAAAATATTCTATGTTCATTCTAGAGTAATTTCTGGAGTGTTTGTGCCATTATAACCTTTCCCACCAGGAAATCTAAAGCAAGGGCACCTGGGATGTAAATTGACATTAGGGAGATTGCATTTGTAAAGCTCAGGAAATTAGGAGGCTCAGAAGAGTTTCAGGTTAAAGTCGTGGTCTTGCCCTAACCGAGTAAGACTCAAAACTTCTAAACAAATAACAGACTTATTAAGCCCCATTGCATGGTGTCTCAATGTGCTGAAGCCATCTCCATGGAAATGTAAAACTAACTTTCATAAGGATTCTAGTAACCAATCTGTCCCTTTCCTTCAGAGCACTTAATTCATTAATAATTCAATATGTATTTGTATGATCTGTTTAATAGCTATCTACTTTACAAGACTTAGTGCCAGGCAGGCAGGGAGGAGTCTTGTTTTCTTTAGTACTGATATACAGTGGGTGCTCAACAGTTGCATACTAAATGAATGGACTCATTTTTTATTTCTTAGTGTTCAAATCACTTTATGAAAATCAATCATCTTCTTCCTTAGGGGAGCAAAAATAGTCTGGAGCATGAAGGATATTTTTTCTGTATTACAAATGGAGAAACAAGCTTAGTGATGATCATCCGTGTTATCAAGAATTCCAAGTGTGTTTTTGCAACTTAGTCATTTCCTAAGACGCATAGAATTCGCATGGGTTCGTGTTTGAAGAATTGCCATGTAATTTCAACCTTGCCCTTGCTGATGTTTTTGGAAACTCACCAGTCAATTTTCAAGATCACCACCCTTCGTGCTGGAGCGAGGCTTATTCTGGGAGCCCCTGTGATGCTTTTACTGCCTTCATTTGGAATATTGACGTGGCACATTTACTATGTGCTAGTTTTTAAAAGTTTACAGAGCTGGGCTCCTCTACAGCTTTTCAGGAAGACATTTGTGGTTCTAAGCACCTACCCTGGAATCATCAGGCAACAAATTTGCTTGGAAATTTCTTTCGCTGTGTCCAGTGGAGATGAAATATGGCCACTTGCTGGGGAGAAAACAATAAAGGGAGAGTGAAATCTCCCTAAGTGCTCCCTAAAAACAAGAAAATCTGATATGCAGCCTGTGTGCTGATACAATTATGAACCTTCTCGCTTTAAGCAGTAACAGATGGGAGTTTTTTCTCTTTCTTTGGTGATAAGGTGAATGGTTTCCCCAGGGATGTGTGGGGAGAGCTGCTGAGTTGGCACTGTTGGCGCCAAGCAGCTGGCTGCTGACAAGATGATAGGCAGAGATTGGCACTTAGGGAGGAGGGTCTGATAATGTGGGGGTGGAAGGATGGAAAGTAAAAATTGCTCCCCCTCCTCACCATCCATAAAGCTGGGATTTGAAGCAACTCGTTCTAAATAGTGAATGGAGTATCCAATAAAGGCCAAAGAGGAGAATCCATTCAGTCATTTATTCATTCAACAGCCACGTATTAAGTCCATGAAGTGTGGCAGCTATTGTGCTGGAGGCCAAGATATGAAATCATTGGAGAAATGGATTATTTCTACCCTCAGAAGGCTCCCTGCTTAGTGAAGGAGAACGCTGAAAAACTAAGCTTGATAAAGTGTGATTGTAGGCAGGAAAGGCTTCATAGTTGTCATGACAAGATAAATATTTTACAAATTTGTAGGTGTTTACTATAAGTCTGTAAGGCCTGGGGGAAAAAAGAAAATATGATTTAGGCAGAGAATGCATCAGGAACAAAGAGGACCTTTCTAGTCCTATCTGTCTCTTCACCCTCCTTTGGACACCTGCTGAAGTCATACCCAATTGCAGGCAGCCCCCTTAGAAAGTCTTTGCTCATGGTGATCTTTCTACCTGGATTTCTCTTCCTTCTCCTGTAAGTGCTCCTGAAATTGTGGAGGATGTAGAATATGTTCAACAATTTGAACCTTATCAAGAAGGTCTTGGGGAATCATTAAAAATTTTTTAAGCAGAAGGGCTACACAAGCAGATGTATTTTTTAGAAAGTTCACTTTGTTGTTTTGGAAAGTGAGCTATTAGGAGACATGAGATTGTCCGCCTAGAGGTTTTGAGGGCCGAAACTAGAGCAATGGTGGTAGTCAGGGAGCAGAGCCTGGGTATGAAAGATGTTAAGGAGATGAAGGAAAACACAATACCTGATCAGATAGGAGATTTGTTTTGTCTTTTTGTTGGTCAAGTAAATGTGCAAAGCATCATGGTATCATGGAGAGAAAGTTAAGAAGCAGAACTTGGAAAGATTATTGATTCATTTTGAGTTGGTGATGTTGGTCTGGAATTCGGTGTTAGGGGTGCACCTTTAACATCCGAATGAAAACATTAGGGGATAGTGTAAAAGAGATTTGAAACTCAAGGGGCAGAGGTCAGGGCTTTGTCAGTCAGAATGAACTAGGTTATGATGTGGTAAGAATAAAAATCTCAGTAACTTAAAACAACAAGTTACTCACTCTACCATCTATTGTAGGTCAACAGGGGTCCTTTGTTCATTGCAGTCACTCAAAGGCCCAAGCTAAGAGAGCAGCCACCTTTTCAAAAGTTGTCAGCTATTGAACCAGAGGGAAAAGAGAGGCCCGGAAGGTCTTGCCCTGGCAATTAAATGTTTGACCAGGAAGTGACACATGGCACTTCCACAAAGAACTATTCAATGGCTGCACCCAACCACAGAGAGTCAGGAGTGCATTCCTCCTGGCGGGAGGGAGAGCTGGAAGTAATCAGCAATGGCAATAATGAGTATCACAGGGCCAGAAATGAAGATCTGGGAATGATCAGCGTGTAGGTGACAGCAAAGCTGTGGCAGTAGATAATGCAGTAAAACCTAATTAAACTTGAAAAGAAGGAGGCTACCTATATTATCTTGGGAAAGTACCTATATTTAGGTATTTTGTATAGAGGAGATAAAGCCACAAATAGAGGATGAAAAGAAATGATAAAACAAAAAGTATCAGGAAAACATGAACGGCATTTCAAAAGAAAAGGAGAAAATTCTAACAAGAGGGTAGAAACCCAGGAAAGCATTTCAATTGTCACTGACCGAATCTTCCTTTTAGGCAGTAGGTAGGCTGTCCTGATATAGTGATGAATACATAAATTTTTCATTTTTTAAAATTTGATATATCCGAGTTATTGGCTTTTTGAGCTGACAGGGTCATCCGAGAACACCCAGTTTTCCCTGCCGTCGAATGTTGGAACCCTCACAGTGACATGTTATGCAGCTCTATCTTATATTAACCTGAAATCTTTCTCTTTGTTATTTGTACCTATGGCCCCATTCCACTCTCTGAGATCACAGTCAAGGGGAGGCTTTTTCGTTTGTTCCCCACTCAATCTTACACTACCATTGAACAGTACTCAAGTGGTCACTGATTTCTAAGTCACATTTAGTTTGCATAAGAAGCAACTGGAAGAAGGGTCAAGATAGTAAAAATGTATGTTTTCTGATTTGCAGGTGGGGAAACAGATATCCAAACCACATTTAATTAAAGTGTAAGGCAGATCAAGAGAGATAAGATCATATAATATAATTTCTGAAATATTTAAAGATCATTAATGTTGAAGAATGCATACAGTATTAGGGGTCTAACCGTGTGAACCTGGGAATTCACTTAACATTTCTGAGCAGGAACTTTTGTATCAGTGAAATGATACCTCACAAGGTTGTCATGAAAAACAATTGAAGTAATGCTTATAAGTATAATATGCATTTTAAATACAAGAAATGAAGAAAGATAGAATAGAGAGGATGACAACATAAGGTTTAGCATGTCCCAGTCATTGGCAGGCATGGGCTTCCCACCGCAAGGAACAAGTTGAGATTGAAGGACAATACTTGTGATTCAAGGAAACTCCTAATGATTCTATTACCATGGTAACAGCACACAATAATAACAACAAAACTCCTAGGTGAATAATGACATTTATTTTAGCTCATGAAACCAAGGATCAGATGGGCGTCCTTCTGTTCTGACAGAGGTTAGGCTAATTTTCACTTTACTTAGTCATGTGTCTGCAGCTGGCTGGCAGGTCAGGTAGGGGCTGGCTGGTCTAGGATGGCCTCATGTGAGACAACTTTCCTCTAAATGGTCTCATCCCTAGCAGGCTAACAGGTGTTCACAGGTGTCCAGGAGAAGACCTTCTGAAACTTAGGCATATATTGGCATACCCATCACTTTTGCTGCCTTATCCAGAGTAAATCATAAGACCAAACACAAATACAAGAAATGGGAAAATTGACTTTACTTGTCAATTGTCCATTTGGGTAATTAGTACAGTAAATCCTCACTTAATGTTGTTGATAAATTCTGCAACTTCAACCAAAACAACATATACTAAAAACATTTTACCATAGGCTAACTGATATGAGTAAGAGTTAAGTTCCTACAGCATCTTGTCAACATTATAAGAAGATGACATTAAACAAAACAACATTTTTTAAGGATCTGTTGTATCCTACAGTCTTTCTCTGGTAGCCAATAAGCAGAATAAGAAAGTTGTTAAATAGAGGAGAAAAGCTATAGAAATGGAAGGACCCCCCTGAGGGCAAAACCAAGAGCCTCATGAGCAATGGACTAGGAAGCCAGCACTGGGACCTAATCAAGGAACTCTTCTCACGTTAGGAGTGAGGGAAACCAGAAACATTGGCTCTGCAGTATTTTGAAACTGCTATGGACCAGAGCTGGGCTGTTTGCTTACAGTCATTTCCCTTTTTGAATGGAAGCGTTTGTAATAATCACGCTATTCCTACCTACCGCCTATCTTTGGTGTTTGGGGGAATGAATACATTTTTTCATATATTTCATAGGTTCTGGACTACAAGAAGCTGCATCCAGACTCGACGACAATCACAAGATCTTGGACTTCCAGTGTGATCTCGTGATTATATGAGGCTTGTGGAAGTCTTGAGAGAGACTGAGGCCTGAGAGACATTTGGGAAGGATAAATAATTGTGAATAAATAATTGTGGCAGATTGCAAAACTGCCTGCAATTCTTCATGCTCCCCTGAATTCATGTCCTCTGCACTGTGACTCTTTCAATCAGTCGGTGGAAAACTATTTCCCCACCCTGTTTTTGATTTTTTTTTCCTTTCGCCAATAGAATACACAAAAGTGACATTTGGGTCATTTCTGACCCTAGGCTTCAAGAGACTTTGACTACTTCTACTTTTCCTTGGGACTTCTGCCTATACCATGATAAAAAGCCTCACTGGAATGCTGGATAATGAGAGACATGTGGCCCAGTCACTCCCATCACCCCATCTGACAAATAGGCATGTGAGAGGCCCTCCTAGTCTAGCCAGTTCGCAGCTAACCCACCAGGTAATCAAAGATGCATGAGGAAGCCTAGCTGAGATGAGCAAAACCTGGTGAAGATCAACAAGACTATCCAGCTGACATGAAAACACATGAGAAATAATAAAAGCTTAATTTTTAAGCTACTGAGGTATGTGTGAGTGTGTGTGTTACTCAGCAATATCTAACCGATACACCTCCAATTTATTTTTCATAATTTGGAAAATGTTTTGTTCTCAGTAGCAGAGCATCACACCTGCAGAGTAAGGAGACCAGAAAAATATCTGGCCATCAGCTCTGGTGTTTCCATATGTTTGCACGTATTTCATGGCTGTCTCTTTCGAAATAAGCCCAGGTCTGTATCATTTCTTCAAGCCACTGTTTTGTCAGCCCATCTTCTTTTTTGTCTCTCTCTCTCCCAATCACTAAACATCTTTCTCCCATCAGTGTCTAGAGACATGCCTAACAGAGTGAGAAGGCACATAAAACACCAGTTACTCTGAGCTTTTGAAATAGTAAAATGTTATTCTGCTAGTTACGTTTCTTTTGCTAGTGAGAGAAGGAAAGAGTGAGAAATGGCTATCTGGGGAGTTCTCAGAAACTGTAAGCCCCAAAACACCATAAAAATGGATTCTAGCATATCAAAGCAAGGGTGATTTTGCTGTTTTGGGTGTTTGTTTTTAATGGGAAAGCCAAGAAAGAAACTTTAAAGACTTTGAAGCAATAAGCAGAATCAAATTTTCCTTATTCTCATTGCTGACAAATTGGGTGTTTGGAGTATGAAAATTTGGATATAGGAAGAAAACAGTGGCAATGTCTACTTAAAAGAAGTTAAGAAGTTGCCAGAGAGGGCAAGGTTGCACAGAGAAAGAGGCCTGGGGTCAGAGTTGCTAGCGTTGACCCTCCTCCCACAACATGCCCCCTCTCTACCTCTATCGGTTGTTTAATTGTGGACTGATTACTCTACCTCAGTATCCTTATCATAAAATAGATATACTTAATACCATTAAGACAAAGGAATGTCGTATTGATTATATTAAGCAATGTATGTGAAAAATCATGAAAAACCAGGATTTCCTTCTGCCTTAAGTACCTGAGGCAGCCAGTTTCTGGGATTCAGAGATTTATATTATCCGTTTAATTGCAAAAATAGTGCTCGATTTATTTGAATTAAAATAGACTCAGACATCACTAGGAAAAGTGGACATGGTTTGCTTCCCATTTTCATCAACAAGCTTGTGCTCAGGATCTGTGCTCAACATTACAAAGGAGAAGGAGAAGATGCTCCTGTTCTCGAAAAACAAATTATAAAGAACCAAGACAGGAGGTCATTAGGTGGTCATTTTGTTGGTATAAACCACACTCTCTGTAGGTATTGAAAGAAGGAAGAAACCACAATATAGCAGATCAGTCAGGAAATTGTGGGAATTGGGAGCAGAGCTTTATCCGGAAGGATGAAAGGGGAATGGGGAAGGTGAACTGGTTGCAAATAAGGCAAAGGCGTGACCATGTGCTAGACATGGCACTAGGCGATTTACATGTATGTGATGACTCATTTAGTACTCACAACCTAAGAAGATGTATTATTTTCCTTATTTTAAAGACATGAAAACATGGATTTAGAGAGGTTCAGATATTTATCCAAAGTCACACAGTAAACAATCATCCTAGATAAGAAACTAAATCTCTTTGACTCCAGAGATCATGCTCTTCCCATGGACAAGAATGAACATTCCGTGTCGTTGGACAGTGAGGTGACCCACCCAAGAGCACAGAGAGTGCACGCTGAGGAGCCCAGGAGATAATGCTGGACAGGGAGGGCGAAGCCTTTAAAGTTTCAGTGGTCTTGATGAAGCCAGAAAACCTAAGAATAGTTCCTTTGGAATAAAGGGTTATTGATTTATCTCGACATGACACTAGACATACAGATGGTCAGGCCTCCATTTTTTTCAGAAAAGGCCCTCATTTTGCCCCTGTGGGAGGAGAAACAAATTGTTAAAAAGCCTTTTTTGGCAGAGAGTTCCCTCCTACTTTTTCTTGATACGTATAACACACCCAATATGTGGGGTCTGAAATATCCCTGGGCCCATCGGCTGACCTAGTGCAATGACAACGCACTCTTTTTCCTAAGCCGTCTTTACCTGGACTCCTATAAAAACACAGAGGTGTTTTCACCATCTGTCAGACTCTGCATTAAAATTTTTTTCACTTTATTCTCATGGAGTATATGCATAAAACTCCCCATGAATATTTCAATAATCTTTTTTCCTGTCATTCTTGGAGTCTCAACTACAATGGGAAGCAGAATTTGACCTCCTGGGAGCCTCTGTCATAATATGTATGTGGGACTGAGAGTCTGAGGAACCATGGTCAGTGCTGGGACTCATGGTCCTTTATTTTCAGCACTGAAAAGCCCATTTGATCAGATTCCAGAGTGAGTATATTTATGTAATAAAGAGATGTAAACAAAGGAGGTTGGGTGGGAAATATATCTATTCGAAGATTTCTAATACTTCTTTATCAGTGAAAGAGCCAGGGGTATAGAAAGTGAGATTAAAACCGCCAAGAAATGGGGTAATGGCTCCTTTATTTTCTGTGAGACAGTCAGACTGGTATAGTGTTTTTATGTTGCTTCATGCTTAGAATTTGATTATCTGGCGTCCTGTCATTCTCAGTTCATTATCCTATTCCTTCTGTATAGCACTTGTTATTACAAGGCATTTTATTTTGTGTTTATTTGTGTATCTAGTTTATGGATGCCCCATTGAAATACAGGTCTGATGATGGCAGGACCTCTACCTGTTTTATTTACCATTAAATTGTCAGAGCCTGGTAGCGAATAAGTGCATAATTAGTATTTGTTGAGTAAATAAAACTGTTCATTCTATGTATCATTTCATTTTTATCTGTGGACTGACCACTGTGGCCAGACTCTGTGCAAGGAATAAAACACGGTTCATACCCCCGTGTGAGACACAGACACATGATCAGATGGAATCTGAAAGGTGCAATGACAGAGAAATGTATAGAAAATCGTGGGAGTACTGAGAATGGGGTATCTACCAGGGGAACTACTTAACCCAAACTTTAAAGTGAGTAGGATTTTGATTGTATTAGGAATCAATGGGCCCATCTGCATTTTCCCCCTTCCTTGAAGAGATTTAAGGATTCCAGAGACCAGCGATGAATGAGGAAACCAAAAACATGTATTTTAGAAAGTAAGATCCAAGAAGATTTTTAAAAAGGTACATAATGAGACACCAGACAAACATTCCAGAAGCAGAAGCAGATATTAAAGGCAAGATGGGAACACAGAAATCCAGAGTAATTGGTGCGAAAACAAAACAGGGGGGAGTGAGTGAGAAAAAGTGGCAAGGATTTTTGGAGAGCTGTATAGAACAGGCATTAATGTTAGAGTTTAATTACACAGGCAGCCTGGAAGTCAGAGCTTGGCCAGCCAAGAGAATCAGGGTCAGAGAAGATTTACCTAGAATCCTGGGACCCTCTCCCACAAAGGCTGCGTTCTGGACCCCATACTCACCCCTACACAATGTTTCTTTCATCCAATATGGATCTAAGAAGTAATGTGAAGGAAGATGAAAGGTAAGAAACAGAGAAAAAGGAAGAAGAATCCAAAGAATGTGAAGTTGAGGAAGAACAATTTTAATAAAGGGACAAAGGGAAGGAAATGGAAAGTTGAAAAATAGAAGGAGAAAAGGAACTTTCCAGCTCTTATTAGGTTTGAGTGCTAGTGGTTATTTAAGTGGTCCCTTTGGATGGGTAAACATATTGAGCATTTCACTTTTGGTTTGTTTATATTTATAAACCATAAAGTAGAGCTCAGATTCCTGCTAGAAAAGCACTTTTAGAAAGCAGTGAAATCTTATCTTTCATTTTCTATAGATCAGTTTTGCAGCCTCTTGAAGTATTTATAGTTTTAATACATAACCATAAATGCCCCCTAAACAAGGAATATTATACCTTTCGATTACTATTATTGCTTTATTGCTCATCACAGCCATAAATTAGCAACATCCTTTGGCATTGCTGAAAGAGCACTGAATTAGGTTCTAACACGAGTGCACAAGAACCTATTAAAGCTTTGCTATTTCTTAAAAGTCTTTATGGTTTTCTAGTGTACCCCATAAGTGTTTCAATTAAAGAACTACTTGCCTGCTTAGTAATAGCCCTCCTGTTCAAGATAGGGTAACAGTATCAGGAAAGAAAAGTAAGATTAAAAGAAAGAAAATTGCAATATAAAACATTAAAAATAAAATTGCTATTAAAAAGAAAGTCAGGGATTTCAGTTTTGCATATTAAAATAATTTAAACTTCTTAACTCTTTATTGGATGCAAGCCTGTGTATATAACATATACAGGGGTGGCAAAAGTTGTTTGTATGGAAAAACATGCAAGTTATATTTATTACAATAGCTTTATTGACTCATAAGAATAAACTGTTTCATGTATTCACAACTGTAAACCTACTCTTGCCCACCCCTTAATACTATCTGTATTGAGTTTATAGCTAAGTGTATGTCCAGGTTTATATTTACATATTTGTATTCTCCCAATGAGTTTTTAGTGTCATCTTTGATATCTTTTATCTTTTGGTCATGTGGACAAGACCTCTATTAAAATATCAAAGATAGCACAAAAAACTCATTGGGAGAATAAAATATAGAGATATTGACCTAGACACCAGTTTGATGTCTAGGAGATGAGGATGATGATGATGATGATGACAAAGCATCTTGATGATAAATACCTCATAGAATATTATTAGGATTACCAATCAAATGCAAGAGAAAGAAAGTATTGGAAGCCAGGAGATCTATATTAAATAATGGTTTTACTAATAACCTTTGTAAATAATTTTACTTTCTCAATTCTGGATTTCCTTGAGCACCAACCAGTTGATAAAATAGATAATACATGAGGTATTCATTTTAAATATTCATGTAAATATGTAACTGCTGGGCATTGTTGGAAATTAAAAAAATTATATTGCTTTCCCTCAAGGAGCTTAGAGTTTATTTTAGGTAGAGAAAGCATACACTGGGTATTTAAAATACGAGTAATACTGCTCTGCTTAGTATATGAAAATTCATTCCCATGTTAATAAGGAGAACAACCCAACGGTGCTACAAAAACATAGGGTGTGTGTGTGTGTTTGAACACACTGTAGAGTTGAGAATCCAAAGAAAGCTCAACTGCAGAAGGTGATGACTCCTTCTTAAAAGAGAAGAGTTCTACAGCGGCTCTCATTCCTGGTGAATTACAGTCAAGAGACTGGTGTTCTCTACTTCACAATGAGAAGAAGCCAGAAAAACCACAAAATGTGTGGGGTTTATTTTTTTCAAGGCCATCGGAGAGATGAAAATGCAAAGAAATCTAAACTTCAGTAACGGGCAATCTCTTCCTAAAAGAGAAAAGACACATGACTGCTTTTGTTTGGGCAGTGCAATGGGATGAGAAAGAATCCATTGGAAATTGGGGTAGAGGAGGAACCGAAAAGACTTTTAATTCTTTCTCTTGAGCCTTCACTGAGCATAAGGAGAAGTGCGCCAAAGGATTAGGGCAGGGAAGGAACACTGAGAGAGATTCTCCATTTGCACATGTAAGGTCATTATCAGGAATACTGTGGCAACTTTCAGAAGGTCATGGATGGGGAAATATACGTAATAAAAAATCCATCTAAGATATTCCGGCCCTATACATTGTATAAGACAGCTGCCCTCCAATGGTGAGTACTCAGGCAACTAGTGGAAATACATTTTTCAAGGTTTAGCGATTTTAGGGTAAAACGTGAACAAAGAGAACTCCCTAGTGACCGCCCAAAGCTGGCATCTTTCCTGACATCAGACACATTTCTCATAGTTCATAAAACTAGCAGCAGAGATGCTAAGCATAAAATGATATATAAAGTTCCTGGGGGGCTCACATCTTAAGCCTGGCTAGAAGCAAAGTTCTGCTGCCGTCCTCAAAACACCTGAACTCAGTGGCAAACTGCATCTACGTTGCAACAAAGGCCATACAAAGCTCAACTAGAGATTAAATACATTAACTTAATCCCTATGAACCATAGTCTGACAGAAGGATAGATATATTTGATTTAGAGTATAATATTATTTATTTCAATATATACAATTTCAACAAATGATGCAGGCATACAATTTAAAAAATGCACAAATGCACAAAAAAAAAAAATGAAACCCTTTGGCCAAGAGAGAAACACTTGAGACAAGTAGATACAGAGATGAGAATTATCACAAAGTTACTTTAAAATAACAATAAAGCAGATATATTAATGAATTTAGAGTCGATGTCAGACACAAGTTCGAACAAATGAAAATTTTCCCGGAGAGTTGGACACTATGAAAAGAAGCAGAGGAACCTGCGCTGGGTCCCTCCCTGTGTTGAGTGCAGCTGAATAATGATCAGCACGTGTGTGTGAGGAAAGTGCCTGAAGGTGGCATCACCTGAAAGGAGCAGAGACCGCAATCCTTGGAGCTCACACAGAGCTTGTGTTCCCAGCACCCAGAGAGGAAACACCTTACAAATTGTGGGTACTAGTAGAACACTAAGAAGGGTATTTCCTCAGTAGTAAGAAAAAATGAACTTTAGACTAAAGACTGTTCTGGTCCCAACTAAGAAAACTTGTCAGCAAATCTTTAAAAATTAAACAATTTCCAAATAACTGTATCCCAGAAAAAAAGCTTAAGAGTATGTATAAGAATTAAATAAGGTATTTAAAAAGTCAAAGTACAGAATTAAAAGTCCAGTTTAAAAAGTAGCAGTCATATAATAAAAGGAAAAAATGCGTTTCATAATAAGGAAAAAAACAAATACTTCTATAGTAACAAAGATAATATGAAAAACAGAATTAATAAACAAAAGCATTAAAATACTTATTATAACTGAAGTTTATATCTGAAAGAAGATATAAAATACTTATACACATCAATTACAGATAAGGAAGATATAAAAAGAATCAAATCAAATTTCAAAAGATAAATAATATAATGTCTGAAGTAAAAAAATACACTAGGTAGCAATAATAGTTAATTAGACATTGCAGAAGAAAAGATTAGTGAACTTGATAACGCACCAATAGAAACTATACAAAATGAAATATAAAGAAATGCCTTTAAAAAGGAAACATTAGAAGCCTGGGAACAAACTCAAACAGCCTAATCGATGTGCAATTGGAGTCACCTTAGGAGAAGGAAGGGTATGCAGACAAATATTAAAGGAAATAGTGGCCAAATTTTTTCCAAATATAATTGAAACTATAAACCTATAGATCTAAGAATCTAAATGAAGCACAAACAAAATAATCATGAAAAAAACTGTACCAAAGTACAAGTGATCCAATTGCTTAAAAGCAGTAGTAAAGGGAAAATCTTAAAAGCAAGGAGAAGATACATATGTACAGAACATCAAAACTAAGAATGAAATAACTCATGCTGTCAGTCATAAATCTGGTCAATAATAAAGCCGGGAGACAGTGAAGCAACATCATTAAAGTACTGAAAGAAAAAAATTTTAACATAGAAATCTCTATCCAGAAAAAATAGTTTACAAGTATGAAGCCAAAATTAAATTTCTTTCCAGCTATGCAAAAATCAAAAAAGGCACAATCAGCAAGATCTGTATTGAAGGAAAAAAAAGTAATAGCAATTGTGTGCAATTATGTAACAATTTGTAGGATGCTGGAAAATCAATGGTAAGAGGAAAAATTTAAAACACTAAATGCTTACATTAGAAAGAAAAAAAATCTCAAATCAATAATTTTAGCCCCCACTTCAACAACCTAGAAAAATCAAAGAATAAACCCAAAGCAAACAGAATAAAAGAAAAAGAAAATAAAGAGCATAAACTACTGAGATTAGAAACAGAAAACAAAAAATGTTGCTTTGAGAAGATCAATAAAATTGCTAAATCTCAAAATAAAACTAAAAAAATTGCTAAATATCTAGCTAGATTGATCAGGAAAAGAAAAAATAAAAGATACAAATTACCTACAAGAGAGGGGACATCACCAAAGAGCCTACAGATATTAAAAAGACAAAGAAATATTATGAAGACCCTTTTGCCAATAAATTTGACAATTTAAATGAAATGGACAAATTATTTGAAAATCACAAATTGCCAAAGCTCATTAAAGATAAACTACATAACCTAAATAGCCCTATATTAAAGAAATTAAATTTGTTGATTTAAATCAAATCAAGTTTTTTTTCCTGCCAAGAAAACTTTAGGTCTAGATAGATTAACTAGTAAATTCCATTAAATATTTTAAGGAAAAAAACACCTATTCTGTACAAATTCTTCTGGAAAGTTGAAGAAAAGTGAATACCTTGATATAGTGTATGAAGTTAGCAAGAGAAAAACATTATTATCTCTATATTTGGAAAAAAATTTTAAGTCATCAGTTCCTGGTAAAAACTCACAGCAAATTAAGAAAAAAGGGTTTCTCAATCTGATAAAATATCTCTCTGAAAAATACCAGTAGCCAAAACATACATAATTATGAAAGATGAATTAAAAGATATCAGGAACAAGATATATATTTATTCTTCAATACTTACCAATATTGTACTAGAGTTTCAGTCAGTGCAATAAAACCAAAAAAAAAAAGTAATAAAAGACATCCAGATCAAAAAGGAAAAAACATATTCTCTTCAGCCACCTATATAGAAAATCCTATATAATCTATGAAAAAGCTACTAGAACTGAGAAGTGACATTAGCAAGGTTATAGGACATATTAATATAGGATATATTAATATACAAAATACTTAAAATGAATATCACAAAAGATATGTAAGATTTACCACATTGAAAAATACAAAACATTGTTGGAAGAAATTAAACACTGAAATAAATTGATATGTCATGTTCATGAATCAGAGTATTTGATATTTTTAAGATGCCAATTTTCCCCAATGCAATACCAATTGTCAGCTTGCTTTTTTCTTTTGCCAAACATTAATATATATTTTAGGAATATTCTGAAAGTTATATGGAAGTATAACAGACCTGCAATAGCAAAGCAAATTTATAAAAAAACAAAACAGCTTTAAAAATAACAAGACAAATCTGATTCAATCTTATTGTACACCCACAGTAGTTAATTCTGCAGGGCTTGACAAAACACGGGTGTATTCCTCAATGGAGCAGAATAGAAAATTGAGTAATAGATTTGCATATAAGTAGCCAATTAATTTTCAACAAAGCTCTCAAGGCAAGTGAGTGGAGAAAAGGTAATATTTTCAAAATATGACCTTGCAGCAATTGGATAGCCATTTGCAAATGAGCTTCAATCCTTATCTCCCAAAATATATAGTAAGGAACTCAAAACAGTTGATTAACCAAATGTGAGAGCTAAAAAGAGTATAACTCATCTAGAAGAAATCGGTAGAAAGTCTTAGTATTTGTGGATTTGGCAAATATTTCCTGACTCAAAAATTATGGACTATAAAAAAATTCAATAATTTGAAATTCATGAAAATTCTAAAAATTTCTGTTCAGAGAATTATTATTAAAATTAAAAGGAAACCCAAGTCCAGGAGAAAGTATTTCCAAAATACATACCTGACAAAGAACTTCTATTAAGAATATATATTAAGAAATCTTCCAACTCCATAATTAGAAGAAAAAAATGTCTGAATGAACAAAATATCTGAATGGACATTTAACCAAAGGAGATATATAAATGGCAAATAAATACAAATTAAAACAAAGTTCCTTACTATTAATCATTAGGAACGAAATTGAAAATGATATATTTTGATATTCCCACTAGAATGCCTAAATTTAAAAGATTGATCATACTAAGTTTTGGTGTAATTGTGGAGCAAATAGAACTCTCAATTTCTGATGAGATGTTGAATACTAGTCATTTTGAAAACAAAAGTTTTATAGTTTTTTAAAAAGTTAAACCCATGTCTGCTATATAACAACCATTTCGTTCCTAGGGATTTATCTAAGAGAAATGAAAGCTTGTCCATACAAAGACTTGTACGTGAATGTTCTTAGCAGATTCATTTGGAATATCAAAGAACTGGAATCGGCCCAAATGTCAAGCAGCATGTGAATGGATGAATTGTAGTATAGCAACAATAGAATACTACTTGGCAATAAGAACACACAAACTATAAAAATAAGCAAAAACAATTGATTTACCAATATAGGCAATAGAATGAATGAAAGTCAAAATAATTGTTCTGAGTGAAAGAAGCCAGATTAAAAAGAGTACACACTATAATGATTCATTTCTATAAAATTTGAGAAAAATGAAAACTAATCTATGGTAACAAAAATCAATCTAGTTTCACTTAGGGATCGGAGTAGATGACAGTTTATCAAGGGTCAGGAAGAGACTTTGGGGTTATAGAAATGTTCACTATTTTTATTGGAATGATATGTTCATAAAGGTATACATTTGTCAACGTGGACCAAAATTTATAATTTAAATACATGTTTATTGCACTTCAATTACTCATAAATAAGTTTATTATTTTATTAATAAACCTCTCAATGACATAGGAATACAAGAAAATTTTCTAACTTTATAAGGATCATCTACCAAAAAATTACTAATAAAATCATATTTAGTGATGAATGATTGAATATTTCCCCCTAAGCTTAAGTGAAATCACAGATATCCACTCCCACCACTTATATTCAATATCTTAGTGGAGATTCTAGTTAGTGTAAGAAAGCAAGAAAATTAAATTAAAAAGCATACATTTTAGAAAGAAAGAAATAAAACTATATTTATTCACAGGTAACGTGATCATGTACAAATTCCTAAGGAATCTGCTAAGAATAACTGGAATAGTAAGCTGACATTTTGTTAGCTGACAATGGAAAATTGAAAATCAAAATAGTAAATATAATACCATCTACTATAGCACCCAAATATAAAGCATTTGGGATAAATTTAACAAAACATATGTAAAACCTGTGCACTGAAGACTACAAAACATGATAGAAATTTTAAAATACCAAAATAGATTATGAAACAAAATAGAGTGTCCAGAATAAAAACATAAATTTATGGTTAATTGGATTTGACAAAAAGGACAACATAATTTATTGGGGAAATCGAATTTTTCTCACAAATAACCCTGGAACAACTGCTCATTCCTAAGGAAACACACACACTTCAACTTAAACCTTTCGTGGTAACAAAAAAACTAGTACAAAATGAATCATAGTCCTAAATTTGAGAGTAAAATCCTAAAACCTACAATAAATGAAAACACTAAAGAATCTTGTGTGACTAACAATAGTAAAGTCTTCTTTGGATACAAAAGGTATAAAATGTAAAAGTTGGATAAATTGTACTTTATCAAAATCACTAACTCTGCTCTTTCAAAGACACAATTAAGAAATGAAAGAGCAAGCTTGGCCTAGGAGAATATGCATAACTGACAAAGGACTTAGATTCAGAAAATATACAGAACTCTTACAACTTAATTATAAGAAAGCAAAATAAGCAACTAAGACAATGACAAAATATTTGAAAAATGTTTCAGAAAAGAAGATGTATGAATGATCAAAAAGCACATGAGAACATGCTCCAAATTATTGGTCATGTAAGTTTAAACCACAATGGCATGGTGCTTCATGCACATGAGAATGGCTACTTTATAAAAAAAAAATCTAAATCGTAAGATGTTAGAACAATTGAACAACATTGCTAGTGGAAATGTAAAATGGTGTAACCACTTAAAAAAAAATCTATCAGTTGCTTAAAACGTTACACATACATATACCACAAAATTTAGCAATTAATTTTAGATATTTACCTAAGGGAATTAAACATGTGTCTATACAAGAGTTTGTACTCAATTTATCACAGCAGCTCTGTTTATAATGGCTCCAAACTGGACACAAGCCCATCGTCCTCCAACTATGGCATAAATGTACAATGGACTACTACTCAGCAATACACAGGAGCAAACTATACGTGCTCACAATACGGATGGATGCAAATATCATTATGCTCTGGAAGAATAGGCAAAAAAGACAATATTATATGATTTCTTCTATATGAAACTATAAAAGAGAAGTAGAGAAAATCAAGAAATTCAAGTTTATCCCTTTGAAATATTAGTAAATTGATAAACTCCTTGCAAGGATTATCAAAAAATAAAACCAAACAAATAAACATAAATTATCAATATCAAGAGAACATCACTATAAAGCCTAAAATATTAGTAGAGTAATGAGATATTAGGTACAATTTCATGCCAACAAATTAAAAAACTTAGATAAAATGTACAAATTTCTTGCAAAACATTAAAGTAATATGAAATGGAATAGAGAATTTAAATAACCCTATGTCTATTAAAATGGTTTAATTTGTAATGAAAATATTTCCACAGAAAAAATTTCAGGCCCAGTTGTCTTCACTGGTAAATTCCATTAAACATGGAAGAAGAAATAATACCAGTTGTCCACAAACTCTTTCTGAAAACAGAGAAAGAAGGAATGTTTTCTAACCCCTTTGATGAGACTGGCATAAACCTGATATCAAAACCTGACAAAAACATTACAAGAAAAGAAATGTACAGACCAAAATTTCTCACAAACACAGATATAAAATTTCCTTATGAAACATCAGCAAATATAACCCAGAAGTAAATAAAAAAGACAATAAATCTTAACTAAGTGGAGTTTATACCAGGAAAATCAATCAATGTAATTCACAATATTAATGGAATAAAGAAGGGAACCCATATGATTTCTCAGTAGATGGAGAAAAACATTGACAAAAATCAATATCCACTTATACAATAACTCAAAGCAAACTCAGACTGGAAAGGAACTATCTCAATCTGTTAAAGCACATGTGTGAAATATCTATATCTAATATCATTCTTAATGGCAAAATACTAAGCTATTTTTCCTGCAGTCAGAAAGAAGACAAGAGCCTACCATTTACATGAGCCTCAGAAAATATCACAGTCTTAGGAATAAATCTAACAAAGGTGTTCACAATCTCAGCACGAAAACTAAAAAATTGTTGAAAAAAATTAAAGACAAATTGAGAGATTCAGTGGTGTTGTCCATTATCCTTATATTTATCTGCAGCGTGAGCTGAAGAGGAACAAAAGGCTTCTTTGAAGAAATTAAAAGACTATTTCTACAACTTATTTGAAAATGTAAATTTATCTAGAAGAGCCAAAACAATCACAAATAAGAACAGACTGTAAGGCTATACTACTTGATGACAACACTATCTATAAAGTTCTAGTAAGTAAGACAGGGCAGTGGTGCCACAGGACGGGTAGACAGGTCAACAGAGCAGATTAGGTAGTCCAAAATAGGTCCACATGTGTACGGTCAATTAATCTTCAACCCAATCACCATGCCAGTTTAATAAAGGAAGAGACTGCATTTATACTAGAAAGGCAACATTAATTTTAAGTGGTGATGGAACACCTGGGTAAAAGTAGGAATCAAACATAATCCTGAACTCCTATTTTACCGTGTGCGCATTCATTTTAAGATGGATCCTAACATTAGCTAGATCCCTAAATCGCTAGAAGGAACATAAGAGAATATCTTTGCAACCTAGTTAAAGAACTTTGTTGTTTTATAGGACATGAAAAGGATTAACCAGAAAGGAATACGCACGACACAGACTGGAATGAGTATTGACAGGCATATAGATTAGGTAGATAGGTAGATAATCGATAGTTGGATGGATAGATAGATAGATAAATAGAGGACTTGCGTAAGGAATATGTGAAGGACTACAGATAAATAATAAGGAAACAACCCAGTAAAAAAGAAGGCAAAGCACTTGAACAAAAAATTAACAAAAGAAGATGTATAAATGGACACCGATCACAAGACTGATGATATGAAAAGGGGCTCAACACCATTAGTTACTGGGAATACACAAATTGAAACAAAAATGAAATACCATTATGTGTCTACCAGCATGTTAAAGAAAAAAATGCCAGTAATTCTAAATCTTGACAAGCATGTGAAACAAGTGGAATTCTTGTACATTGCTTTTGGCACAGTAAAATGTTACTGCCACTTTTGTTGACTGTTTCTTTTTTCTAATAATGCCAAACATACCAGTTCATCTATTCATGACCCAGCAGCACACTCCCAAGATACTTATTCAAGAGAAGTTAAAACATATGTCCACGAAAAGACAGGTACGCTAATGCCGTGCCTTATTCATAGTCGTTGAAAATTGGACATAGACCAGTGTTCATGCACAAAAGATGGTGAAATTGTAGTATGTTCACACAGTGAATACAACTAAGAAATTTTTAAAAAGTGAATTATCGGTAGATGCCACAACATGGATGAATTTCTAAGCATTATTTTAAGTGAAAGAAGACAGACACAGAAGAATACACATGTATGAGCCCACTGTAAGAAATTCAAAAACAGACAAAACTAATTACAGTGAGGGAAATAAAGCAGTATTTGCCTCAAGGGGTGGAGAACTGACTGAAAGAAGCATGAGCAGTAGTATCTGTTAAAGACTTAACAATGGGCTCGGGTGGGGTGGGATGCAAGTCTTGATTTGTAGCATTTGCTGATTTTCATGCTGTAAACACTCTCAATTTCAAGATTTCTAGCTTCCAACATGACATGACTGAATGAGGAGTGGGAATTCACATACACAATTGCCTCTCACGCGGCATTGCGAGCTGACTCCAGCACACTACTGCGTGGGTGTGAGGAAACTTTTGGCAATGAAAATATTTTATTTCTTCTTCTGGGATGTGGGTACAGGTATATAAAATTGTCAAAACTCCTCATATTCCTTGAAATTCGAGGTCTCTGCATTTTGGTCTGTAAGTTAGATCTCAATTTTTTAAAAGTGGTTAAGTGCCACGTCCTAGGTACAGAGAAATACTTGTCACTGGGATTCTTCCCATCATAACAGTGTCATATCTCAGTATATCCCAGTATAGCAAACAACTCTGAAATTGAATTCCTTAAATCAATAGCATTATTTCTTTTGCTCAAGTTTGGACAGGGATGGACAGGAATAGTCCATTTCTGCTCTATTCAATGTGAGCTGAGGCTGCTTGAGACTGAGCACTGAATCATCCACTTTCAGTTAGACGTCTGGTAGTGGATGCTGGGCTGTGGAGCGGAATACTCATATGTGACCTCTCCATGTGGCCTGGGATTTCTCACAACATAATGCCTGTGTTCCAAGGGTGCATACACAAGACAAGGAGAGCCAAGCAGAAGCCCTATCACCTTTTCTAATTTAACCTGGGATGGCACACTGCATCACTTCCCTCACATTGCATTTGACAACAGACACAAGCCTGCTCGGGCTCAAGAGATGAGGAACTAGACTGCAACTCTTGATGGGAATGGCAAAGTTCTAGAAGAGTGCCTAGAACTGGAAATTCTGCTCTGGCAGAATGTATTTTTGAACAGTAGCTGCCAGAGACTATCATCTGGCTTAATTCACCTCCCTCCCATATGCAAAATACTATTCCCTCCCTCAAGACTCTCCAAAGCCTTATCCAATTGTAGCATCATATTAAAGATGAAGGTCCAGAATCCCGTCATCTGAGACAGAGCCCTGGCTAGAAAGAGCCCTTGGCTGTGTTCCTTAAGTACAGTGTCTTGAATAGAGTTTTTCTCTGTGTGGATGCACAGAAAGGCATGCCTTTTCACATGGAAAGACACTCGACGAGATGAATTATCTGAACACTACACACCTAACAAAAATTGTATGACAGGAATTAAGATAACCATAATGCATCTACTGTTCGTAACGTCGGAAAACTGGAAGCGTCCAATATTCATTGGTTCACGGCAAATGTGAAACCCTTGCCAGCCCTTGATTAGGGCTCAGTTGTACTTCCTGGGAATGACTCACTGCTGCTTTTGGCTCTGTCCTCTGGAATTTGCTTCTGCCCTCTGTGTAATTCTTCCCTTTTCTATTGAAAATGGCGAGTTTTGGTGTGTAGTAGTTCAAGAGTCCAGAGGCCTCTTTGTCTTATCTTTTTTAAAAAACAAAAACTATAGACTTTATTTAGATTTCTTCAGGGTTTTTTTCATTAATATCTAAAAATTCCAGGATCCAATGTACAATACTGTGTTGCATTTAGTTACAATGTCTCTTTAGTGACACTGATCTGATCTGTGACAGTTTCACAGTCTTTCTTGTCTCACAATCTTGATACATTCTTATTTTTTAAATTTTTATTATTGTTCAATTATGGTCGTTCCCATTCCCTCCCCCATTACTCTCCCCCTCCTCACCCTCCCCCACCTCCCACATTCAATCCTCCTTACCCTCACCCTGATGGGTTTGTCCATGGGTCCTTTATACATGTTCCTTGAGGATCGTTCACCTTCTTTACCCCATTTTTCCCCTCCCTCCTCCCCTCTGGTCACTGTCAGTTTGTTCTTTATTTCCTGGTCTCTAGTTCTATTTTGCTTGCTTCTTTGTTTTGTTGATTAGGTTCCACTTATAGGTGAGATCATATGGTATTTGTCTTTCACCACCTGGCTTACTTCACTTAGCATAACGCTTTTCATCCATGCTGTCCCAAAGGGTCAGAGTTCCTTCTTCCTTTCTGCTGTGTAGTATTCCATTGTGCAAATGTACCACAGTTTTTTGATCCACTCATTTGCTGATGGGCACTTAGGCAGCACTTGGCTATTGTAAATTATGCTGCTATGAATATTGGGGTACATAGGTTCTTTTGAATTGGTGTTTCAGGATTCTTAGGGTATAATTCCAGCAGTCTTATTTTTAAAAGTTTATTAAAATATAATTCATATGACATACAATTCAGCCATTAAATAATTCAACTCAATGGTTTTTAATATTCCCAAAGAGTTGTGTAATCATCATTATAATCTAATTTTAGAACATTCCATGAAACTCCTCAATAAGTCTCACCAATTAACATTCATTCTGCATTCCTCTTCCCCAAACTTCCCAGCCTTAGGCAACTGGTACCTAGTTTCTGTCTCTTAATACTTGTATTTTCTGGATATTTCATATAAATAAAATTATGTAATATGCGGTTGTTTGTGTCTGGCTTCTTTTACTTAGTATATTGTTTTTACAGTTCATCTGTGTTGTAGCATGTGTCAGTACTTTAGATACAATTTTTTAGTGCCAAGTAAAATGTTATTGGATGGATACGCCACATTTAATTTATCCATTCCGCTCATGAGATGAAAAACATTTGGGTTGTTTCCACTTCTGGGTTGTTGTGAATAATGCTGCTATGGACATTTGTGTAGACCCTTTGGGCGGAAGTGTGTTTTAATTTTCCCAGGTATATAACAAAGGGTAGAATTGTTGATTCACATGTTAACTCTATGTTTAAGATTTTGAGAATCTGCCAACTCATTTTCCAAAGCAGCTACACCATTTTTACATGCAACCAAGCTATGTATGAAGGTTGGCATTTTTCTACATCCTCATCAACACATTACTATCTGCCTTTTTGATAACTAACCTGGTTGGGTATGATGTGGTATCTCATTGTGATTTTTTAAAATATTTTTTTATTGTTATTCAAGTACAGTTGTCTCTATTTTCCCGCCACCACTTCCCACCATCCCACCCACACCTACCTCTCTCCTTCAATCTCCCTAATTACTAATGATGTTGGGCATCTTCATATCTTTGTCCACTTAAAAATTGTATTATCTTTTATATTATTGAATTATATGTTCTTTTTTTGAAGCTTTTCAAAGTTGAATTTATTAGGGTGGCATTGGTTAATAAAATTATGTACATTTCAGGTGCACAATTCTATAATACATCACCTGTATATTGTATTGTCACAACAAATATCTAAAGTGGCTTTGGGATCAAGGGGAGAGTAGAGATTGGACAACCTGTCAGCTGAGGCCTGATGGCCCTGAAGAGATTGTTCTATTTATTATGGCTCCATCACAAGCCATTGTAAATCGTAGTAGCTTAAAAACAATGACAGCATTTATTGTACTTACGTATCTGCAATTTGAATAAGGCTCAGCAGGGATAACTCTTCTTCATGCCACAGCAACATAAAGAATGAGAACTAGTCATATGAAGGCTTGTTCACTCATGTTCAGAGTTGATGTTGATGTCCATTTGAAGTCTTAGCTGACAATGTCAGCCAGAACACATACAGGCACCTCTCAACAAGGATGGCTTGGTTCAAAGGTAAAGTGTGAGAGAGAGAGAGACAGAGAGACAGAGAGAGAGAGGGAGAGAGAGAGAGAGAACACTAGGTGGAAGCTCTGTTGCTTGTTCTAGGATAACTTTAGAGGTCATTCAACAACACTGCTATAACACATCACACACCTGCCCAGAGTAAAGGGAAAGGAAATAGCCATTACCTCTTGATGAAGACTGGCCAAGTTCAGGAAGAGCATGTTAGATGAAACTACTATTGTGGCCATTTTTGATCATTGCAATATACCACAGGAATCAGTTGGTGTTCCTTATGGAATTGTTGTGTTAAGATTATCCTTGAAAAAAGGTAGAGTTGCATATGAATTGATGAGAAAGGTAAAAGATATGTTTTTCTAATACATTTAATATATATTTGTGTGTGTGTATTTTAAAATATTTTTCTAGCCCTGACCGATGTTGCTCAGTTGGTTGGGTGTCATCCCTCAAAGCAAAGGTTTGGTTTGATTCCCAGTCAGGGCACATGCCTGGGTTCTGGGTTCAGTCCCTAGTTGGGGAGTAGATGAGAGGCAATGGATTGATGTTTCCCTCTTGCATTGATGTTTCTCTCCCTCTTTTTCTCTCTCTTCTTCTCTCTAAAAATACATAAAATCTTTAAAAAATATTTTTCTCCCTTTTAATGCTCAGGTTACATATTAGTAGCTGGGTCAGGCTCGGTCCCTTTACAATGATTTCCTTTTTAATTTGTCCTTAGTATGCCTCTGATCTCTATCACTGTGTCATTTCTACGGATATTACAAAATCAATAAATCGGATAGAGGCAAATCACTGAAACAGTCAGAGAGAGTCAAGGCTTTGGGGGTGTTAAATGAGATTGGGCAATGCAATATGGCTTCTTTACCACAGATATAGGCCTTTGAACAAATGCCTTTGCTTACATAGGAGGGGAAAAAGAGCATGACTGTGTGGATGAACAACAGGTCTCCACATCTCCAGTTTGACTTACTGCAAACCTTCAGGATTCTTTGGCATGCGTGTGCATTCTACCCTCTGCCCATGACCAGCTCTTCAAGAGCTAAGTACCAGTAGGAAGGAAAGCTCTGCACAGTAACTGGTGAGCTTGAATCAAGGCCACACTGGGCTGCCTCCAGAGGAACACATGTCTAATGACCACACAGAGAGGAGAGAATAGAAATCAATCTGGTTAACATTATTCTGGCCTCTGTCAGGGGATGGAGAGATGGACTTATGCTTTGAAATGTAATACAAACTTGGAAGTCAGGATGTAAGACAGAATAAAATAGAGAGAGACCTGATTGTCTCCCTCCTCCCAGCTCCTTCAAAAAGCCAACATCCCACTCAGCAGACCAGGTGAATAAAGCTGTATTTTCTTGTTTTTGTTGTCATCCCAATATCATCATCGTTCGCCTGCTATCACTCTTACTGAGTGATAGGCATTTCTTGTCACTGGTACTGTGGCATTGCAAGCCTTGTGCACAGAAATTGGCCCCAGCCAGAATGAAGACACAGTAAGCATGAAAGCAATCACTCCAAGGAAGGGTAGGCAAATCTCTGATGTTGGTTAAGTAGGTAGAGGCCAAGGGATCAGATTCCAATAAGTGTATCTTCCTACTTGGATCAGCAGAATGATATTGGGTGGGAAGTGACAACGTGAAATTGGAAGTCAGGAGTTTTGGTTTCTATTCATGTCTCCACCACCAACTCAAAGGCCTCATTTGTACGCTTGTCAAGTGAGGAGGCTGGTTTTCATGCTCTCCGAATTATTCCCTAGCTCTGATGTTTGATGTGCATCTCCCACATAGTTCCAACTTTGCTCATGTGAAGTGTGTGCTGGCTTTTATCCAGGCTCCCAAGCTACATAAGGTGAGACTGCCCAAGGTATTGCATCATGTGCTATATATGGTATCTATTTTTAGGGTTCTGATCTTACTACCAGAAATAGACTTCTTACAAAATAATCCTGCTAATAGCAAGCTAATGTCAGAATCAACTGAGAGTAATTTACGGGCACACCTGAACAGACAAAGGAGGGCTTGGTTTTCCACAGCAAACTGGCTAATGCAGGCGTTTCTTGGTAAAGAAATTGCTGGCTGTTTGATTCCCAGTCTAAGGCACTTGCCTGGGTTGCCAGCCAGGTGTCCAGCAGGGGGCATGCAAGAGGCAACCACACATTGATGTTTCTCTCCCTCTCTTTCTCCTTTCCCTCTCTAAAAAGAAATAAATAAAATCTTAAAAAAAAAAAAGAGAGAACTTGTTGGCACTGAAAGGTTTGGGCCCTGCAATAGGCCTCCCCTGGAAGAGACAGGAATATTTTAGAGAAGCAGTGCATTTGATGTAAGGCTCAGAGATCCCACTTCCATTCCAGTGCTTGCACGTTGTTGTGATTAAACACCTTCCCACCCTCAGTGTGTAAAACACAGGAGATTGCAGAGGAAAGAGATGGTCAGTGCTGCTGCCTTATTCCCAGTGCTGCTCCTAGCCAGCTTATTGTCTTGGACAGGCTGCCCACCTCCCTCTCTGTGCCTGGTGGTTTTATGTGTAAAATGGGACTACCTTTCCCACAGAGTGAAATATTAATTTATATTTTAAAATGAAATCTTACATGTAAAAGTATTTGAGAGAGTAAAATGGGAGAGCAGAATACACTTTTAAAGAACTGTACTTACTTGGTTATTTGACTTCTGTGGAAACTCCTGGATATGTTTGGATCAGCTTTGGGTGTTTTTCAGGTACAGATGAGACAGAGAGATTCAAAGTCAGAGATTTTTGACTTCCAAAGCAACCCAAGCACTTAAAAACGAACTGTATGAAGCTGGCACCATGGAGGGAATGACAAAGGTGGGGACAACCTGCAGACTCTAGCCTTTTTAAAAGAAATAATGAGCTATTCAGTTACTATTCTGTGGACTTTAAAAGAAATTTGGAAAATGTTAGTTCAGCCACTGCTACTGAAAAGTCTGCCTCCTGCAAATTAAGCTGCCAAAAAATTCAGAGCTGCTGCAGATGCTGGAGTCAAGAATGTCTTAAAAGCATCAGCTTTCGTAGTCACCACATTTTAAAAATGAAGCTTCTAACCCAGCTCCAGAGCTGTTCTTTTTATTCTGAGCCTTTCTTTCTTCAATGGCTTGGACACACAGCCTGGAGCTACTTAACCTTTGTCTAAGGTTGGTTTTGAGCATTCTTGCTTTTCCTCTGGTACTTAGAACCTAGCAGGTGAAATGTAGTGAGCGTGGCTGGTCTGGATTTTAGTAAGAGCCTCCCTCCCCGCTTTGCACTGAGCATGGGAACAACTCAATCATCAGGTACAGGAATTGGGTTCAGTGAGCATACAGAAGGTGTTTACCAAGTACTCATTATCATTTCACCCCCGTGCAGAGTGAGTGCCATGGCTTTTGTTGTAAGAAGTAATAAGGTCTTTTTAAGAATAGGAAGGATTAGCTGAAGGTCCTGGATGAATTTCTCCCAAGTCCCCCATGGGAGGTCATGATTCTGTGTCTTTGGGTAAGCTGACCTATTTTCCTGTTTTTGATCACCTTTTAAAATTGTACTGGCATTGTCTATACTTTGTCCCTGTAAATGCAGCATCTAATTTGAGCTCTCCATTGTCCTTTCCCTCTTTAGCCCATTTTACTCTCACATTCTATCAGTTTTACTCATGCACCTCTCTTCTTTGCTTCTCCAATACATTGCAATTTCATCTCTGGTTTGATCATCTTTGAATTTCTTTCTCACACCTCTGACTGGGGGCTGTGTTCCAGCCTCTCCTCGGCCCTATTGTATTGCCCATAGGATAGGGGGTTACTTGTTCATTGGTTCTTTGATATCATCTCCCTCCTGGTAGCCAGGTCCATGGAGATTAGAGTGATTTCTGATATCCTAGCAGGAAGCTCAACTTTCACTCATAACTATCTGCTGGTGAGAATTTCCTGTGAGAAAGTAATTCAGCATTATATAGTAAGACATTAAAATGACTAAACCTTTTGGCCTACAAATTCCACAGATAAGAATCTACCCTGAAATATTGTTTCTTAGTAGGTAATTACTTTATTGATGAAAATTTATGGGTGAAAATGCTTAAATAAACTTAGAAATACATTTAAACTTTAATAGGTTACTTCATAAATGTTTACATAATGAAGGAATAACCTTAAAACTGTCAAATGAGTAAGATGCCCATACCTGATTCATTTCCTTCTAGCCTCCTATGGAAATACTGATGAAAAGGTGGAAAACAGACCACCAAAAACCAATGACAACCTTTAATAATGGCATTCAACTAATGTGAATTTCTTGGAGGAAATATTCCTAACTCTAGTGGGTCTGGGCAAGACAGAAAAAAAAAACAGTCATGCAAAATAAAACAACCCATCAAGAAGAAATGAGAGCAGGTTTCTAACCACTCATGCATTTACCTCTACATTTAAGATACGGAGTCCAAGGTACAACCAAATAGCCTGGCAGTCTCTCTCCTGCTATAAGGGAACTGACTTCTCAGATGCATAAAGATACTGTTTCTCTCATAGTCCCTTCAGTCATCAGTACTCATACTATTTCTTAAAGTGTTTGGAAGTCTCTAACTTCCAGCAATGCAAAGTGGCTGGAGATGAAAAAGGAGTTTATGAGTTGTGGCAGCAAAAATATATTCTCACATATGTAACAGCTCCAAAAATATTATACTTATGTATCTTTCCTGAAAAAGTTATTCAAAGGCATAACCCTGCTAACAAATATATAAATCAATATGGGAACCCAACAAAGAAGTTAGAAGATAAAAGGACTATAAGTACAATGAAGTTGGCTGAAATATTTATTTAATTATTGTACCAAAAATAACTGCTAAAGCACAAACTATTTGGAAAGAGTAGCATATAGCAAAAACAATATCTAGTTTTTAAACTTTATCTTATGTTAGATTATATAATGGTGAGTAAGGGAGTAAAATTGTACCAAATTTCTTATTTTACATTAAGATGAGTTAGTTTTTTGCCAAACTATTGAAATTATGAGGATAAAGTGAAAAAATGGCAATTCAAGACTTTGAGAATAGCAAAGGTTTTAAGTAATATAACTAAAAAAAAAGGTCAAGGGAACTTTAATAACTATAAACCGCACTAATTCCCAAGTGTCCATGCATCACTTACCAAAGTTAACCATATGCCACTTTGAAGAGAATGTTAACAAATTCCAAATTGCTATTATCAGAAGTTCTTTTAGCATTTAGTTTCTCTTCTCATCCCATAAACATAACTAGTGGTGGTATTCAAAAACTCAGTGAGCACATGTCACCTCATTTTTACACCCATTGTGATTCCCAATGTTAGTAGTTTTAGACTTTTTTAGTACAGACACAGCTTTGTTAAAAAGAATACATTTTGCTTGGGATAAAGAAAGCTGGAAGAAATGTTGCTCCCAATTTAACAACAAGAAAAAGACGAATAATCTAATAATCTACAAAAGTCACAACTTTCCTTGAGTACATCTGAGAGGTGAGGTTCAAGGCAAGCAACTCATCTGAAACACAGAAAACACAGATATCTCTTAGCGGACTCAGGAGGCAAGGACTGGCTCTCCTGGAGCAGAGTGCAGAAGGGAGTTAGTTGGTGCTACCATGCAAGCGACAAAATATCAGCTAAGAATTTTAACAGTTTACTAGGGAGCGTTTTTAGTATAGAGCCAGAAACAAAAGACAAGTTTGCAACCATTTGAAGGCTCTTCTTCATTGACTTCACTGGGAATTCATTAGAAAGATTAGGGATGGGGTATTAGACCCCCAAAGAATTGTGGGGTGAGTGTAGCCATTGCTGCAGAAAAGGCACAGATCCCTGTCCAGATCTTTCTCCCTGTGGAACAAAAGACTTAAACCCCGAGGACAGGGTGGTAATCCCTGTCTTCTCCACAGCACAGGTAGAAAAGGAAAGTAGAAAAAGCCTTCCGCACCTATGAGAATGACAGGAAACCATTCTAGGCTCAGATATTGGAGATCTTACAACTTCTGGGTAGGGAAAGATCACTGAGGAAGTCCATCTATGAGACTCAGGAGTTCCAGGTTTTCCCAAGATGAAAGCTGAACCAAACCACAGAGAAAGTCTGCTTGGCACTCACTACCAGGATAGTAAGAAGTAACAAGTAACAGCTGCTTACTGCTTGCTGGGGCAAGACCTTGAAGAGAGAACCTCTCTGAGGTACACATTTGCAGGGAAAACCTAAAGTTAAAGGTGATTTAAAAAAAAAAAAACTGGTAAAATCTACCAGAAACCAAGACTCCACTTCTAGTATAGACTTCATCTAAGCATGAAGTTGGATGACGTGGAAGCCGATATTACACCGAAGGTAACTTTCACAACAAAACCCAAACTTGGACTAACTCAGCACTTGACAACCCTAACTCAACTCCTCACACAAAGTCTAGCAGCGAGTATGCTTATTTTTAGGCATAAATACTATTTACTTGAATCTCCACTGTCTTGCATTAATGTCTAACTTTTAAACCAAAATTATAAGAATCACACAAAATGAAAGCACCCCCCAAAATACACAATACTGTCAAGAATCACAGCAATCAATAGAACCATATGTAGATATGATCCAAATGATAAACGATTACACAAGGGATTTAAAATAACTCTGATTAATATGTTCAAGGATCCAGTGGAAAAGGGGGACAGCATGTATAATCAAATGTGAGAATTTTAGTTGACATATGAAAACCATAAGAAAGTATTAAATAAAATGCTAAAAAAATAATAATCATCCTGGTAAGAGATAAAGAGTGACTTCTACAGACTTATTAGGACAGGTGACCCCAAGTTGTGATTGTTTGGCGAATGATTTTTTGACTTCACAACAATGCAAAAATGATACACATCCGGTAGAGACTGGCTAGGCTAAGCTATGAAGTTCGGTAGGTTAGGTGTATTAAATGCATTTTTTACTTACAATAGTTTCAACTTACGATGGGTTTATCGGGACATAAATTAAGTTGAGAAGCATCTGTACTTTTGGCACAGCTGAGGAAAAATTATCAGCTCAAAGATAGCTAAATCAAAATTGCCAGGGCTGAAATAACAACCACCACAACCACAAAATGCACAGAGAAGAAGAGAGATAGAAAGAGAAAGAGAGAACCAAGCATAGTGAAATAACATCCGGTGTCTGACATACATGCAATTGGGCTCCCAGAAGGAAAAGAAACAATAGAAGCTAGAAGAAATAGCTCAAACGATAATGACAGAATTTTTCAGAAATAATGACAGATATTAAATCACAGATCTTTTAAAACAGCCAGAAAGGGAAAAACAATGTATTAGATAGAGGGGGACATGGGTAAGAATTACAGCAGACATCAGAAATTACGCAATTTAAGTGACATCTTTAAAATGCTGTGTGTAGGAGGGGAACTCTCAACACAGGACTCTATAGCTAGTGAAAATATCTTTTAAAACTGAAAGAGAAATAAGAGTTTTTCAGGCAAACGAAAATTGAGAAAATAAATTACCAGTTGACCTGTACTACAAGAAACGTTAAGTGAATTCCTTCAGGCGAAAGGAATGTAATATCAGACAGCAACTTCGATCTCTATACAAAGAAATAAAGAATGCTAGAAATTCTAAAAATGAAGAATTATACACTGAAAGAAGTGAAATTTATTATATATAAATTATATCTTAATTGAAGTAAAATACATTATTATTCCTATTGTTAACTTTAGTTATTAGTTTAAGGTGACTGCCAGGTTTTTCTACTCTTACTCTTTTTCCATTTGTACTTACTAAGTATCATGTGGAGAGATATATTGAAACTATATACATTTTTGATATTATCACACCTTTGCCTTTGAATTTTAGCATTTATTGATGATTCTTACCTAATTTTTTTTTTACTATGGCAATTGCCAAGTGGCAATTTTTTATTCTATTGTTTTCTTATATTTACTAGTTAGAATTTACTGTGAGGAAGAGCTTTGCTTTTCATCTTCCTTCCTTCTCTTTTCTTTCTTCCTTTATTCATTTGTTTTTATGTGAACCCATAGATTCACATTTCATTTTATGAGATATAATCCATTACCACCATTTTTAAATTTTGTTCTAAATTTCCCATACTTGGTCTGTGAGAGCCCCTTTAATCTGGCTATGCTCTTTTTTGCTATTTAGGGTCTTCTGTGGTTCCATACAAATTTTAAGATTGTGTTTTCTTCTTTGGGGGGGGCAGGAGATTGAGAGAATTCCTTTTATATTTTTAAGTATATTTTATTGATTATGCTATCACAGTTGTTCCAACTTTCCCCCTTTCCCTCTCCACCTGGTACTCCCCTTTCCTCCAGCGACCCCCTTCTTAGTTCACGTCCATGTGTTGTGCATATAGTTCTTTGGCTTCTCCATTGCCTGTACTGTTCTTAATATCCCCCTGTCTATTTTGTACCTACCCAATTATGCTTCTAAATCCCTACACCTTTCCCCCCATTCTTCTTCCCCCTCCAAGCTGATCTCCATAACTATGATTCTATTCCTGTTCTAGGTGTTTGTTAGTTTGTTTTTATTTTTTAGACTCAGAAATGAAGGAACAGAACAGAACAGAACCCCAGAAAGGGAACTAAGTGATATGGAGATAGCCAAACTATCAGACACAGAGTTCAAAACACTGGTGGTCAGAATGCTCAAAGATCTCATTGAATATGACAAAAGCACAAGGGAAGACATAAAGGCTATCCTAAGGGGAATAAAGAAAACTACACAGGAAACCAACAGTGAAGGGAAGGAAGTCGGGGTTCAAATCAACGATTTGGAACATAAGGAAGACATAAACATTCAACCAGAAGAAAATGAAGAAACAAGAATTTAAAGAAAACAAGGAGAGTTTAAGAAGCCTCTTGGTCATCTCCAAAAGGGCCAACATCTGAAACATAGGGATGCCAGAAGGAGAAGAGGAAGAGCAAGAAATTGAAAACTTATTTAAAGAAATAGTGAAAGAGAACCTCCCTAATTTGGTGAAGGAAATATACATACAAGTCCAGGAAGCACAGAGTGTCCCAAACAAGATGGACACAAAGAGGTCTACACTAAGACACATCATAATTAAAATGCCAGAGGTTAAAGATAAAGAGAGAATCTCAAAAGTAGCAAGAGGAAAACAGAATTACCTACAAAGGAGTTCCCATAAGACTATCAGCTGATTTCTCAAAAGAAACTTTGCAGGCAAGAAAGGACTGGCAAGAAGTATTCAAAGTGATGCAAAGCAAGGAGCTACAACCAAGATTACTCTACTCAGCAAAGCTATCATTTAGAATTGAAGGGCAGATAAAGTGCTTCCCACACAAGGTAAAGCTAAAGGAGTTCATCATCACTAAGCCCTAATTATATGAAATGCTAAAGAGTCTTATTTAAGAAAAAGAAGTCAAAATTATGAACATTAAAATGATGACAAACTCACAACTATCAACAACTGAATCTAGGATTGTGTTTGATATTTCTGAGAAGAATTTCATTGGCATTTTAGTGGGAATTGTGCTGAATCTGTAGATGGTGTTGGGTAGTATGGACATTTTAACAAAATTTCAGTCTACCTATCCATGAACACAGGATGTCTTTTCATTTGTTTGTACCTTATTCAATTTCTTTCAGCAAAGTCTTATAGTTTTTGATGTACAAATCTTTCACTTATTTGGTTAAGGTTATTGCTGAGTATTCTGTTATTTTGATGTTTTTGTAAATAGAGTAGTTTTCTTTATTTCTTTTCCAAGCTTTTCATCATTAGTGCATATAAACACAACTATTTTATATGTTGATTTTCTTGTATATTGTAATTTTACTGATGCAATATTTTCTTAACTTTTAAAGAATAAATTTCAAAATTAGAAATTAAAAAAATAAAATATAAATACAACACTGATAGCTTCCAATGGTGTCTCTGCTTTTCTCTTTTCCCTTTATCCTCACCTAAGGATATGTTTAATGATTTTTACAGAGGGGAGGAGGAGGAGACAGAGAGAGAGAGAGAAACATCAATGTGAGAGAGAAGCATTGATTGGCTGGTTCCCGTACACACACTAAATGAAGGTCAAACCCACAATTTAGGTATATGCCCTGACTGGGAATCGAACCAGCAACATTTTGGTATATGTATAACACCCTAACCGACTGACCCACCTAGCCAGGACATAATATTCTTTTCTTTATGCTAATGAAAAAATATGGTGCCCTGGCTGGTGTGGCTCTGTGGATTGAGTGCTGGTCTGAGAAAGAAAGGGTCACCAGTTCAATTCCCAGTCAAGGCACATGCCTGGGTTGTGGGCCAGGTCCCCAGTAGGGTTATTCGAGAGGCAACTACACATTGATGTTTCTCTCCCTCTCTTTCTCCCTCCCTTCCTCTCTGTCTAAAAATAAGTAAAATTAAATACAATTTTTCTAAAATAAAAAATATGGCATCTAAATCTAAATCTAAATTCTCAATCTAAAACAATGTGCTCTTTCACACTGGACACTACTCAATCTCTATCTCCATTCCTTCTGCTGGAAAGGAAAGGGAATAAAGATGTCCTATCTCCTTTCTTTTCCATGAGCCTATGGGCCACTGGGGAAACAAAAATCAGTGGTTTTATTTTATTTTTTATTGATTGATTTTAGAGAGAAAGAGAGGAAGAGAGTGAGAGGGAGAGAGATTAGTAGTTCCCCCTTATTTATGCATTCATTGGTTGATTCTTATATGTGCCGTGACTGGGGATTGAACCCATGAATTTTGGGTGTTAAAGATATTGGGACAATGCTCTAACCAACTGAGATGCCCAGCCAGGGCCAAAGTCAGTGATTTTAAATGGCCTTTCAAGCTCATCCCCAAGCCTACTGCAACAAACCAAAGGCAAATGCATATAACACCATGGCAAGTCTATACACCTTCAGTTGCTCACCTATCACTTTCCTAAAACACGGACTCTCAGCTTTACTAAGAATTACTGAAGGGCTTTTAAGAAATATGAGGAGTGCTCAATACCCCACCCTTCAATTCAGAGTTAATTGTTTAGGATAGATGATAAACATTGGTACTGCTGGAAAGTTATACAGAGGATTCTAATGTGTGTTGAATACAGATATTGTAAGATATCATCAAAATGATACATCACCCAAACTTTCACCTGTTATCCATATCTACCAGCACCCAAAATCATACTGCTCTGTACATCCATAATGTGACCAATCTTTTATCTCTCTCTTCCTTCTCAATGTTTTCCACTGTGCCTTGCGAACGGTGTGGCCTCTATTAATTTTCTTTTCTATATTTTTCACCTCTTCATTGGTTTCTTCATTTTGCCAAACTAAAAAATGCCCACTCTCTCTCAAAGTCTATCTGTTTTCACACTCCATGTATTGAAAAGGGATAGGTATGCTCTTCACTCTTCAATACTTTTTTAAAAATCCTCTTTCTTCCCCCTTTGAACTTCAGGCCATCAGACTTCACCACTTGCCCATCCTCCTTTGTTTTGTCATTCCTTATTCCTTGAGGTTTTCAGTACCTGACTCACTGTTTTCCCTCCTTAACTTTGCCCTTATTACCATTGTTGGTGATGTCAGTGTCTATTTGCCGCCCTACCAGTACTCCATCATTTGCATTCTTACCTTATTACCCCCTCCCCTACCACACACGCACTAATTACTCACTTCCATTTTCATGCTTGAAGCCAAGTCCTAGTACCCAGTGGACTTAGGAAATATAACCTCGTTTAGGCATGAAGAACCAACTTTATATATGTTTCCTCCCTGCAATAGCTTTCCACTATTTAGTGTCCTACCAAATTTCAAGTGTTGTTCCACCCCAATGCCACCTTTAAGAAAGACTAAAAGAGAGTAGGCCTGCTCTGCTGTCTGGCAAGGAGGGAGTCCAGCCCTTACAAGGAAAAAGTTTCTATGCCCAAGGGCCCTTTATCTCTAAGCACTATGTCAGAGTAAATGCATATAACTGGCTTTTAATTGTTCCTTTCTTTATTGAAACAGATCTGGTATTCTCTGAAGTTCATCTCTATATTTTTCTCTACTTTGAGATGTTGATTCAAATGTTTCATTCTCTTTCAGTTTCCCCAATATTAATGTTATATTATTACTTGCCATTATTGTAGCCTATCCTTTATTAGGAAACATGAGCTAAATATGGCCATTTATTTTAGAGAGAAATAAACTAGGCTAACCTGTATGATTATTATTTTGGGTTTTTTTTTTTTCCTACTGAGAAAAGGTGGGCAGTATTCAACTTCTAAAGATTGTGGAATTGCAGTTGGAAAACAGGAAAAATGTACAATCAAACTTGTGAAATTTAGTAATATATTCATAATGAAGCATATTGCAGCTAAAAAAAGTGTTTAAAATCATAATTAAACCAGGAGTCAAATATTTGCATTTCAGCATTAACTTCACCATTACTAAGTGTGAGCTCTTGGGCAAACCATTATACTCCAGCTTCCACTCTAAGCCCCAGCTTCCTCTCTGTACAACAGGAAAAGTAATAGCTCTGATTGCTCTTTTATAAAATATGAGGTGGGTCCTGGCTGGTGTGGCTCAGTTGGTTGGAGCATCATCTGGTAACTGAAAGGTTGCGGGATCATTCCCCAGCTCGGTGCACGCAATCCCTGGTCTGGGAGAGCACTGGAGGCAACCAATCAATGCTTCTGTCTTGCATCGATGTTTCTTTCCTCTCCTCTCCCTCTCTGTCCAAAAGCAATGAAAAAAAAGTCCTTGGTTGAGAATAAAATTGAAAAGAAAAGATAAGGTTAGGAGGAGAGGTCTTAGCAGAGACCAAACAAAATGCTCCAGAGAGTGCTTGGAAATACAGAATGCTTTATTTGAGTAGTTAAGTGCTATTCAAATAAAGGGTTTTTCTGAATTTCTTATTATTGTTTTTAAACAGAAAACTGGAGTCTCATTGGTGTCTATTCCTGCTCAGAGTCAGGGCATGGATTCAAATTTTTCTGTTTCTTCTAATACCTGCATTTAAAAGGAGATAAAAGTCAAAATACCTAAGGGGTTCTGTCTTCCTCTGTTTCCCTGTTTTCACCCACAACTCCCAGTTCACATGCCAATGCTATATGAGCTTTCTGTCCCTGGGAGCAGAGTGGACAGAGACCATCAGTGTTCCCTCCTCTACTTCCTAAAGTATAACCTGTTCTTAGGTAAACTGGTTCCTCTCTGACTATTAAACCCTAATATCACGAACAAATCAAATTTAGAATACATTTAAAGGTTAAAAATCCCTAAACAAACCAACTAGCTGTCTTCACCCTATTTGAAGATGATCAAGATTAAAATAATTTGTACTACACTTCTCCTACTCAATTAGCCCTGTTGCTTATAGTTGCCACCTATTACAATCAAAAGCAAGGTCTTTCTTACTAATGCTGTATTTGCTTTCAGTCCAACAGGAAAAGATATCTCTCAGCCAGGAAGCTCCTGTTCTGTAGTGGCTGCTTTGGGTAATGTTACTCTAAAATGTTTTAACTCGGAGATATTAGCCATCTTATGTTTAAAAAAATGTTATAAGATGATATTTAAGAAGTCTATAAATTAGTATTCATTGTGGCACTAAAGATGCTAATTTTTAAGGAGGAAATAATGGATGGCATTCTGCTAGAATTCCATATGACCATTTTACTGCAATACAGTTGCAGAGATAAAAAGAGTTGCTGCCTTCATTGACTCTAACTCTTATTTATGAAGGAAAATACACTTGCATGTCTCTTACGAGAGGAAATGTAATTGTTATTCATGTTGAGAAAGAGGTTTATGAGCAGTTTTATCATAGAGATTCACATAGAAATAAAGGCATTTGGGTTATTACAAGATATTAATTATGAACATCAGCCAACTGCTGTAGTGGGTTTCTTTATGGTATAAGGTACAAAATTATCTGCTGATTTGGTGGATGCTATAAGCACAGCCATTTTGGTCTGAGCTTACAATTTTCATCACATGTACAAATGTGATATTCAGGTTGTTCCGATTATGCTGGTTTCTTTCTAAGTCACTTGTTTTCTTTGAGGGACCCACAGCCAAGTTTCCCTAATTGTAGGCTATTCCATAACATTTGTCATTATGCTTTTGGTTTTCTCTCAAGTAATAAAATAATTTTGGAGTAACTATCCTCATGTAGTCGCTCACTAGGCATTTATTGAGTGATTTCTATAGGCTAGGGACTCTCCTTAGATCTAGGAATAAATTTATAAATAAGAGAGAGATGATGTTTGCTCTTTTAAAGCTGGAAAGACAGACATGGCAATCACAACACGTTGCACTCGTTCTTGAGATACGGATGTGCGGAGAATGAGTGACTATACAGAAAGGGCATCAGGTACAGGTGTGGGGGATCAGAAAAGGTTCTGAGGGGAAACTGCATCTCAGCTGAGTCATAGAGGATATGTAACAATTGGCCAGGTAAAGAGGGAGAGAGAAAGAACACTGCTTTAAAGCGGGTATACATAAACATGCGAAGAAAGGCCTGGAGACCAGAGAGAGCTATGCAGTGGGCAGCTTAGGAACTAAAGTTCAATATGGTCACAATGTCAATTTGGAATATGAGGGTGGGAAGAAATGAGACTGGTAGAGGTAATAGGAGTTGGTCTTGCAAAAGAATGCACATCCTGTTAGGTGGTTTGGGCCTCATCCTAAAAGTCTGAAGGATGTCAGGCAAGGGAGTGAAATGATCAGATTGGCTGCAGTGTGGAAAATAGATTCAAATGTGAGCAAACTGGAGGTAGTTAGGAGGTTACTGCAATAATCCAGTTGCAAGTGGTAAATTTTGTGGCGTGAAAGCTGATGGTTTTATTTTCTGTATGAGTTAAGAAGAGAGCATCTGAGAATGAGATGAAAGGGGAGGTGGTGTTCAAAAATTTGAGAATGGTGGGAAATCAGGAGGTCTAGTGGGCAGCTGTAAAGGATCTGTTGGTGACAAGAACATAAATTTATAGTGGCAATATCTATGGTTGTATGATTTTCTCCATGATGCTCCAAAACACATGTGCAATATAAAAGTACATTGCTTGTGGGCAGCAGAACGGATCTGTCAAAAGAATGGATCAAGAGATGAACAATAAATCTAAATTGAGTAAGAAGGTAAGAAAATAATCAGGGGACCAAAGAGAAGAAGTGATTATCACTGTCCTGAGACTCAGAACGTAAGATCAGACATGATTCGATTAAGGGGAGGGTCAGCCAAAGAGCAGCAAAATGCACGAAGCATTGATCTATCACAAAGATGAAGGCATCATTGCTGACTAAAAGATCACTGGAAATAAACTAGATGGGGGAAACTTTGAATTTCAGACTCCTCTCCGGGAGAATGCTGTATGTGTTTTGAAGCTACTGAAAGTGAGAGGTGTACAGAGTGAAGGAGATGTGACCCAATTATATTTACTCCTTGTGTCCCTGCCTTGTCCCTTGGTCTCTCCTTCTCCAAGACACTAACTAAGGTTTCTGAACTCTTCAAGATTCGGGCTGGTCAAAGAAAGAATGATAAGGGAAGAGAAAAAGTCTTACTAGGCTGGTACTATGGAAAGGTAGTATTGCTGCTTTCTGACCTTAGCAGATGTGTGGGTGTATAATGTATCCTTACCAATATTTTTCCTACAGGATACTTTGTGGAAGTTTTTAATATACTTCCTCCCACCACAACACTAAAGTTCTCTCACCCACACTTCCCTTGGCACAGTCAAATGCCACTCTCTTTGTTGGTCAATAATCATTCCTCTCTCAGCTCTTGAGCACCCAGAGGTACCAGAGATCTCATTGTATCCCTAAGAGTCTCCCAGGTAGCATCACATATTTCTTACGTGGTCACGTCTAGTTCATGAGCAATGCACAATTTGGGGTGTCTGAAATGGCCATGGAAATGTTCCACTCAAATCGTCCTGAAGAGAAACTGCTGTAGAGAGCAGAGCTGAACTGCTGAAACTTTGGGTAACCAAAGCATTTATCCCAGGCCACACTCTCCTGGGAATCTCTTATACAGTGACTGAACATGCAAGGGTACTAGAAAACACCCAATACTGCCTGAGGCAGATTCTTCCAATGGGCAGTTTAGCTCGGTGACTCTCTCTCCTTCAGTCTAGCCAAGTCTTTGTCAGAACTAAGCAGCAACCTGAAGCTCTTGCTATTTAATTCTTCCTTCTGTCTTTCTGTCCACAGCTATTAGACCTTCATCATGGTGGAAGGTTCTTCTTGTCTGCTCTCGCTTCTTCTTTCTTTATCCTTCACAAGGATTCTCCCAATAAACATGTAGCTCTTTTGATTCCACCTTGGCATCTGATTTTGGGGGTTCCTGAATGGCATGGTGGCTTCCCAATACAGTTACCACAGGCTACCTCCTCCAGCCTCTTACATTTTAAAATGTATAGCCTTATCAAGTTTCCAAATGGCCTTCCCTTCTAAGGACACCCGGGATTTGTTTTAACCAGGTATAGGAGGACATGAAAACATAGAAATGACCGTTAGGAAGGAAGAAATTTATTATAATCACTAGATCATTAGAAACAGGAGGCACAGCATGCCAGGTAGGGTCTCAGGGGGAAGAAGCTTCAGGGTCAGTTAGGAGACAGAGGGAGTGAGAGGGAACAGTGGGCAACAACTTTTGTTGTGGTTTCTGCTGGACAAAATAGGCCAGGCAGAGCAAGCAGGCTTAGAATCTGCTAGTCTGACTGATTTAAGTGGGCCCCGGGTGTGGGGGTTGTCCCCAGCTGACTGGTACCTGGCACTGCTGTGGTTAGGGGAAGGGAATAGTGGCCTGGAATGTGAGAGACCCAGTAAAGAAGGTAGTTGGGGGAATAGGCTCTGGATTGGTTGGTTTACATACAAAAGGCTGTTGCCTGGTGAGTTGTTTGCTCACCAGAAATTAGCTAGCCCTAGGAGAGATGATCCCTTCAGTGTCAGCTAGGCCCCAAGATGTCAAAGAATCAAAATACAAAAAATAAAAAGACAGGATTAATACATCCTCTTCGAGGCTGTCAGTAGTCTTGAGGTAAAGAATGAGTGCATGCCCTCCCCTACTGCATTGTGGGGAGGGAGCACTTCAACAAATTCTCTCTCTATATATAGGTCCTTTCAATTTCTCTCAACCTCTCCCATTTCTTTCATAGACTGAAGGTACATGCAATAAAACATGTTTCTTGAAAATATTTTTTTCATAAAAGCAATCTTTGACCAGCTTTTATGCAAATTTCACATAGATGATCTAGAACCTCTCTTTGGTCTTAAGCCAAACTTGACCTACTTACATTTTTATATCCTATTACCACAGCTTTAATCATGTTTGGGTTTTTTTTTTTTTAGATCAGGTATTCTGTTTTTCATTTCATGTGAGAATCTTGCCTATTTTAAAAAATTCAACTAAAATATTACCATAACAAAAACCTTTTTATATTGCTTCACCAGATACAATTTCACCTTCATAGATCTTTACTTCTCATTTTCAACACTACATCAACTTTCCGTAGGATACTTACTGTTTGCTTATTTGATTTCTTTATTGGCTTTGTATTAAGTATTATAATGTCATTGCAACCAGTCATGTGCTGGGAACTTAGTGAGTAGGTTTGCCCTGGAAATTCAGGTTGATTTCCATGGTGGTCTCTAGATGTCTCGGAAGAAAGAGTAAAGTGATCTTTTGGTGATCAGAATTCAAGATGCTAAGATTCAGACATAGATTATGGCATAATGGCTGAAGAAAGATTATTTCTGACTGATAAACAAAGATGTGAACAAGAATGCAGAGGAAATAAAAAAAGAGTCAAACTTGTGTGACCCATTTCATGATAAAGATGATGAAGCAGGGATACTACAACAGAAAAGGACATTGTCATAATTTTTTTAATTGTGAAAAAATAGCAGAACATCCATAAACCCGAAGTTATAATTTAGACATCCTAAAATATATAAAATATTTTAATAAAGACATAGAAATTGATTTATGGCTTAGATTATATGGTCTAGGCATAGTGATGGAAAAACAATCAATGTGATAGAATTAGGATTCCAGAAAGAAATCTAAACATAGCTGAGACCTTGATATATTGTTGGGGAAGGCATTGCATCCACAATCAGTTGGCATCAAAATATTGGTGAAACGGTTGTCTTTTCATATGGAAAATAAAACGAAATTAAATTCTCACTTTAACTAAAAACAAACATTAAATGTTTTAAAGACCTAAATGTAAAAAAAAAAAATTAAGCCAGTAGAATACAATGTAGAAGAAAATACTAAAACCTTGAAGTAGGAAAGCATTTCTTAACTGTAACAACAAAAAAAGAAATCATAAAAGGTAAACTTTCTGTAGAACAAAAGAAAACAAACAAAAACACTATAAACAAACTGGAAGAAGAGATTTTCAGCATATGTAACAGATAAATTATTAATAGCCAAAACATAAAGGGACTCTTAGAAATCAATTTAGAAAACAACAAATAGAAAAATGAATGAAACATGAAAACAATTTGCAGAATATGAAACCCAAATTGACAATAACTATGAAAGAATGTTCTACCTAACTTTACTCAGGAAAATGCAAATAATGACAATCCTATACTCCAACTTCATCGGACTAGTAAGTATTCTTAAGTCAGACTGTGCCTAGCTTTGCAGGGGAAGAGGAGAAATGAGAACTCTCAAATCTGCTGGTGAGAATACAAACTGGCATAATTGCTTTGAAAAGCAAGTTGACAATATCTAGTAAAATTATTTGTGTGTATAACCTACAACTTGGCGATTCTATTTCTGAACATATACCCTAGAGAAATTCTTTCCTTTGTACAAAAGGAGAGGTCTTCAAAGGTATTCAGTGAATCATTGTTGTTGTGAATAGAAAAAACAAAGTTAAAAAGTAGGAAAAATCAAATATCCATTAGGTGACAAAAGATAAAGTGATTTGTACTATATTACATAATAATTAAAGAAGATAAAATAGAATTAAGCATAATAATACATATCTAGTTATCATAACATTGACAGAAAAAGCAAGTTACAAAAGGATTTCACAGTATAACCTTTGAAAATAAGAAGTACACTGTGATACTATGTATTTTTATTGATAAACTAACATGTAGTTAAGGTTAAAAACATGGATGTGATAGCTACATACCAAATTTATGGTAGTGTTAACTTCTATACAGAAAGGGAAGACATTGAGACATGAAGAGGACTGGACAAACTTTAATTTTATCAGTAACATTTTCTTTTAAAGATGAATTTCTTAATCAACTATGAAAAATATCTTTTTAAAAATTTATTGTGGAATACTATGCAGCAGAAAGAAAGAAGGAGCTCCTACCCTTTGCGACAGCATGGATGGAACTAGAGAGCATTATGCTAAGTGACATAAGCCAGGCAGTGAAAGATAAATACCATATGATCTCATCTTTAAGTGGAATTTAATCAACAAAACAAGCAAACAAAATATAACCAGAGACACTGAAATTAAGAACAAACTGATAGTAACCAGAGGGGAGATGGGAGGGGATAATGGGGGGAAAAGGGTGAAGGGTTTTCAAAAACAACTATAAAAGACACATGGACAAAACCAAGGGAGGTGTGGAATCAAGGGAGGGAGGTGGGGATGGCTGGGGTTGGGGGAGAGGTTGGGGGAAAAGGCAGACAACTGTACTTGAACAATAATAAAATTTTAAAAATGAAAAAAAATCATTGTGTGAGCAGCTGTCATGCATGCAGGTGGGGCCTCCTCAAAGAATCCTGGGCAAATTCCCACAATTCCAGGCCACCTTCCTGGTTTACCTTTCCTTTTTCATTAAGGGCCACTAATCCTCTAGGTGACTAAGAAAGTTATTAGCACATGAGTGATACAGTGTCACCTGCAGTCTTCTACATTTACGTTTTAAAAACAATAATGTACAAAGCTACTAAGGGTAAAAAACAAATAGATTCTAAGAAGAATTACAAAAAAATAGAGGAATGAAAGATATAGATTGAGGATTAGAATCTAAGTAACAAAAGTAATTGAGGATTTAAGTACAAATGTCACTAAAATCTTGCTCAAGCCCTAGATTAAGGGCTCAGTGTGTGGCCCACATATCTGTCACCCAGAGCGCCTATCACAAGGCCTTGCACAAGAAAAGGGATCCCTAG
Source organism: Desmodus rotundus (assembly GCF_022682495.2). NCBI lineage: Eukaryota > Metazoa > Chordata > Mammalia > Chiroptera > Phyllostomidae > Desmodus > Desmodus rotundus. Next base: position 82,633,612 of record NC_071398.1, read on the forward strand.
AAGCGTGTTTACTCAATCAAATGAATGATCTTCCCGTTAGACTTCAGAAAAGAGGAAAAAATAATTTGCTCAGTCACCTAGAGGGTTAGTTGCCCTTTTTGAAAAAGAGAAAGGTAAACCAGGAAAGTGGCCTGAAACGGTGGGAATTTGCCCAGGATGCTTTGAGGAGGCCCCACCTGCTTGCATGACAGCTGCTCACACAATAAATCTTGCAGTCAAATAAAGGAAATTAGAAAACAGATAATGGGCCAAATCCTCTCCAATGAAAAACGGGCAATAAAGATATCCTCATTTAACTCCTCCTGGCAGAGATCAGTAACAGAATCTTATCTGTGAATCACCGATGGCTGGGTGTGGAATGCCAATCAACATTAATTTGGTACTGTGAATGTCCTGGCAGGAGGGACAGGAGGCTATCCTGCTAAATCACATTTAAATTATCCAAGGTGGGCAGCTGCCTCACAGATAATGCTCGTGGAGGACAATGCAAGACAGATGATTTACCAATTAATGAAGACTGCTTCCCAAACACTGATGGCCGAGGACTGGAGTGCCATGTGTTTCTGCCAGACACAGATCTGTTTCCATAATCAAATTAGTCTTCAAGTTTAAAACTCGTATGTCTAACCCTCCCTACTTTGTCTCACGCCCCTCACACACATACAAAGAGGAGTGCATGTTAATGAACAAAGCCCAGACCTTCTCCTCTTTTCCACTTGTCAACATCTCTTTCACCTTTGCAACGAACAGTAAATCACACATTCTGCTTGAACAGGCACTCAGACAAAACCCCCAGCAAATGGCTATCAATGGGAAGAGGCCTTTGTCAGAGCACAGGCATTGTGTTTTAAAAAGGGAAAGATAGCCCATGTGCAAAGGGAAATGGTTATTCTGGCCATTGTTTTAAAAATGCAACATGTCTGGTGCAAACTAGATCAAAAATGAATTTAAGCACCTGTTTCCAAGGGACTGCCAAGCCAATGAGAAGATGAGAGGACTGTATAATAATCATAACCAGCATTTGGCTAGAAATGTTTGCAGTGTGCTTTATTACCATTGCTTCTCTAGTTTTCAGAGGAGTGTTTAGTGTTTTTATTGTAACCTTCCTTTTACAGATGGTGAAGCAGAGAAGTAGTATTCCAAAAGTCTCACAATCTAAGTCTTATGAATACAAATTTTGATTCTCTTTCTACTCTAACAAATAACTCTGAAATGTCTTTCTAATTTGGAAATTATGTGAAGAGGGAGAGAAGGAGGAGGAGGAGGCAGAGAGAGAGAGACGGAGAGAGAGAGAAAGAGGAGGGAAGGAAGGAAGGAAGGAAAAAAAGGGAAGAAAGACAGAGGAAGGCAGGGAAGAAAGAGAGAACGAAAACACAAAAGAAGAAATAGAAAAAAAGTACTGAAAGAGAAAAAAAGAACATCAAAAGAAAATTATGTTCAGGAATTAAAAAAAAGGGGTATTTGTTCACCTTGTTTTTTTCGTTCAAAAAGGAAGGCATGCTCCAATTTATCTTTTTCTATAAAAAGGTAGAGTCACACAGTGAATTTATAATAAATGTGCCGATGTAGAGCATTAACTATGAACGAGACAAGGGAAAGATCTCAGACTAGCAGATGTTTTGAAAAATGAATAGTGAATGTGAAACTGTGGGCCAATACAGGTTTTAGAATTCTTGGAAAAAAAAACATGCAAAAAGGAACATGTAAGACAATTGATTGCTAGCACCTGGTTTACAAATGAGTAAATGGAGAAGAGAAATGACCCATTAGGACAAGTGAAGATCCCAAGTCCCTGGGTTTTCTGTCAATCCTGGCACCTGGCACCATCATAACCTGAGTTTCAGAGGAAAGAAACAGACAGCTAAGCCCTCTTAGCACTGCCATGTCCTGAGCATGGTGCTGGACAGTTTTTAGGGGACTGCAGAGCAGCCTGGGTGCTATTCCCCACAGGTAGCTGGACAGTTCTATCCTATGAGGAAGGCACACTGAACCACACTACCTACTATAATTCTGGAAACGGAAATCCTATCTCATTTTTCTAATGGAGCTGTTGGAAGAGTTTGGTAAATATTACACACATAGAAAGCCAATGGATATATTTTTATAAAAGTTTTTGACAATATTGTCAGTTTTTTAAATAATGTTTTTAGAGCTTATTAAGTATGGAGTGGACAAGGAGAAAGGCTTCATTAATGCTTAAAGTACTGGTAGAAGATAAGAAACAATAGGGAAAGTGCAAGAGATGCTTTTTCTCTATGGTATAGCAATAACAGAAAAACCTCTAGGACCCCGACACTGCAATGTACCTTATGTTATTTTTAAGGAATTACTTTGAAAATGGCACACAATAAAGTTTGCAGTTGGAACTAAACCTTTCCATGTAGTAATCCACCAAGCCAATGTGAGTGAATTACAGACTGTGAAACTGGGCAGGTATCGAGCCTGTGAGGTTGAATGTGAGCTTGTATAGGAAATGCATTCAGAGAATATATATATATATATATATATATATATATATATATATATATATATATATATATACACACATATATTTGTATGATGATGGGTTCACTACCAGTTACAATCCAAAATAGGAATGTTGAAACCCTTATATTCTCCCCGTTAAACATCTGTTCCACGTGCTGCTGTTGCTGGAAAAAGACCCACAGTTACCTGGACATGATCAGAAAGGAGGCTGGAATGCACAGATAGTATTATTTGGGGTACAAAATCATGACGTGCTGCAGCTGAAATACTGTGTGTAACCCCGGTGCACACAGTAAGAAATACGTGTGGCAGAACTGAAGGAAGTCCAGAGAAGAACATGAAAATAATCATGGGAAAGAAAAAGAGTTGGCATGACACTAAACTAAAGTAGCGCAGTTCATCTACATCAGTGAAGGTGATGGGAATGCGACATACAAACACGCAATGTGAAAGGCAAAAATGTTGAGCAGAGAATCAGGACGAGTCTCCAACACTAAGATTGGAACTTGAATGAAAGCATGTCAAGGGAATAAAAGTATTATTTCTGGCTCTGCTACCAACTAGCTATTTGACCTTGCGTGTTTCCTTCTCTCTCTGGACTTTACTGTCCATCTCTCAGCAAAGGGCTTGGGATAAACTGAATTCAATCTCAGGCAACAAGTGTTTTTTGAGCAACTACTATGAACATCTGACAGCTAAAAAGCCATAGGACACTAGGTCTACACCATTGAAAAGCTCACAGTCTGGTCATGGGATTAAGGTATGCTCCAAAAAAAAAACAAAAACATACAAATGAAAAACAGATTGAGATATGTTTGGTTTAACTACAGAGGAGCAACACCCTGAGAAGAAAACTTGAAGGGGGAAGTTTGCTGAATGAAGCAATTTCTAAACTCAGGGGCCATGAAGAAGGACAAGTCTTTGTTTCTGTTTTCAGTATGAAACTCAGTGGCTTCTACTTAAAAGGACCTCAATAAATAACTGTTGATTGTAGAGGGTATCATCAAAAAAAAGTGGAAAGATTAATAAGATCAATAAGACTGTCTTTCTGTCAAAGATACATTTGGGGATATTATTTATGTTTGAGGGATTTACATAGACAAATGTCTATACATATTTATAGAAGGGAGAAGCACAAAGGACTGTGTGAAGGGTTAGGAGCTGATGGTGAAAAGATAGATCAGGGACACATGAAAGAGGTGCTTGAATTCCGGTGGCATGAATTTATACCGAAAGCTATTTAATGTTTATATCAGAAGATTAAAATTAATAATATAGAGTTTTTTTTAAGATTGTTCTGAGGATGGATTAGAAAAACTGGGATGAAGAGGCTATTTCAATAGCAAAGTTAATGCTTATGAATCTTTCTTTTAGAGTTGTGCATATATTTATTCAATTTATCCATCCATTAATTCACCAGCAATTGAATGGATAACTGCTAAGTAGCAAGCGATACATGAAAGGGTGAGGATTTAGAAATAATGAGAAATGGTCCTTGACTGCGAGGATCTCACTAAGTAGAGATGTAGTGGACAACATTTGTTTTTGCCTGTCTAGCACTTATGCTCCTTTTCTTTCTTAACAGTGCCCTGATTGGGGGAAAGGAGTCACCCTTTCCCTTTTGGACATAATCACTCTTGGACTGTCAACCAGGGTGTCCTACATTTGGAGAACCAGAGTAAGGAAAGGATTGGTTTAAAAAGAAAGTACAAAGGAGTTGGACGGAGGATGAAAGTTCAGTATCCCTGAAATCAGGGAGAGGTACAAGAAGGAAGAGATGGCCCACAGCACCACATGTTGCATCAAGTTTCAGCAGGATGGGGACTGCAAGGATGGTACTGGTTTGGCAGTTAGGATATTGGTGACCTTCAGAAGAGTCACCTGAGGAACTTGTTCACATAATTCTTTAATTCCCACCCTCAAGGATTCTGATGTAGAATTAGGGTCTTAGGATCTACATTTAAAACAAGCAGTACTCATAATTTTGATGCAGGAAGAATACAGACCACATTTTTAATAAATACTAGGTGAGTATGATTTTCATTTACATGATGAAAAATATGAAATTACCTAATTCAGGGACCATTCCAAGGACCTAGTCAAATTAATAGGCTGGTTGATCTGATCAACCATGTAGAAGCTGGCCATTACCTTGGTAAAGGGGGCAGAAACATTCAATTAAAAAAAAAAGCTGATTCTTTGCTCATATGGAAGATGAATGTAGACATAAATTTTGTTTCAAGTGATTTGGATGAAAACCAAAAATTATTCGAACTCTGAAGAAAGGTATGTTTTCATTTCATTTTTTTTAGCTAGCTCAATTTCCATTACTGTTTTAATCAAATGGATGTAAAACACAGAACAGATATTATATATCTCTGTTTCCCCATACGGCCCTGCTATAGCTTTGACCGTACTGTTCCCCGATTTAGTACAGTTGGAGAGAGATTGATTAATTTCTTGTTTTCATTGTTGCCACACTCCCCTGCACTTCTCGATTGCTGCTGGGACTGGAACTAAGAAAATGACACCAGGACGAATGTTGTTGTGGCATTTACCACCCATTGGAACTAGGAAGTATTTGAAATCTTGCCAGGCAGCTGATCTTCAGTAGACAGTGTCTTCCTTCCTCTTTTAACTGAAAAAGTCCTCCATCTTTTTTTAAAATCATGTTTTCAATATTTGGTCTTTCAAAATGAACACTGAGATGGAATTTTCCTGGTGTCCAGGTAATCCTAAACATTAGCCAGAATCCATTTACACACTCAGAAAACTAGACGACTTAGGTTCTAGGCACAGCTCTGCCATGAATATAGTAAGTAATTGAGGAGAGAGTTTTCATACTTGTGGAATCATAGGAAATTGTGGGCAGAGAATATCAGTGCAGAATAGAACCTGAGAGATTATTTGTTTTACAGTTGAGGAATCTAAGGGGCTGGCCAGAGAAATGACTTTCCCAAGGTCATTTGGTTCTTAGTGGTTCTTGCTGGAACTAAAAACACAGGCATCTTGACTCTTCAGTCCTATCTTATTCTTACTGAAGCTCACAGTTTCGGCAGATGCACGCGGAAGCACAGCAATTCTCATTTTAGAAATGAGTAAACAAGGCCTCAAAACAATAGCTAATTTTTCAAGCATCATATATTCTTTACTAATATTAATGCAAAAATAAATACTAATATCCTGGCGATGGAGCATTTTCCATACGTTACAAACATTGCCAGACACTTGATACGTATTCCCGAATACTCCTAGTCCTGTGCTCCTTGTATTTACCACCCAGTTCACGTGCAAGAAATCTACCATCTTTGTTGGATAATGTGTTAATAGTCCCAAAATTCTTGACAGACAAGGACGGGAAACAATGTCTTCTAGTCTCCATCCAGGTGCTTTCCTCACAACACAGCATGCGAGTGCTCCCCGAAATGGGAATGGTCAGGACTTGCCTTTGGGGTGCCCCCTGCCTAGTTCTGATGAAGCCACCACCCTTCTAGTTGGCAGAATCGCTCCATGAGAACGATGAAAGCCTACAGTGACGCTATCATCAGTCGAGTTCTGACTAAGACCCACACCTCTGATCCACTCTGTATTGACGTAATAGACTGTTCTCGGGATTGGGCTGTACTTTCCTATTTCCGAGCTTTTGGGGGGCACCCTATAAGTGTTCCAATATCTCTTTGAGACTCTGCTTTCATTTCTTTTGAGTACACACCCAGAAGTGGGATTCCTGGATAACACGGTAATTCTATTTTTATATTTTGGAGAACCTGCCCTACTGTTTTCCACAGCAACTGTTCCACTTTACATCACCCCTGGCAGTGCAAAATGGGTCCAGTTTTTCCATGTCCTTGTCAACATTTGTTATTTTTGATTTTTTTAAATAGTAGTCATCCTATTGGGTGTGACATGGTGTCTCATTGTAGTTCTGATTTGCATTTCCCTAATGATTAGTGATGTTCAACATCTTTTCTATGCTCATTGGCTATTTGTTTATCTTCTTTGGAGAAATGTCTACTCAAGTCCTTAGCCCATTTTTGAATTGCATTGTCTTTTTTTTTTTGAAGTTGTTGAGTTTTGTGAGTTCTCTCTATATTCTAGATAATAACTCCTTACCACATACACTATTTGCAAAAATTTTGTCTCAATCTGTGGGTTGCTTTTTTACTTTGTTGAAATTGTCTGATGCACACATTTCTAGAATTTTTATGAAGTCTAAATTGTCTATTTTTTATTTTGTTGCCTGTGCTTTTCTGGTCATCTCCAAGAAGTCACTGCCAAATCTAATGTCATGAAGCCTTTGTCTTATGTTTTCTTTAAAGAGATTTATAGTTTAGAGACATAGGTCTATGATCCATTTGAGTTAATTTTTATAAGCTATAAGTAAGGGTCCAATTTATTCTTGGCATGTGCATATCCAGTTCTCCTAACACTGTGTGTTGAAAAGACTGTCCTTTCCCCATTGGATCTCAGACCATACTCTGAGAACCGCTGCCCTACAATACCTACTCTTATTATGTCTCCCTGGCAAAGGCATCACAATCACGTATTACTATTTTTACTTTAAATAACTATTCCTAACAATTTATCCTATAGGGTACATCATAATGCTGTTTTCACTAAGGTACGAATTAGTTCCTTAGAGATTAGTGTCCTATCATTGCAAGAGTAAACCCACTCAGGTTCTTGCTCTCTGCCATTATTCAGCTAAAGGAAAATGGGTGTGCATTTCCCCTCTCTGCACCTAAGTTTTCCCCTCTGCAAAATGACAGCAGCAGTGACTTTGCCAACTTTTGTAAAGCAGCAGAGCAGTTTAAATATACTAGTAAGTCCTCCTTATATTACATTGATAAAACAGCAGATTCTGTGATGGACATAAAAGCATAGCAATGAGTGGCCTGCCTATTTGGCAGCCAGTGAGATATTTTGTGCAATGTGAGGGGTCCTAGGAACACGAGAGCCTAATCCCTTTCTAGACCAAACATTTCACAGGTCTGCGGTATGCAGTATACTACATAGGAGGGGCACTGACCGATTTAGAACAAGGGCAAGGATTTTTGGTATATCAGGATACAGAGCTGTAGGCACAGGTAGATGTACTGTTTGGATGAGGGAAATGGGAAATTTTGAAAATCCAAAGAGGAATAGGTGATGCAGTCTGATGTAAGCACAAGGAAGCAAAAAAAAAAAAAAAAAAAAAAAAAAAAAAAAAAACCCAGAAAGAAGGAAGGTGAGTAAAGGAAGAGGGGAAGCAGATTGATCGTGGAAGAGAATTTCTGCTTTATGGGTTTGCTTGGGGCCATCTGACCTAGGAGAGATATCCCTGACAAGCCAGTTGGAGGATGTTCTGGGGTCATGGTGTTTTTCAAATCAGGAGGAATCTTTTTTCAGGACAAAGATAAATTGGTGGGAACCCCAAACCTAACTATCGCTCATTTGAACCCTAAACTTGTGCCAAGAAGTCTGAGACTGGGTTAATCACATTCCTAATCAGTAATCAAATCCTGCCTCCCTTTAATCATTTTAATTCTTGTCCCCAGAAAGCCTGCTCCATCCTCAGCTTCTGTTCTCAACTCGATTTTCCTACGCCTTCAGCATGTAGTCCATATGCAAGCACAAACTTCTCTCTTTTTTTCTTTCTACATCATGTAACCCTGAAAAGAGAGAAGTGTATATGGATTTTTTTTTTTAAATGCTTTGCTCAGCTTTAAAGGCACTAACAAGAGCTGGGTAACATGGAATAATTAAAGCTGCTATGATCTTTCACGTTTCAAAAGCCTTGTAAATTCGTGTTGTCTTTGGTCAACAACTTTACAGTTCTAACAAGCAATTTTCACAAAGCGCTATTAAGGGCTGTAAACTTTATTTTCTTCTATTTCTGCTTAAATTTTATTTTTTTGGTTGCTCTGTGGTGAAGAGAGTTGCAGACAATATATCTTTAAATAATAAAGAAACCATTTTAATATTCTCGTAAACATCATCCCCTCTGCTCCCTGCTACAAACTTTAACAGCCCGGCAGCCACAGAAGCAAGTAGGGCAAACAATACAAGAAGAGTCATTATTGTAACTAAATTAGACCGTTTGTTTTCTTTCCCTCAAATCAAATTGTGTAGGAGCTGCTTTATTGCAAAACAGACATTAAAATTCCAGCAAGACCTCAGAGAGAAAGTAATTTCTATTTTATCAGTGCTGTAAAGCTGTCTTTATGTTCTGAAGTAGGAAATATTGCAAGGATATTTATAGCTTCGGGTCCAAAGCCAGTTTGAATAGAAATGTTACCACGGTCGCTGGAGCTGTCATACTGCTCGGTGGAGCAGGGAATTTTAGTGAATTTGTGAATTACTGTTTCAATTCTTGACAAGTCTCTCAGTGAGGCTGGTGTGTGTCTGGAGCTCTTTGGTGGTTTGGGAGATAATGATTAAAGACTTGGATTTGCTTTAAGAGGAGGTTTAAATGATATTCTACAGCTAATCAGTTTTGCTCGTCAAGTCCTCCCAGAACAAAGGCAAGGTCTCCAAACTTTGCCATCCTTACGCCCTTAGCACTTAGTGGCCAGGCAGCGAGCATTCCCCAGCCCCTTCCCCTTCCTTCCTTTCTTTTCCACCCCTCCCTTCTTGTTCTTGACCTGACCTTCAGGGTATCACTGCTTCTCAACTGCCTGAACTGTTTACCAAGATTTGACAGTTATTTACCATTCTGCTTCTTCCCTGGGGTCTGCTGAAATGATTCATCATGGTATCTTGCATTTATCTTTAGGCTTCTTGTACAGTGTGCCGAGATTGCATGAACATGATCCTCACTATCAGGTGGGAAGAGCTTTGCTTGTTTTACAAGGGGAAGAACTGAAGTCTGGACATGGACAGACATCTGACAAAGGTCACACAGCACTTTAGGAGAACAGATGGGCTGAATATTCATTTCTCTCCTTTTAGTTCAAGTATTTCACCACTGCCACTTCAGCATCGCAACAATAAAAACAGATCTCTCGTGACTGAGATCTAAATAGACAACCATTTGAGCAAATTTATCTGAAAGTGGGGCGATGAATAGAGACTGTTAATAGCTCCAGGGCCACCCCAGGCAAGGAAGCCAGACAAAGCTCTGCTGTGCCCCAGTACATTATTGCTCTGAAAGTCAATGTCAGTGGGGATGGGCAATGGTTCCCCATGACTTCAACCAGTCTTGGGAGTGAAAGGGACCGTGGAAGTGTGTGCAGTGTTCTTTTTAATAAAGCTGTGCAAAAACTAATCAAAAGGGCTTTGCTTTCTGTTTGCGGGTCAAGGGTTTGATTTACGCCACATTGCTCATTGCCTGACCACTTGGGTCAATAGCAAAGTTTAATTTCCTATTAAGCAATCCCTACAGTGAGATTTCCCTGGAAACCTACCCCAGGGGATCCCTTTGCTTTTATGGGACAAAGACCCTGTCCTCTGCTCAGAACCTACTCTTTGGGTGAAATATGAAGATACTTTTAATTGTCCTAAATTGAGATAAAAAGAGCAAAACAATGCAGGGCTTAACTTGAGGACTATCCCAGCTTCAGAGCCTTTGCCATTCCCATGCAATTTTTTGAAACACCCACATTTACTTGACATAGAATCAGAGAGCAGAAGGGCTAAAAAATGACTCTAAAGCCCATTAAGTATAATTTGCCATTTAAATATCAACTAGAACACACATCTTTTTCCTGAAACCTGTGCTCTTTCCTCTGCACCAGCAGCGACCAGACCCGTAGACAGCTGCCTGTGGCTACGGAGCACGTTCATACGGTTGGTCTCAATGAAGATGTGCTGTAAGTGTGCTGAATATCTACCAGGTTTAAAAACCTTGTGAAAAAAATGTTAAATAATTGTATTATATTTGTTACACGTTGGAATGATAATATACATTGGGTTACGAAAGACACATTAGCAGTCATTTCACCTATTTCTTTTTCGAATGTGGCAACTTGAAATTTTAAAGTACTCAGTACATATGTGGATCACACTTTGTCTCTGTTGGATGGGGCTGTGTTATATGCCTATCCATCTTGAGTGCGGTCTCGCAAGGAGAGCAGTAAGAGTGCCCAAACTCTGAAACCCTGCCATGAGGTTCCAGCCTAATTCTGGTCAGGCTTCCTTTGTCCTATGAGCTGAATGTACATAAAACTGGGGGGAAATGGTCTGTCCTGTGGCCAGTGCTATACAGATTGGTCACCTCTGTATACAGATTGGTCACCTGATTAAGTTTAGAAGGGAGGGGGTGGTTGAAATGTATTACCTTTATCCCAACTTCAAATTTCCAGTGTGGACTTCTCAAATCAGACAGAATTTAGAGCATAGACTTTTACTTTTCTCACACCCAAGTCCAGATTTTCCTAATTTTTCCACTTCTGATTATCGGGATAAACTTTTTTAAAAGGATATATTCAAACATAGATTATGTGGGCACTTAGTTGAAGGAGCAGAGCTCCACCATCAACTGAAATCTGCTTTTAATATCCTTTTATTTCCCTTTGGGTAGCACTCTTGCAATAGTTAAGTTGCTACTCACACATAGCCTGTATAGAACTTAGATTTTCTTTTTCCTTTATAATTACAAATATCCTCTTATTATTAATTTTTATCGTTGACATTATTACAGATGTCTCCAATTGTCTCCCCCCTCCCCCCTTCACCAAGCCCCTACCCCCGTGCATTTACCACATTGTTGTCTGTGTCCACGGTCTTTGCATACATACATATGCGTTCTTGGGCTAACTTCTTCCAGTTCATCCCACCCCCCTCCCCTTGGTACCTATCAGTCTGTTCTATATGTCCATGAGTCTGGTATTATTTTGTTCATCAGTTTATTTTGTTCATTAGATTTTACATATAAGTGAGATCATATGGTATTTGTCTTTCTCTGACTGGCCTATTTCACTTAGCATAATATTCTCCAGGTCCATCCATGCTGTTGCAAAGTGTTAAGAGTTCCTTCTTTTTTGCCGCTGCATGGGATTCCATTGTGTAAATGTACCACAGCTTTTTTACCCACTCATCTACTGAGGGGCACGTGGGCTGTTTCCAGACCTTGGCTGCTGTATATAATGCTGCTATGAACATAGGAGTGCATATATTCCTTCTAATTAGTGTTTCGGTATTCCTAGACTATATTCCCACAAGTGGGATCTCTGTGCCAAAAGACAGTTTCATTTATGATTTTTTGAGGAGACTCCATACTGTTTTCCACACCACACACAGGGGTAAACTCAAAATGGATAAAAGACAAGTATAAGTCATGGAACCATAAAAATCCCAGAAGAAAACATAGGCAGTAAAATCTTAGACATATCTCTAGCAATTTCTTTGCCGATATGTCTCCTAGGGCAAGGGAAATAAAGGAAAAGAACAAATAAATGGGACTGCATCAAACTAAAAAGCTTCTGCAGAGAAGAAGAAACCATCAACAAAATGAAAAGAGAATCTACTGTATGGGAGAACACATTTGCCAATGATACAACTGATAAGGGGTTACTCTCCAAAATATATAAAGAAGTCATACAACTTAACACCATGAACACAAGCAATCCAATTAAAAAATAGGCAAAGGACCTGAGTAGACATTTCTCAAAATGACATACAGACGGCCCATAGACATATGAAAAAATGCTCAATGTCACTAATCATTAGAGACATACAAATTAAAACCAGAATGAAGTATCACATCACACCTGTCAGAATGGCTACTGTCAAGAAATCAGCAAACAACCAGTGTTGATGAGGATGTGGAGAAAAGGGGGCTCTAGTGCACTGTTGGTGGGAATGCAGACTGGTACGGTCACTGCAAAAGAAAATTCTTCTTCACTTATAGATTTTATTTATTTATTTTTAGAGAGATGGGAAAGAAGGGTGAGAGAGAGGGAGAGAAACATTAATCAGATGCCTCTCATATGTGCCCCATCAAGGAACCTGGGCATGTGCCCTGACCAGGAGTCAAACTTGCAACTTTTCATTTTGTGGGATGACAATCAACTAAGCCACACCAGTCTGGGCTCTATTGTCATTTATAGTTTAGATACGTTTGTTATTGGAGCATTGTTAAAGCTATAATCCTTCACCTTTCAAAAGTGACTACTTTGGCCTTATATAATTGATGGCAGACATTGGAGAAGATACATATTGTCTGAACAGCCTCACTGTCTCTATGAAATTAGATAACACTTTGATTCAGACGGACTTTGCAATGATGAATGGCTGGTTCCTATCCTGGGTCCATAGGAGTAATTTACAAACTTGTTTGCATATTAGAATCACTCGATCATCTTTTAAAAATTCTGAAGTCTGCTGGCTCAACACAGGCATCAGTAGTTTTTGAAATTTCTCAGGTGATTTCAATGTGCAGACAAGTTTGGGAAGCACTGGCTTATCAGGCAGCGGGATGAGAAACCAAGCATCAAACATCTGTCAGAGTACAAATCTATTTAAATGGTTAAGGTTATCTCCCTGGAGGGTCACTATTCCTCCTTTCTTAACAAGCCCAAACCACTTATTTTCTGTTACTATAATGGAAAAGTGTCTGAACTGGGAAGAAAATAGAGCAGATAATGCATATGAATAAGTACAACTTCTACCCACTGCTTTCTAAGAGATGTTGGCTCTTACAGTGTTGGGAGGGACATAAGTTGAGAAAAAATTTAAAAACAATGTGAGATATGAAAGAAGTCACCATTTTTAAAAACAAGTTTTAAATCGTATTCCTTGAGTTGTACTTCAGATCACATTGCTTTCTCCCATGGTACCTATGGACATCAAAATTGAGTAAAATTTCTTAAGCTTCTATTGGCCACACCAGTCTTTGTTCTCATGGAGGTGCTTAGAGACCTCAGATGGGATCCCAGAGGCAGTAATACCACTGGCATCAGGACCTGCTGAGGGAAACCTTTCCCTATATATTTTCCCCAGAAATGGACCTCTGTACACAGAGTTTTGAGGGCTGATCATGAAACAGCCCAAGAATATCACACCTAGGCATATATCAGAACCATTTGCCAGGGTCAATACACCTGGTAAGATTCTTAATTAAAATTTATTTTAGCTGACATTGAAATTGTCAGGATTCTGTAAAATACAAAACAGTACCTGGATGACAATCAAAAATCATTTACAATACATATTTCAGGTAGAATTGTTAGGCCTTCCAGCATACTTTAAGACAGCTCCTATGGTATACCTGAGTGTTCTCAGGACATGGACCCCACTTAGTTAAATGCATATGGGAAAGAATGAAGCAACACTAAGCTATAAGTCTCTGCTTTTTTGTCAACACCTATTCTCCTTACACATAAAACTTAAACCCTTTTAAGAAGTATGCATTAAGTGCCAATCAAATATATATGTATATATATGTATATGTACAAATATGTGTGTATATTATGTTTTTATATATATACATATATATAAATAATGTTTTATCCTGAAAGTATTAAGCCATGTAATATGAAAAAGAGACATTTATTGAAGAGGACATAAGATACAAGAAATACTGTACATAGGACAATGACACCTTAGCCCCCTTCAAAGTAGGCACCTTGGGACCTCATACTTCTCCCAATTGCCATCAGCTGCCCCATCATATTTTCCTGAATCTCATCAACAATCTGAAATCTCTTCCCTTCGAAGGTGTTTTTACGTTTAGGAAAAGCCAGAAGTTGCAGGACACCAATCTGGGCTGTAGTGGTGGCTGAGTCAGTTGGTGATTTAGTATTTTGCCAAAAGACTCTGCACAAGGCAGGATGCCTGAGTGGGCATGTTGTCATGATGAAGGTGCCAATCACCAGTTGCCTATAGCTGTGGCCTTTTGAATCATCTGAATAGTTTCCATGGAGGATGTTCAAGCTTTATGCAAAATTTGATGCAGATTTGTTGCTCTACTCGCTCAGTCACTTTGAATGCGATGGCCACACAGTACACATGCTCACTCAATAGAGTCTACTGCCCCCACTGACTAGTACAGTGAAGTCATCATTGTTCACACATGTGCATTCCAGTCCACTCTCCTTGGCTGCCAGGTTACATCAATGTCACACAAACCATTCTCATTATATTAACAATAGTTGGATTTATATCATATACATTATATAATACATTATATACATTGACACTTGATTGTAGAAAACCTGCACTCTACCCCTCCTGCTTTTTTCTTTTCTCCTTTACTCTCACACTACTACCCCATTCACAATACTTCTGACACCACTTATATGGGGAGTTCTCCCACAACGAACAATTCTGTGACACCAGCTGAGTGTCCTACAATTTAGTTCTGACACTACCTACTTAGACACAGCATCAGATCTCACAGGTTAATAGCTTGGTTCCACAAAACTGTATCCCACTTCAGATGCCAACCACAACCCATGTTGTCACCTGTGCTCTGACCTATCGGCTGTAAATCAGAGGTTTTTATGACCCCTCCTTGATTTAATCAATTTTCTAGAGCAACTCACAGAACTTAGAAAAATATTTACTTAAATTTACTGATTTATTATAAAAGGATATGGTAAAGGGTACAGATGGGCTTCCAGGTGGAAGAAATGCATAGGGCAAGGTATGTGGGGAGGGGCTTCCATTTCTTCCCTGGGCCCACCACTCTCCAGCACTTACATGTTTTTACCAACCCAGAAGCTCCCTCAGCCTTGGACTATAGGGACTTTTAGGAAGACTTCACCATGTAGACATGATCAATCATTAACTCAATTTCGGCTCCTCTTCCCTTGCTGGAAAATTGGGGGTCAAGCTAAAAATGCCAAGCTTCTAATTATGGCTTGCTTTTTTTCCTGGTGACCACCCCCATCCAGGAATCCACCTAGAGTCTCCTCATTAAAATAAAAGACACTGCTATCACCCAACACATTCCAAGGGATTTATGAGCCAGGAACTACCATCAAAAACCAAGTATTAGAACAAAAGATACCTCTAGTGCTCTCACCACCAAGGA
Organism: Desmodus rotundus; assembly: GCF_022682495.2. NCBI lineage: Eukaryota > Metazoa > Chordata > Mammalia > Chiroptera > Phyllostomidae > Desmodus > Desmodus rotundus. The sequence goes on from NC_071398.1 coordinate 82,649,054, forward strand.
ATTATAGGAGTGTTAGGAGCTCTGCATCAGGAATCAGGGGCAGAGACCAGTATATGCATATTTTTTCTATTATTCCACAGTACTTAATGCCAATCAAATTTTAAGGAGCATGTATTAAGTGCCAATCAAATATATAGTATATAGTTATAATATAATTTAATCTTTACAATTATCCTACCAACTATACTTTATCTTGCCTATTCTGGAAATGAGTTTCACTGAAGCTCAGAAGGGTCATGCAAATTGACCAAGACTTTGTGGCTAGAAAGTAGTATGATCACGATGTGAAATCAAGTCTCCCTGATTCCAGGATCCACGCAATTTTTCCTAGGCTGTGCTCTCTACCAAAAATAGAGAGTGCCTTAACAGGGAGTGTGTATAGGTAAAGGTAACATTACCGTACAGCCATGTGGGGTTCTGCTGCTTGCCACCAATAAACTCCCAAGGTAGCTTGCACAGAGCCTGTGTGGGGCTGAAAAGGTCACAACACATGTGTAACCAGGTAAAGCCCCACTGTGTCCTTGCACGGCTAGAAACTCTCCCAGATCATGGTGGCCAGAGGAGGAGCAGAGATGCTAAAATGAGTGTGATGGAGTCTGGCCTGGATGAACAGTACACGTGCCAGTCTAGTAGAGTGTTTGGACAAAGGAAAAGGACCCTCCTACTGGCTTCTAGCACATGTGGGATTTTGGGCTGGAACTTTAAAAATGGAGCATGTGTGGAAGTTCTTTCTCTTTTCTTCTCCTTGGGAGCTCAGTCAGGGATCGGGGGCCAGAGCATTCCTGGGCCAGTAGGCTCTAGAGACTGCATGGCCAAGTGCCAAGCCCTGTGCCCCTCCCTCACAGAAAGCCGCAGCTGCATGCTGTGCTGCACGGCCCTGCTTGCCTAGGCACACAGATGCATCAGGTAGCCGACAGTCTGAGGGATGAACGCAAGTGCTGGGCTAGTGGGTAGTGGCTGGAGGAAAGGGGGGTACACCACGAGAAGGACACCAGTGTGCACAGACTCCAAAAGATGCCTGGAGGCTGACTGTGACCAGAAACCCACCAAACCACCTGGGTAATCATGCTATAGCCACCTGTGTATTGCAAAGGACAGTATTTTTAAATGGGAGAAGGGATTCCAGGTGTATCCTTGAACTAAGCTGGCTAGGGGTGGAGGGATTATTTGCCTTTGGGTGTTTCAGAGGGAATGAGCTTTGAGGCGGAAGCCCATAATACTTCCCAAAATTGTATAGCATTTGAATAAACAATCCTTTTCCTTTTCACCAATTCTCTGCTTCTGGAGTTTATTAGTGGCAAGCAGCAGAATCCTGTGTGGCTGTATGGTAACAGCCAGACACCATAACAGGGCATTATCGGGTGGGGATCCATAAACAGATACTCAAAAGTGGTTTTTTTAATTTCCCATTTTTATTTTGCGATTGCATGCCATACAAAAGAAATAGAATCGATACTTATGTTTTGTATTTAAGCAGCTGTTTGTAAGTACTTTCATGGTCCATGACCTGTCAGGTCTCTGAGAATTAATGCATTTTCCTCTGAGGTCTAGGAATATCGCATTGGGATATTGGGGGAATTTCCTGATACATGAATATATTAGGTTGAAAGTTGGTGCACATACTCCTCAGCATCTCTTGGAAACTGCTTAGGCTGCTGCCTATTGTCATTCTCCATGCCTCTTCCTGTTGTGCTGAATGCTTTTGCTCCCTCCTTCCCAGTCATTCAATCAATGTTTTTGTTTTTGTTTTGTTTTTTTATATCTACTGTGTTCCATTCTCTTTTCTGGGGATACAATGGCAAACAAAATAGCAAAAGTCCTTTCCTGCTTCATTCTTAGTGCTCATGTTACCAAACCCAAACAGTAGGGGGAGGATCATACAGCTTTGGAGATGCTGCCTACCAGACAAATCTCCAAAGACAAATTCAGTGGAAAAGAAAGAGATCTTTTATTTAATGGCAACTTTCTGCCTAAAATATCTGAGTAACAAACTAAGGGGAAAGGAAAAGTCAGAGTATGTCATCAAAAATAGCTATTTAAATATTTGTCCTTACAACTACTACATAGGTTCAAGAACTGAAAATAATTCAAGAACAAAAATCTTTTCCCAGTGACTATGTATGCACAGCTGACTATTATCACCAAGGTCTTTGGAAATAACAGCAAGTTTCTGCCTCAAAGCCCGTTCCCTCTAAAACACCCAAAGAAAAATCACCCTGTCACCCTCTGCCAGCTCAGTTCAAGGTTGCTCCAGGAACCTTGTCTCCCATCCAAAGGTATCATGAACGTAGGTGGTTTAGCTGGTCTCCAGTCTCTGTCCAGCTTCAGGCATCTTTTGGAGTCTGTGTCCCCAGGCCTCCACTCACAGGCCTGCACTGGTCACTGTTGATACACACACGTCCGTCCCGGGGAGGGGAAAGAACCAACTGCCTTTTCTGCTTTCCAGTGCACTCCACATCCAAAGTCCTCTCCCAGAATACCATGTGCGCCGAGGGCCAGTAGTAGTGTCCGGCCTTCCCAGCAATGAGGGCCAGTGTTGGCCACATTTGCCTTTCCCCCTCTTCTGGCTGCCATGCCAGGGAGCACATGTGCAGCTCCAGACCCTCCCCCATTTCTGGCAGGTGTGTCCCTGTGCTACACTTACTCTTAAAAGGGGGGAGAAGACAATTAAAAGGTATGTAAGTTAAATATAGAATATGCCAGACAGATATAAATACTGTGGAGAAAAATAGAGAAGAAAGATAAAAAGTTGAATGTGTGAAGACAGTGTCTGATTTAGATAGCATGGCTAAGAATGACCTAAAAAAAAAGAGAAGAAGAAGTGATCTAGATGTCTGTGGAAGTGTGTTCCAAGCAGAGGAAAGGGCAACGGCAAAGTCTTTGGGGTAGAAGTTTGTGCTTAATGAGGCTGGATTGTATAGAGCGTTGTATAATCTTCTACGAATACTGCATTTTATGGTGAGCAAATTGGCTTTGAGCTGAGGAGTGACATGTTTGGACTTAACCTTTTATGAGGTCACTTTGGCTGCTATAAGCACAATAGATTGAAGGAGGTACAATTCAGAACAGAAAAGTATCTTGCAATAATCCAAGAGTTGACAGTGAATTGGGCCAAGACGATAGCTGTGGGAGTGGTAAAATGTAGTCAGATTACAGTCATTTTCTGAAGACACAGCCAACAGAATTTGCTGATGGATTGACCGTAGACTGTATGAGAGCACTGAAGATGATTCTGTGGTCTGGGGTCTGAGCAACTGGAAGGGTGGAGTTGCTGTTACCTAAGTTGTAAGATACAAGAAGAGTGATCAAGTTCTGGGGCATATCAGGAGTATTGTATTAAAAAGCTAAAATTTGAGATGCTTTTTGAACATTGAAAAAGAGCTTTAGAGTGTTCAGGAGGGCACTCGGGGCTAGAAATCTAAATTTTGGTGTTGGCATGATGTCACTGAAAAGATTAGACTAGACAAGCACATCAAGGAAATGAGTGTCAAGAGAAAAGAGAAGAGGTGCAAAGACTGAACTCTGAATACCCCAGTGTTCAGGAGTCTGTGGGCTAAGAGGAAACTGAGAAAGTGTTGTCAATGAAGTACAAGCAAAACAAGAAGAGAGGACCATCCTGGAAGCCAGGTGATGATGCTAGAGATGGTTGACAGGTCAAGTAAGATGCTCACTGAAAATGGACTATGCTCCTAAGGTTAATATAACATTGGAGTGGGTCAGAAGACTGGGGTTCAGACACTGACTTCACCACATATTAGTCGCTGATACAGAGAAAGGCACACCTTCAGGAAACTCAGTTTCCTCAACCGTGAAAAATGACTGCTGTAAAGGTACTATGAGATTACATGACAACTACATACAGGAGTAAGAAGCTAGCACACAATGTTACCCATAGACAGTTAAGTGTGAGCAGCAGGTGGCAAGATGAGTGAGGTCCAGCAAACCACTTCAGATAGATGGGCCACATGGGGGCTACACAGAGGATGCACCAGGATCCAGGGGTGGTCTGCAGACTCCTGATGTGCAGGTGCAGTACCCAGTGTCAGGAGCTGGGCTGAGGAAAGTAATATTTCCATGCTTCTTAGTGGGGTCCTGTAGCTCCCTTTCACCACTGACCCTAATACCATAAACAGTCAGGGAGAGTCAAGGAGTCTCCTCCTCTGGCCAAGATGACTCAGGCAAATGTTCTTACACTGAGCCTGCCAACGGCTAGAACTGAATGGATAGGGCCAGAGCATGCCAAAAGCTAGTAAGATAATTGGACAGAAAAAAAGCCCTCCCCTCCCTATTCCTATAAGAACCACAGGCTTGAGCAGGAGGGGGAGATGATCTTTGAGTCCACCATTCTCCCAGGTCATGGCACCTGAATAAACCTTTCCTTTTGCTCCAGTACCTGTCTCACAAGTTTGATGCTGCAGCGGGCAGCTGAATCTGTGTTTGTGGTTGCAGTGACAGCTGCTCAATAGGTATCAGTTGACTCGGAATTGAACCTAACATATTCAGAATTAAATTATTTGCTTATTTCACTACTAGACTGATTTTCCACACCTCTAACCTGGTCTGCAGAATCCAATCATCATTATTTGACTACTGCTTGCTACCTGGGTTGAAACCTAAGCACCTCACCTAGGTTTAGCCCTGACACCACATTGCTCCCTCATTCTGTTGTAAGTAGGTTCATTACCCTGGATTTATAACTCATTCATTTAACAGTATTTTTGGCCTCCTACTATATGAGACCCCGTGTTAAACATTGGTCATGAGCTCTTGCAGCTCTCACCTTACCAAGTTATCCATGAGATCTCTCTGATAAACTCAGACTCATACTTCTGGTTTCCAGAGGTTTAAATAAATCCCCAATTGCCACTTACTAATCATATGATATTAAAGAAGTTATTTAATTTCCTGACTTTCAGTAACCTTGTCAATAAACTATGAATGAAAATTGCTATATTGAGAGATAGGTATAATTATTCACATTATAAAAAATGATACCAAATATGTGAAGTGTCTTGGTCTCTGTCAGTTATATAGTCAGTTATATAGTAGTAATATGCATATTAATTTCCTCTCTTCACCCTACCCCACGCTGATGCCTCCCAAGATGTGTTCCTAAGCTTCTGCAATTATCCAAAGGAATCTTAGAGAGTAAAAAGTGGTGCATTGCAAATATGAACACAGTCTGTTGGGTTGAGATTTACACTGTCAGATTCACTACATCCACTGAGAACAAAGGTACTCCTCAATTAATGTCTCTTAGTCATGAGGACAGACAGCCTGCATGCACGTGTACAGACACAGTCACACACATGCATGCATGCACACAGCCAGGCAGACATCTGGCCCTGGCTGGTTTATTAACAAAAAGGTTAGAAGAAAAATCAGCTAATTATTCAGACAAGTTTTCACTTGGGACTCAAGTGAAAAATCATGAGAAGAAGACCATACTCCACCCTCAGTTTAGTCTCATGTTTTCCTACGTTACTATTTTTTCCCTTGGCTCTGGACCTTGGACAAAGGAAGCTACCAACAGCAAACCAAATCTATGCCCAGTCCTTGCTCACTATGTCTACCCATTCTGGGACAACCTGAAGTAGCTTCAGAGTGAAAGATGACACACCTAGAAATATGTACAAAGGAGAAAATAGTTTTGTTTATCTACAGTGATAAGTCATACTGTTGCCAAGGAAAGGCCCTAAATTTTACTGCAGTGTATTTATATAAGGGCATTCTAAGGAACTAATAACATATAGCTTTTTTAATAATACGATAATATTTTGAAAATAAATCTTGATATTTTAAAGTTAATGATATTGTGAATTCCTGATCAGATTGACTACTGTTGATTGATTTGGTCTAAAAGTGAACTTATGGAGACTTAATTATACTGTGAGATCAGTGTATGCTTATTGATTGTGCCTTTGACATGATTAGCTACATTAGATTATGATGTCCTCACCACCCAAGGATCAAAGCTAGGATTGAACTTTCTCTAAGGGCCATTAGTCATACGTTCATGGAATGTGCTTTATTTTTTTCATTATGTAATGGATAGGGGAGACTGTAAAAGGAGCATTAGCTTTATGCAATTCAGAAATCTATCTTAGAAATGCGCCTGATGGAAACCATACCTCTCCTCCTAACCCCACATGTGTTTAGTGGACATGAATGGAATTGAGAAGGGAGATTTCCATGGGGCTCTTTCCTCTTCACCACCCACCATTATACCATAGTGGATTGGGGGCCCCTTCACAGGTGATCCTAAATCCTATATCACCACCATTGGTCTAAATGCTCTGGTCAGCAAGTGAAGACAAGAGCAAATGCACCGGTGAAGTTTTTGAATACAGGCTCCAGCTGTGTGGCTGATCAAATTCCTGTGCCCTGCAGCCAACTTGGGACTCCATCCATTTTCTTCAGCACAGCATTACCAATAACTCTAAGAACAACTCAGAAAATATGAGAGCCGTGGCCTAAGTGACAGGGGAAATGAGATGCAGAGCTATGCATGCTGGGAAGCCTTGGTCTTAATTGGAATGTACATGTACAGTATTTATCTTTCCCTCGAACCTATAAATAAGGCGGGTGCTTTGGCCATTACTGATGCCTGCCGTCATTTCACTAGGCCTATGTTTTGATGGAGCACGAGTTGCTGCGAAATAATATTTCTTTCTCCTCTAGTCTGCACCTGCTCCTGTATGGAAACCTCTCAAAGGCTTTCAGAACGGTGACTGGAGAGGAGGAAAGGGGTGAAATCTAAGTAACCGCTGCTTTTGGGGACCCTTTACTGACATCAGAGATCATAAGATATGAAAGGAGCTTACAGACAAATAATCAGCACTCTTATCCCAAAAGAGGCCTCATCTTCATCATCCCTGAAAGCAGTTTTCCTTGAATACTTTTAGTGATGAGCCATTCACCATCTCCCCAGACAGTTGACTCTAATATTGGACACACTAAAACTTTCTTACTGTTGAATTACTCTACCTTTCTGCCATCTATTCCCATCCATCTAAATACATGAACCCCAAATGGACACTTTCTCAGTGTCCCGGATGTTTGCCTGGTTCTCCTATGAGCCCCAATTTTCTACATGACTCATAGAAATAACTTTAAAAGGTACTTGCTATATAGTCTTCTGTGAATTATTTTTCTTTCTTACAATAGGAGTATTGAATCGTAATGAGTCTGCCTTTAGTAGTCAACAAGAACAGTGCTGATCATCTCACATAAAGGGGAAAAAATATGACCTCAAATGACTCTCATCTCTGAAGTAACATTTCATAAGATTAAATGATACATAGGAAGGTAGTTTAAATTTTATTATATATGAGCATCCCCTGAACCCACTGGAAGGTTAAGTGAAACCACCATTGTTGTTTGCAGCTTGGTTTCCTCTCTGACTAAAAATAAATTGTAAACTCTCTAAGGGTAGTAGCTGGTTTTTTGTTAAGTTCAGTGTTTCCCAGTACATATACAGAGTAGGTCTTCAATAAATAATAAATTGTAATTAAATCGATTTGTTTAATTGTAGTAGGAAGGTAGCTGTCTTAGAGCCTCACTTCCATAGGTTCATGTCTTCGTGAAATAAACACTTCTGTCCTCTAGTCTGGTTCTTTACACGTGAGGATGTGGTGTTGAACCATACTCACCATCATCTTCAATGAATGGTTGTTCAGAAGGTTGCAGCTCTGTGCCCAGGATCAAACCATCCATCTGCTTCCTGTACCTGTGGAGATACCATAAATTCCTCCTTAGAAGACACTTCAGGTCATTTTCTGTCCAGCTCAAGGGGTGTCCAACTCATTTTCACCAGGGTCCACATCAGCCTGGAGGTTGCCTTCAAAGGGCTGAATGTAATTTTAGGACTGTTTAAATGTAACTACTCCTTAACAGTTAAGCAAGAGCTCAGCGCTGCTGCCGGGTAGAAACAAGGTGCTGGGCTGGATAAAACAAGGGGGTGGGCCCGATTCGGCTGGTGGACCTTGTGTTTGCCACCTGTGAGACTGTGGGAGGATCTATCTGCCATCCCCATCTCTCTTCCATTGAACAGAAAACAAACAAAAATCCAACCAGACTAGCCAGCAGCAAGCTCTCAGTTCCAAGCTCATTCTCAGTGGGTCCTTCATTCCTAGTCTCTTGTTTCCATTAGCCAATTGATGTACCTTGAATGACAATAGACCTGCTGTGAAGCCCCCTGTGGCTGGCTGAGTCTGTAAAGGATTTTCCTTTTCCTCTTTACTGCTGCAGGTAAAATGGGCCCCTTTGCACAGAAAAATGGAATTATAGATATATCCCCAAATGCTGGAAAAGGAGAGTTAACAGAATTCTCATGGAAGGCTATACATCTGACAACTAAAAATGACTATATATGAAAATAACCTACAGAGAGAAAGAACAACATCTTCAAGCTTTCAGACAACATTAAGTGCTTCTTCTGGGGACTAAAATGTCAAGCAAATATGCATAAACTTCAGAAAGCCTTCTGAGGCAGCTCTAGAGCAGTTCAAAGTGCCTAGACTTAAAAGTCAGGAAATGGGTTTAATCATTTACTAGCTGTGTCCTCTTGAGCAAAAGCCTGAGCCTTTTTAACTACACTTGTCTCTTCAGTTGCAAAATGAAGCATTTAATACCAATTCACAGCAAATGGGTAGATCAAGATTTGCCCTTACCTCCAGCATTGTTCAGGAGTTGACTGTCTGAGGTATTGATGCTGAGAAGATGAACCAATACACAGATGTTTTGGTTTTTTTTTTCAGGAGAATGAACAAGTCATCCCATCATAGGTGTCACACAATATGAAAGTGGGACTTGAAATTGAAGTCTTGTGAGATGATGCAGAAGTTCCAGATAAATGTGAGGTTATAGCAAGGACGAGCAGAGTAAAGAGTGGTAATTCCTGCAAGGATGAGTCAGTCTCATAGCAAGAGGTATTTCTTACATGAGACTGAAGGAGTAATGGCTTGGAGAAGGAAATGCGCCATTGAAAGTGAAGCAGGGTGCAGCCAAGAGGGGGGCCCCAAGAAGGGATTTGTAATGGGGTCCAGAGCTCAAGGTGTCCAGGAAATATTAGAACAATGTATATAGGATGTCCTCACCCCCACAAGCCTGAGCCAGGGGGGATGGGACACATGGAACAGGGCCATTCAAAGCTGTTTTGGGTAGCAAGAGCTTTGCAGCTAACCCCTGGCACAGTCATTTAACATATCTATAACCTTTAACTGGTTTCATGGAAATGTTAAATAGCTGTGGCCCTGCTTTGAGCCAGGGAGATGGGAGTGACTTCCACCCAAGATGGGACTGGGAAGCAACTCCCCCTGGTTACAGGGCCTGCGTGAGAGCTTGGAGATGATTGGCTCCACACCATGGGGCCACACCTGCCCAGACTTACTATGGCAGCCCAGTAAAGCTGGAAGAATACGGGGATGATGGCAGGTGTAACTGACTGTAGGAGGAGTCGGAAATGGGGCTGCAAGGGAAGATGGACACTGGGATTAAAACCTAGGCGCGGCAGCCATAGAGAGAGAGAGAACCACGAGGTTCTGAAGCAAGTAGATAGGTAGAGGTCCATGCGGTTCTGATGAAGTAAATAGGAAGGACCACGCGGTTCTGAAGGAGAATAGGGAGGACCATGTGGTTTTGGACTGCTTCTTTTTGCCACGCAGCTTAGGCAGCAGGAGAGACTTTGCCGGGAAGAAAAGGGGAGAATGGACTCTTGCTGGTGGGCCATGAGAAAGTGCCACATGGCTTTGGATTAACTGGAGATTGCGGCAGCCACAGAGCTGATGGTGCCGGGAGCCTGAATCACGGACTTCTACTTGTTTTCCTGAGATAAGGTACCCCGGACTGGGCAGAGGGAGAGGGAAGGACTGTGCATCTGTGGGTATTCTAGAGGACTTTAGTATATTAATGAAGACATTAAGTCATTACTCTAAGTCTGTGTAACTTTTAAATAAATAATTCCGTTCCTTTTCACCAGTCTCTGGCATTGAGAGACGTCTTTCCTCTGGCGGCGGGCATTGCGAACCTAGCAGGTGTGTGTGTGTGGGGGGGACCTTTCTGTAATAATTTATCGTGAACCACCCCCACCCCCGCCCTGCTCTGTAACAAAAGGATGTTGAGAACATCCAACAAAACAATACTGAAGTGTGTGGAATGCAGGCAATGCTAGCTGGACTGACTAAATACTATTGTTTATTAAAGTCATCTAGCCCTGGCCAGGTCGTGCAGTTGGTTAAAACATTATCCTAATACGCCAAGGTTGTAGGTTTGATCCCAGGTGAGGACACATACAAGAAGCAACCAGTGAATGCATAAATAAGTGAAACAACAAATTGATGTTTTTTTCTCTCTCTCTCTCTTCCTCCATCCCTTCCTCACTCTCTCTAAAATCAATAAATAAAAATGTAAAGTATTCTAATGTGATAGGGACCATTCTAAGTGCTTCATACATACATTCATTTAATCCATATAATTCCCAAGGGAGGATTTTCCTTCTCCCATTTATGGATGTAGAAACTGAGGCTAAGAAAATGTCAGTACCTGGCCCATGGTGACATACGCAGTGAGTGTCAGCACTAGGATTTGCACACAGAAACTGAGCTCCTAGCACCCACACTAGACCATACTGCTCCTGAGTGATTGCCAGGATCCACTAAAGCCAGGGAGGAGGGAAACAGTGTGGAAAAACTGGATACAGAGGATTTGTTTACTTTGGAACAGGGGTTCCCAATGGCATTTGGAAGAAAGAGTGGCAGAGGCAGAACAAATTGGTAAGAAAAACTGCACAGCAGTTCATAATGAGAAGCCTGAAACGAGCTGCTAAGTAACCAACAGAGCCTGAATTTTTTGGCAGTATCTAATTATGACAAAAATATGAAAGATGGTGAATTCAATTAGCATCAAAGCTTGGAGTACAGCTTCAATGCAAAGTTACTCTCTTCTGACTCTTACTTGTCCTTTGTTCTAGATCCAAATAGAACTCTAATGAGCATTTGCAAGATACTGCATAAAGACCCTGAAAAAGGGGGGAACTTGGGGTCTTTGCAGCTGAGGACAACTCAGGTCTTTCCGATGGGCATGGTGGCCACCTGCAGGAGTCAAGCCACCAATGGTGTTCAAAATTTGTTTTCTTCTGTAATATCGGACAGACAGAAAAAAAGCATACAGAACAGGAACTCAGGGAAATTGTAGGACCAGCCCTTGGTGTCTGTGGGGGATTGGATTCAGGGCCCCCAAGGATACCAGAATCTAAGGATGATCAAGTCTCAAATATAAAATTGTGCAGTATTTGCATATAACCTAGTCACATCCCCCCCTATACCTTAAATCACCACTAGATTATTTATAATACCAAACACAATGTAAATGCTGTATGAACAGTTTTTATACTGTATTGCTTAGGGGAATAATGACAAGAAAAACAAGTCTGTGTATGTTCAGTACAGAAGCAACTACCCTAAGCCTATCTACATAGTACACATCAGCAACAACATGACATTTTTTTCCGGAATCTTTTCAACCCACAGGTGGTTTAACCCATGGACGCAGAACCCATGGATAAGGAGAGCCAGTTGTACTTTGTGGTTTGCCTGGGGTCTTGAAGCAGCAGAGGTTTTTTTGTTTTGTTTTTTTTATGACATTTTTTTATTGTTATTCACTTACAGTTGTCTGCATTTTCTCCCCATCCCTCCACCCCACCCCAGCCGAACCCACCTCCCTCCCCCGCCTCCACCCTCTGCTTGGATTTTGTCCATTGAAGCAGCAGTTTTTGCCACCAACATCAGTGCTACAGTTTGCAGGATGATAGAAGATACAGCATGAAAGGCTACAAACCTGCGCCTCCTCAAAACCAGCTGATTTCTTTAGGTGAGAACACTGTCTTGTGTATTTAATAATCTCCCATTGGCAGAACTGGGAGAGAAAGCAAAGGAGAAAAAGGAATGAAATAAAATGTGCACATTCCACACTTTTCTCATATCACACACACCCTCTCCTAAATATATATACATACACAGTAACACAGAGATATTTTTACTCCCTCTGTATCTTGAGTTGAGAACAGAGCAACAGTTAATTTTGCTCCCATTTGCTGGCACTTTGGAGCATTTACCATGGCTCTGTTGTTTCCCATAGCGGGCAGTAAATTGCAGAGTTCTTATTTATTCACTTATTTAGATCATTGATTGCTTGCATTCTTGTTTGATTGATTTTAATCCTTTACAGACTGAATGTAGTTAGAAAGAAATTTTAAAAGGTACAGAGGAATTTATGGATAAGACATCTATTATAAATTACCACAGGGATCCAGGTTATTTGAGTGAGGCTCTCTAAAGCTAATCGCAAACTGAGTATTTAGGGCTTTTCACACCCTCACCGTGAAAGATATGTTGAGTCTACCTATTCTGGTGGACAGTAGTCTTAAGAAGAGAATTAGGACTGCAGAAGAATAGAGGTCCACAAAGGGTATCATGTGTACGATCGTCCATCTAAAGACCAGCAATGTTTGTGATGAGACTTGGAATCAGGATTATAAGTCCAGCAGAGTATGGGGAACTGTTCCAGGCATGGGAAATGTGACCCAGCCCCCACTTGGAAAAGCCAGTGGGGAGCGAGGTTGGCTGGCAGGACCCACGTCCATGGACAGGTTCTCCAGTGGGAAATCAGGCCTGCATGGTACCTAGACTGCTATGAGACTTGCTTTTGCTAAAACTCCCTCACCCTGAATTGAGGCAGCAAATGTTTGCTGAGTATCTTTGACTTCCTAAAGTCTGTGCTAAACCTCCCAAGTATGGAGTGTAACCAGTTCAACCACTTTCCCCCTTGAGCTGTAACATCCTTCTCTTTGAAGTAATTAGCAGTATTCTGTCCTTTGTTGTCTGTAAAAGGTAACCACCTAAAGTGAACCTGTGCATTGTAAATGAGGATCATCCTCAATGTAATGTACCCAGAAAGGCAATGAAAGCCTGCCAAGGCAAGGGTCAGGGCGCTCTCCTCTTGAGAGAGTGGCCGCACTGTCCCTTTTCCTCCACAGGACTCGGCAGTCTATTGCCGCCACAACACAGGATCCTGCGGGCCTCCTGCGAGCCGGGATCCGGGTCAGCAGGGACCTGGCTGGGTGGCTCAATTGGTTGGAGCATCATCCATACACCAAAGGGTTGTGATTTCATTCCCTGGTCACAGTGCATACAGGACGCAACTGATCGATGTTTCTCTCTGACATAGATGTTTTGTTCTCATTCTCTCTCTCATTCTCTTTCTCTCTCTCTCTTTCTCGCTCTCCCTTTCTCTCTCTCTCTCTCTCAAATCAATAAACATACCCTCAGGTAAGGATTAAAAAAATAATAATAAATAAAAATGCAGCAGGGGTCAGACCTATGGAAGATGCTAACATTAAGTACCAGGTGAGAACAGGTAAGTTGAAGAGGATCTGACTAAGCTCCAGAGATGGCAGTTCTTGTCAGGCACCGATATCATTTAGAGAAGTCAAAAGCAGGATGTTAAAAAATACTTTCCCTGATTGGATCATAAATATGACCAAAGTTAATAAATCCTTTTTTTTTTTAATGAAACCAAGCCACTTACTAAGCCCAGAAGGGGCTAACCAAAAAGGCCACTCCATGTTAAAAATCACTAAGGAAGTTAGAGAAAAATAAGATGAAAAAATTGTCTGTGATCACTTCAGGTGGTAGTGGGCAGGGATGGCACAGAAGAGAGAGGATTCAGAGCTCTGCTACAGAAGAAGTGGCTGAAAAAAATACCTAAATTAGGCAAGGTTGAGGAAAGACCCAAGGAGTCAGTTAAAGGGGAACTCAGAGGGGAGTGGGGGGGGACACACACAATGCCAATGACGAGAATCCAACCTTTGTGGGACATTAGAGTTTACAAAGCAATTTCACATGCAGTTTGTACCGTACGTCAGCGTGAGCCAGTGCGCGTTCAGGGCATGGCAGAGCAGGAGATGGGATGAAGAGGCAGAAGGCCCATGTTCTCATCCCATCCCTGCCACTGTGTTCTGTTAGACTATTTCCTTCTCCCCCTTCTTCCTCAATTTCTTCATTTAAACCAGGGCTTCTAAACCTCGTTACTATTGACAGTTTGGACCAGATCGTTCTTTGTGGTGCGAGGTAGAATATGTAGCAGTGTCCCTGGCCTCTACCCACCAGACTCCAGTAGCATTTTCCCTCCTCCCTACCCGTGACAACCAAAACTGTCTTTGGATGCTGCCAAATACTCCCTGAGGGGCGAAACCATTCCTGGCTGAGAAGCAATGATCTAAACAAATTTTTTAAATTTCCCTTGGTTGTGCTTGATGGTTTCTGTGCTCTCTTCTACCTTTCAGAAGAGCCCTTAGCTGGTCAGGTAGTATTTTGTAGTTGCAAAGACTTCGGTTAGGGTCAGGGAGAACCGAGTTCAATCTTGAGTCTGTCACTTGCTACATGCACAATCGTAAGCAAGTCTCTTAATCATTGTGGGCCTCAGATTCCTTGTCTGTGAAATGGGGGTAATAACAGGACCATCTGAAAGGTTGTAGTGAGAAAATGGTATGAGAAAATTTGTGCAGAGTGCTCAGAGAGACAGGGATGTGGTAAGTGCTTAATCATTGTTAGTTATCCTTATTATTGTTACCATTATCTGTCCTTGACCATTCAGTGTGACACCTTCTCTCTCTTGTGGGAACAGGAAGATGAATAAGACAATTGCCTTCCCCTTGGGAGTCTGTAGTCCATTAGAGGAGAGAAGCCTATTCATGAATCATTGTAATGCAGGGTATCAAAACGATTGCCAGCAATGAATGAAGCAGAAGTGGCTGCTGCTGGGTGGAGAAGCAGGGAAAACAGAACCACCTCGACACATACAACTATGGGGCAACATTACCTGGAACACTCTAGGAAGTTCTGGAAGCCACATCTCAAGGTGGAAGAGGTCTGAAGAAGGCCCAAGGAAGGGCACGATAGGATTCTACTATCTTAGTCTGGGAAGATGAAGGTAAAAAGAGGTCAGAATTGAAATCTGCAAAACCATGAAAAGTGCCTATTCATCGGCTCTTGTATTTCATTAATAAAAATGTGTAGAGTATGTTAGCATATCTTGGCTCTGTGCTAGGGTTATAGAAATGAACAAGGGCAACCCTGCACTCAAGGAAATCAGATTTAATGAGGGAGACAGGCCTGTAAGCAAGTATTTCCAGGACATCAATAGAATATCTGATGGCCTTATAACCTAATGGTAGTAGGAAGTCAGAGGGGGAGGAGGCAGGGCCAGAGAGGCTTCACAGAGGACATGATATCTTGTTAGTGACTTAAAGGATGAGTAGAGTTTCAATAGAAAACTGAGGGAGGGCATTCAGGGGTAGGAGAAAGGAAATTTCAGTAGAATATTATGGAGACCAGAGCAGGTAACCTGGGAACAGCTAACTTGGACAGTTCCATAAGAATGTGGGCTCACCTCACTCTGCCCTTTCCACTCCAAGGAAGAGCTTGCTCACATCTTCATTCTGCTCCATGAGCACCCTGCTCACCCTGTGCACAGTGGACATCAGAAGTTCAGAGAGCTGCCACCACCAGGGCCAACCCTCAGCCACTGGAAACATGCGCTGGCAGGTCAAGCCTCTGTAGGGTCCATTTGGCGGGAGGCATTCTGCACGCTTCCGGAGTGAACCACAGAACTGAGCCGTCACTGCCTGCAGCAGCAACCTGATAATCCTCCGTCCCTGCCACACCCTTCCCACTCCCTCACTCCCTTTTCTCTGGATATTATCCCCCCAATAAACAGCCTGCATGCAAGTTTTTGTCTCGGGCTCCACATTTTGGAGCAACACAGATTAAGATGTGGCACAGCACGATTATAAAGAAACCATCATTTTTTCACCAGTAATGGAATTTCTAAATCTATAACCTATACTTTGTAGTTAGAGAAACTTTTTAGCATTGTTGCACCAATTACTAGTTTTGTGATTCTTGACAAGTTACTTAGCCACCCTGAGACTCAGTTTCTTCATCTGCATTTTACCTCCTATAGCTGGGAAAATACATGAGATAAGTATCTAATTAACTTACCCTAGATAAAGCTGTCAATACATTTTAACTAATATTATTATCAGTAATGATAATAAATTGAACAAGGGACTGGAGCATCTTCTTCTGACCCTGAATAACTGGATAGTGAAATGGTACACAATTACTTTACACAGCAAGTGCTTCTTACTGTTAGTATAATAAGAATTGTCTCTGGCTTGAAAAATCCAAACTACAGCTAAAAAAGTCTAAAAAGGGATGAGATTATTTTAAAGTTGGCCTGATACACAACAATGTTCTTGGCCAAAGGAAGAATCTTTCCCTTCAAAGCAGTTTTCTTAGCTGTCGGTACTCAAATTTGAGGGGAAACCTGTCTTTGGGCTAGGCTCTCAAAGTACATTTACATGACACCTTGAGAAAACCAATCTTATTAGTTTGTGGTCACAGCTCATTTTAGAACTAAAATGCTCATAACCAGCTTGATCAAACACTTTAATCCCTAGCCTCAACTCTTAATGATCTTAAGCTGTTCCAAATCAAATTTGCTTTCAATGGAAAAAAATAAAAATTCAACCACCAAGGAAATGCAAAAAACACATCATAAGGGATAGAAAGCAATTTCCAAAATTCCCCCCAGGTTTTTGTGACATAGAAGCCATAGATTCACATAATTTTAGAGCTGGCATGTATTTGAGGGCTCATCAATCCTCCCCCATTACAAATGAGAAAACTAAATTGGGAAAGGGGAAGTAGTTTGATGAAGGACATACTTCCTTATCAGCAATGGCCTCACACCTGGGAGCCTGATTGCCTAACAATCCAGCATTCTTCTGGCTACAGCATGAGTTAGTAGCATCATAGGAAAATATGTAGCTTTTCACAGTAACTACTCTGAAGTGGATAATGCTCATTTGAACTCGTAAGTTCGTAAAATAGTATTATCTACGGCCCTAACTTGGAAATGGGTTGAAGGAGAACTTAAACACATTTGTCACTAAAAAAACCATATCAAGCTCTGAGCACAAGGGATGAATGTTTTGCTTTGAGGGTTGGAATCAAGGAAAATAACATTGTAGCTCCATAGCACAGCCCTCAGGATACAGATGGAGAGTGGAATCTCAGGCTGCTTGGTTAGGGGATCTGTTGCAATATGGCAATCCCTTGTTCCTATGTCACCATACTTGTAACACACACACACACAAAACCTGCTGCTAGTCTCAATGAGGGGCATTGTCTTCACTTCAATAGAGAAGGAAAGAACAGTTATTTCAGATTTTAAGTTTTGGATGAAGCTTCATAAAAGTACAACCTTTGGTTATCACTCTATGGAGAAGCTCAGACATACACACACACAAATACACACAGCTTGTCCAATCACATTTAAAGAAAACTCAGTCCCACCTGCAAAGACAGAGAAATAATTGATTATTCTAACCATGGTAATTTAAGGTAAGTATGCACAAATTATAAAACAAAAAGATGATTGTGTTATTCACCACTGGAATTCTCTAGGGAAAAAAAGTGTTCTGCAAAAAGTGGAGGTGGGGGGAGGTTAATTACTGGCTAACGATTTGGGGATGCAAGTCTAACCATCTCTCTTTCCTATTAATTCACCAGATTAAGTCAGTCATCTTTTTATTTCCATGGTTTCTTTGTTTCAACCACAAATCTGTTTTTCAGGCCATAATTACCAGTTACTCAAGGCCTCATGCAAATTCATCAGAAATCACACCATCAGCCCAATTAAAATCAGCTCACTTTAAAAATAAACATAATAATTATATAATATAAAATATTTATGAAATCACGTGCATATGCATTATAAAATATACAATGTATATTAAAATGTTTATGTAATTATATATGAAATGCTGTAATACCAGGTATTATAATAGGTGTCAGGGATAGGAAAATTAAAATGGCACAGTCTAAGTGTCTGAGCGGAGCCCCTTCACCGTAGGCCGATGGTGAATGTGCCCGGCGTCCTTGTGAGCAGGCTGTCTTCCAGAGAGAAAACACTCGCCTCCTCTGAAACCCCCTCCTCCAACCAGTGGGCTCTCTAAGCCGTGAATTTCCTGTGCCTAGTGGAGCCGCTCATGAAATAACTGTCTCTATTGATTTCTTCGTCCAGTACAGGCATGCTTGCTCAGCTGCTCATCTGTTTCCTGCCTCAGGCAGGACCATTGAGAAAAATAAAGGAAAAAGGAGATGTGTCTGTGTGGGTGCTAAAATCCCTATTGGAGGAATCCTATTCCACCAATAGGAATTCATATCACAGCTTTCTGTAGGAGGGATGCTAATCAGCAGTGTGGCCTATGGTGTTTCCCCAGAAAAGTCAAGAGGGAGCTTTTCTTCCTGTCTGGGGGTTATGAGGGAGCAGAGTGCACTGGACTTAAGGTCAGAAGACCCTGTTCTCCTGGTGGCCACCACTTGCCACAGCTGTGACCTTGGCAAAATTGTCTGACCACTCATCATCATTTTCCTCATCTGTAAAGTGTGTTAATGGCTCATCACCCCTCCCACTTCATAAGGAGGTGTTCAAAGTCACGTGAGAGAACTCCCAGGAGAGATCTTCAGAAAGTATGGTGCAATTGTATAATTAAAGGCTCACATGTCTTAGAATATATGAGATGGAGGCCGTGATCTCAGAAGGTGATCAAGGTCATAGTCATCTGACCTTGAACCATCAGAATCATAGGAACCATCAGAATCATACGGTTCTGTAAGCTGACTCTGACCTCTGACCCAAGTTCTCCTGGGATTGCCCCCCTCTTTCTTCTCAGGTGACTACTACTCTTGCAAGTCATTTACTTTACATTAGACCTGAGAAGCTTTCTGCCCCTGAAGGACTCCACAGACACCATTTCTCCAAAAGGCTTTGAAGAATGATCTATGAAGGGCGCTGCAAAACATCTCAAGATCAATTGCTATAATTATCCTCTGAATAATTTTGTGCCATTATTCAGGCTGTACATATTGTACATGAAAGGCTATGTTCAGCCAAACCAGAAGCTTGCTGGGTTCGGGATTTACAGCTCCCTGTGTAAGAAGATTTAGAAGGCAACCCCTAGGAAATCCATCTGGAGATTGTTGAGAGGATAAAGGAAAATATAAGTTCTTTTAACCTTAATATCCTTTATGCTCTGCTCATTATGATTAGATATATCTTCTAGTGAAGCCCTCAACAAAAATAGAACTGGCAATGAAAAGACTATTTATTTTCTTTGCTATTGCTAAGGGAAAATAGCATGCATAAAAATAATAATAACAGTATAAATGCTCCAGTGCTTAGCTATTTAGAGAGCCATCCAATGTCTCTCATTTACTAACTTTAGGGAAAAAAAGAATCCCTCGCTAGACTAGAACTAAAGAATAGAAAAACATGAGTTGACTTATTGTCACTTCCCACACTTTGGAGGCATTCAAACACTGCCTTTCTTTTTGACATAAGAGATATAAAATCATGGAATTCTCCCTTTCTGTCTCTTTCAAGCTCTCATGGGGAAACAGTTGTCTGAAAGGGGAAGAAACACAGGGCCTCTGAGAAAGATCATGAGAGCCTCTTTTCCCATTATTAAGATTATGACTGAGGCAGGTTAAAGCGGAAAATAAAATCCAGTATATTTGCTGTTGCATCAATCATTAACGTAAACCAGCTTTGGCTCAGATGAGACAGTAAGCGTTCCTTTTCCTGACCTTCAGCACCCTGGGGACAGGCCATCAGTGGCTGGACAAGGTGCATTTCAGCAGCAAATTTCCTTTGAGTCATGGTTGATGGTTCTGTCCCTGAAAAAACCATAGAAAATCATATCGAGGCAAGAATTGGAACATAACTAAGGTCTTGGTATTTTGCAACTGGATGCAAAGAAAAAAAAAAAGCCAAGCTCTGCATTGTTTAGGTAATAACAAAAAATGATAAGTTTCCATACTAAGACAATTAATTTCAAAGGTTCCATTAATGTCCATAGGGGTTATTTAGTTGACAACATTGGTGTAGGCAAGATTGCCATGAAATAAAACGGCTTAGATATAGCAGCTACGGGTCATTACTCTGTAGCCAGAGATGTATGGTCTGGGTCTAAGTTCAGCTGAGTGCGCTGCTATCAGAGGAGGAGTGAAATGATCTGGAACAGAGGCACAGGTAGCAACTGAAGGTTTAAACTGCATAAACTCAGCCATCCCTAATCCCTTTTTCCAGGATCACCGTGGATGGCTTTAAGGATGTTAATGATGAAGATTAAAAAATGGAAGATCATGACATTCCTACTCTTCTCCTGGAGGATAGAGTTAACACCACTCACTTTGTCTGGATTTAAACATCTTGGTACTGCCTGCCTTACCAATGTGTTCACGTTCTCTCCTTGCTTTCTGAAGGGTTTTGGAAGTGAAATAGGAAAAGAGAAGAGTGGTTCATGGTAGAATCACACAGCTGCCTAGTTTGAAAGAATCGAGAAAATCATTCAATCCAATCTGGGTAGACAAAGCTTGATGGGCTGAATCTTATGCATTTGTGGTATCCTTGGTTGGTACAAGCCCAGCTCACAACAGGAGCTTAAAACACACTGACTAATTGAATGGTCTTTGTCATTTTATAAATAATATAAGTTCAGTACAAAAGAGGTTTGTCTAAAGTCATGAGGCTAGATAGTGGTCGAATTGAGACTATGGCCCAGAACTCTCACTTCTTTGTAAAGAAGACAATGGATCTTTAAAGGAGCAAAGGTTTTATATTATTTCCACCTAGAAGTCTTCATTGTCTATCATATAGACATTTCTTTCTGGCTTTTTTGTATTTTCGGCTAATCCTAGTTAGAATTTTTATCATGAAACTCATGACTTTAGCCAAAATGGAAAGTGCTCAAAGTACTTCCAGATTACATTAGCTAGACCGTATGTATACGTGGCGTGTGTGTGTCTATGCATGTGTCCATGCATGTGTGCATGCTTGAGAAACTGCTGGCACTAAGAAAGGTTTTAATGCACGGACCTCAGATAATTCCATTGCCAAGTAGGCTGTCGTGCTCTCTTGATTTCAAAGGATTTGGAAATTTTGCTCAGCCTCTCAAAGGACCAGAATACTCCAAAGCATTAAATACATACCAATGCTATCAAAGTGGGGGGGGGGAAAGGCCCTAAAATCTGAGGATAATTGCACATATCAAGCTAATTACCCAGAAGCACTATTAGCTAATGAGATTAGCCAGGAGGCCTATCCAGCATTGATTAATCAAAGAATAATGCCAATGCACCTGCAGTAAAAAAGTACCTGGTCTCTAAGAAAAGAAGGGTTTGTCAATGTTCAGAAATGCTACTTACTTTTTGCCATCTTCTTGCTTTATAAGAAGGAGAAATCTCCTTAGGCTAATGCTCCACAGGGGCTACAATGAACTGTAAATCCAATAGTTGTCACTCTAGACAAAAATGTTCAGCTCATGACTCAGTTCCTTCATTTAAAAAATGGAAACACTCAGGATCTGTGTTCTTCACGAGATTGTGAGAATGTATTTGTGAAGCTATGCACAGACTTAGCTCCAAGCAAAGTCTTTGGAGCTTAAAAATAGCAAACTAGTCAAATGTCCCGATGATGAAATGTCTAGCTAGTATTTCCCTCATCTTTCATCAGGGAAAATGTACACATTAAGGAGAACAGCCATCAGTTGATAAAATGTAAAAGTCTCAAAAAAACAAGGCAAATAATTGAATGGGAAAAAATGCAAATAATACAAAAATACTTTACCTTATTCTTAACTTTAAAAAATGTAAATCAAAGTTACAAAAATTCTCTCACAACTAGAGAAAGCACATCATTTATTAAACTATTTAGTAGGCAGCAATATGCACAATATGTACTATAAAGATGCAAGAACCGCTGTTTCATTTTAAGAAAATAAAAAAATCACTATGTAATTTAAAAATCTATATTAAATTGCATTTCATATTTTTTCTGGCCTACTCTGCTCATCCTAGACCCCATGAGGGGCATTTTTGATACGCCCTCTAGAAAAATAATCGGGCTGACTCTGTTACAGGTTGTGGTATTGACGGGCCAGTTAGAAGAATTTCGCATGGTAAAATGCTGTGAGAAAGAGTTTATGTTACCACTTTTTGGAAAGTAAATTCCAGTGCTTTTGAACTTCAAAGGCTCTTTGCAAGGAGAAATCGGCCAAGTTTCCTTTTCATTGGATGAGGGATTTTACTCTCTACTATGAGGGGCACGGTGGATAGAGCTGATGCATGGACGGCCTGGTGCAGTTCTAAGTTCTGTGTTGACAGCATCAGAGTCACATGTCTCTTAGGAGCCAAGAAGGCTCCACAATGAGGACCTGTGTTTCTCTACTTGGGGGGAAAGCAAAAGAGAAATCCCATCTCAGAATTTTTTTCCCCAACAGACAATTATTATAGGTGTGTTCTCAGAGTCCATCATAAAATGAATTTTATCCTAGGTAGAGGAATCATGGGAAAATATTTCAAAGAACTTTCTTAACGAGATAGTTTTGTGCATGCCTTTACTATGGTCTTCATTACACTGCTGTATAATATTCCACTCGCTTGTATCCCTGCTAGAGTCTGTTTTGTTGAGAGTGACAAACTGGTCCTATTGGCCAATGAATTCCCAACAAAAGGTGCAGTGCCTGGAACAAAGCTGGATATGTGAGTGGTTGACATCTAGAAGCTGTCACTGAAGGTTATCGAGTCCTTTGCCTTTGTTACAATTCTACTTATACATTCCTTAGCAATCTCTAATAATTTGTCCATGCATTCAACATATATTTACTGAGACCTCTGAATCAGCTTCTATTCTAAGTGCTGGGAATAAGGCAATGAAAAAGCAGACCAAAAGTCGCTGTGTTTATGTAGTTTATGTTCTGGTAGGGAAAGACAGATGGGGATAAGTGCAGTGGAGAACTAAAGCTAGGATTAGGAAGTATAATTGTTGGACTCATGCATGGTGAGCAATGAACATATCCCAGTTTCTTCTATTCCTCCTTTAATAGAAAAAAAAGAAAAAAGAAAGGCTTGAAAGTGCAGACAGATAAAAATAAGTTCTTACTTAAAAGAAGTAGCCAAGTATGAAGACAGGAGCAGCCTGCAAATAATATCCTGAAGAAATGTGTGAGCTATCAAACTCCTGTCTCTCCTTCTGTTGTCTTTATACCTGGCCAACTTCCTTAAGTTATAAACTGATTTTCTCCATTTGGACCTGCAAGTTGCCTCTTTTGCGTGGAATGCTCTTGGTATCGGTTACATGACTGCCTGGCTAAGCTTCTAACACATCTTCCCCCTCATGATCACAAGCACTGCTGGCTCCTGAGCAAACGCCCATGACTAATACAGTGTTCCCCCCGGGTTTCACTTTTGTCACATACCATCATACCAAGAGACGACTTCAGCCTCCTCTTGTGAAATTGGTAATAATCATCTAACTTTTTTTAGATGTGGAAATAAGTCATGAAGTTCAGGTGTGCAATCTGATGGTACAAGAGCCCATATTCAAATACTCACCATGTTAACATCAAAATTCATTCTCTCCTCATTGCACTATACTTCTTTACCAGGAATTTATAGGAACAATGAGTATGCAAATTATGCAGCAAGGAAGGGGGGTGAATAGAAAAATCCTAAAGATGCTTGGTCGATTTACATTTCTGCCAAAGGCTAGTCCTGTATGAACCTGTCTACCTCACTTCCACTTTCCCACTGTAGAAACCCGAATGATCTTGTAACTTCATATTTACTCCCACAAACTAATATATCCTTAACTCTTCCCAATAAAACAAACAAGATACTTGATATTAACTTACTTTATGATTCTTATTTATAATACAATGTCTTTTCTTAACAGAAAATAATCTTGAGCTTAGACAGTTAATTGGGGACTTTTCTAACTTAAGAAGGGGGACATTTACAGATTGTATGGCTCATCTGTGCAGAATGTAAGCTTTGAGACAATCTGTGGTGACAATTGTGAACATAAAACAAAGGTATTTTTTATTTGTTTGACCCCATCCTTCAGGTCTCTTCGGATATTTTGCTCAGAAGAAATTGCCTTCTGCTTACTTTTGATCAGTCTCTCAACACTATTGTGTGTCTCTAACATCTGCGTTTACTGTACTTGAAGATATTAAAACAGTGGAAATTAACCTGCCACAAATGTAAGGTAAATACAGTAAAAGGCAAAAGAAAGCAAAAAATAAAAATAAAAAAGTCAAATAATAAGAAAGGAACAGACCATACTGGGATTTTGTTGCTGCCTTCAAAAACTTGGAATTACTGTTTGGAAATGTCTTCAACAAGAGCAATAAAAACATGTCAGAAATGTAAAACATCGGCCCGCTCCCCATACCTGCTTTTAAAAATTGCTCTTTGATTGAATCCACAGGGAACAGCAGAGGCAAGGCAATGGGCCTTATACAATGAAATACTATTGAGGAAAGGCCAGTGTTTGAGGCTCTCTTGTTGTGAAGAATTTATTCACAGTGTTTTAAAGAGTAGATAAGGAGGTAATGTGGCTGGAGAGGGGGAAGGGAAGGAGAGAGAAGATATAGGTTGGCAAAGGGTGGGGTGGGGGGCATACAAGAACAAAGAATACAGAAAAACATTTTTAAAATAAAATAAAATGCCCTCAGGTCATATTCCTTTATGTAAACCTTTTGGGATCCAATAAAAAGCTGTGACTAAATGAAAGTGCTACCAAAGCAGGTGGAGAATAACATCAGAAAATCAAATGACACATTTAAAAGGGCAAAACATCAATATTACCTAAAGAACTGATCAAATGTGTCATTTTGAAATGCACACCAAAGCAACAAAATCATGAAATGCATTAAAACGGTGAACTGGGGAATGGAGAGAGGGCGCTTGGCTGACTCCCACCATGCAGAAAATCAGACGTTATGTGCTGGAATACATGAATATAAAGGGAGGCAGGTTGTTTCCATACACATTTAGAAATTGTCAAAAAAAAATCAAAATGACGGGCCATGCTAAGAGATGCATTTGTTCCAGCCAAGGAGACTTCAGGAGGTTTCCTAGACCGACATACTGATACTTGGCCTTGTCAAGTATTCTCTGCCTCTGAGCTATGGTATCTCTTAGGAGGAAGCTTCACAAGTGGGAGGATCCCAGGCTAACCCTAGGAGCTCAGGATGAAAAATGGGATGTGGTTTTTAATAGTGGAGGCCATTGATGACCAGCTTATCTGAGGTGTCTTCCCTGCCCTTGTAGGCTTGTCTGTAGTAAAGCTCTAACCATGTTGACCAGAAGAGCTGGTTCAGAGCAGCTAAATGGAAGCTCTGTGTTTTCTGAATTAAGGTAGTGACTGTATGTTAAGCCAGCAAGCCAGCATCAATTAAGTGTACACATTCTCTGATGATTTTGAAAATGTCGTCAGACATGTCCAATGAAACTCAAAAAAACTTAAAAAGGAAGAGGGAATGGGCCTCCAGTTTTCATTTTCATTTCATGCTATGGTGTACCCTCCTCTGCCCACAGAACATGGTAGACAAGGACAAGGGCTCTAGAATCAAACTGGCATGGAGTTTAACCCTCGCTTAGTCACTTATAAGCTATGACAAGGTTAGCAATTCACTAAATCCCTCTAAGCCTCAGTTTTCGCATCTCTAAAATAGAGATGGTAATAGTATCTCATGGGAATCATTGAAAGGATTAAATAAAATAATGTACATAAAAGATATAACAAGTGCCTGGAATTGAATAAACTCTCGGTAAATGCAAGCTATTAAATTAAATCATAAGCTATGGAACTAAAAGGGATCTTTTCATTTAATAGCAACCTCTTTATAAGGAACTAGTAAGAGGAGGTTCGGAAAGCTGAGATGACTTGCCAAGGCCACACTGCCATCACGAACCAGACCCTTCAGGGCCTCCTACTCTCTCCATCTTTGTACATTGACCTCTCACGTTCATTTCTTGGTTTTCATACTGTTGTAGGGAGGCCAGAGTTTTCTGTCCATACAGTTCATTAGTTCTTCTCTTGAACCTCCCTCTTCCTCAATTAAAAAAGTTTCCCTTACTTAGCAAGAATAAACTAATACACATTGGCCAGGTGTAAATCACGAACTCTAGTTTACAATCTCCATATGAATGCTTTCCCCAGAGCATTTCTATTTCAGAATAGAATACTAAATTCCAATGGAGAGGATCTCAAGCAGTGATTGAGTGTGGAGGGGACTGAGACGTCTTGGTTGAAGGTAGAAGGTCTTTTCACACCCTCTTTAAAAACTGTAGGGTCCCTGCGTAACTCAACTTCAGGGGACACCATTCACTTCTCTGTGAATGATGTCCTGATAGCTGTTCAAAGCAAAGCCCGTGTGTAGTCCACACATAGGTTATATACAAAACAGTAAGACACTACCTCTTTGGTGACTATCTTTCCATTTATAGAAAGAAGAGTGAAACATCTGTCTCCAGAAGTATTGAAATTCACTAAATTCCCCAAGGAAGATCAATGGAATTGAGGGGGCAATTTTAACTACTTTCCATATAAACTAGAAATATTTTAGAGTATTTCTTCAAAATCTAGGCAAAAATAATTTGAATCTGTCTGATTTCTTAATGGTAAGAAAGATCAGGAAAAGTGAAAAAGGAGGAGAAAGAAAACAAACATATCTGGAAACCCTAAAAGAAAAGAACATTTCCTGTAGAAAGAAAGCAGATGACCAGTATCCACATTTTAAGTTTCCCTACTTTAGAAGTTGGCTGAGACACCAGAGGACAGAGGATTCTATGGCCATTTTTATGAATTTCCTCTAAGAGGTTGAATCTGTAACTCTGGGTGCTCCAGATTCATTCAGATTAAGAAATATTGTCTGATTAAGATGTTACTCACCTTGGTTCTTGGGTTCCCCAAGATAGAAACTGAAAGGAAACCCCAGAGAAATTTCCAGACAGGTTTTTTATTAAGCTTATGCCCAAGCACAAGGTAGTTAGCACAGAGGAAAGAAAGGTCCTCTGAACTGGCTTGGAGGCTGGCTCTTCATAGCTGCTTTTATAAACTGGGGACAAAGCAGGCTTTCCTGAAAAGGCGGGCTTTATGATAAACGCAGGCTTGTGGAACTTTCTATTTCAGGGTCTGGTGACTTCCTCTTCCAGCTGTGTTGCCTGGTAACTCTGTTGGAGCGGGCCACTGTTAAGGGCAAGATGGCAGACTGCTCCTAACTACCACCCCAGGAAGGTCAAGGTCATATAGTGGTCAAACCTTGATCAACTGTGCATGCAGGTCAGCTGTTTAAGCAGGCAGTTACAAGGAATATAAAATCAGCGACCTCTGAGTTTTTGAGTAGGGAGTGGAGGGGTAGTGACATTTTTGCCATGCAGTGGTCCTTCTGGCTACCTGGCTGGTATCCTTGGGGTCCCATGCCTGGGTCCCTAAGCTATCTCAAAGAAATTAAAGCAGAAGTTCAACAACACTTCAGGATATATTTGACCTAATTGACCAGGCCGCTGTACTTAACAGGAAACCAGGCTGCAAGAGAGCAAAACATCGTATCTCTGGTAATATGGTGTCTTTGCCAAAAAGACGTTTCCTCTACCCATTTGCAGAGCTTGCTTCCTCCCTTCCCTCAGCTTCCTGCTTTAATCAGCATTTCAGTATATTAATGAGACCTTTCTGATGTGGAATCTAACACAGTAACCCCACACTCACTCCAATCACCCTTCCTCTTCTCTAGCAGTCAACACCATCTGACACATTATGCATTGACCTGGCTACCAATTAACTATCACTGTGATAGGTGGAACAATGGCTTCCCCAAAAGACAGTCACATCCTAACCCTTGGAATCTGCGAATATACCCTATATAGAAGAAGTGTCTTTGCAGGTATGATTAAGTTAAGGACTCTGACTTGGAGAGATTATCCCTGATGATCAGAATGAACCCTAAGTGCAATCACATGTATAAAAGGGCAGGAGAGGAAGATTCGACACGCACAGAAGAAACCAGGAGAAGACAGTGCAGGAGGAGATTTGAAGACAGTGGCCTGAAAGGTTACAATGACATGGCCATAAGCCAAGGAATGCAATCAGCCACCGGAAATTGAAAGAGGCAAGGATAGAGTGACCCTGCCAAAACCTCGACTTCAGACTTCTGGCTTCCAGAACTATGAGGGAATGAATTTCTGTTGTTGTTAACCATCAGTTTGTGATAATTTATTATAGCAACCACAGGAGATTAATACACTGCTCTTCAATAAAATGTAAGCCCCAAGAGAAAAAGGACATGTTCTCTTTTGTTCTCTATGTTATCCTCAGTGCCTACAACTGAGCCTGGTACTTACTAAATGTTCAGTGTTTACATTTGATGAATGAATGAATGAGAAAAAGACTTTATCTCATTTGGATCCTCAGTTTCAGTCTATTTTCCCATCTAAAATAAAACAATTGTGAACCTAGCATTTACCAACATAATTCAACAATTCACTCAAGACATAATTAGGCCTTCTAAAAGAAATATTTCCGCTAAGTCTTTAACAGAAAGATTTTGTCCAATTAGTAAATGGTACAGCTGGATCTACAAAGGAGGACTTGGCTCTCAACCCTACTACTCTGTTCAAGTTGATTCAACTAGACTCATTTAAACACCTTTTTTGGAGGAATTCACAGTGCTGGGACAGAACCAAGACTAGTCTCCACAGGTAACATATACTAACCAGTCGTATTTCTTTTTAGCCATACTTCATTTGTCATTTTTCCAACAGACTTCCATGGTAATAGTCAAGGCCAGCTGCTACCACCCAAGGCTGATTCTGCCAATCACAGATTATTATAATGTATGTAGCTAATAGGATTTAGGCTGTCATAATGTGGCAGGATTAGATGGATCTTTGTAATAAAAACTAAGAATCTCTTACATTCATATACTGCTTTTACATTCTAAATGCATTCACATCTGTTATGTCATTTTCTCATTCCAATACCCCTGGGAGAGATGGATCTATTTGGGACAATGCTCCTTCTATTCAGATGGAAAAACTGGCAGGAGGACTGACGAGTGCTCCCAACGGTGCCCTCCTGGCAAGAGGGCATCATCGCCCGCCTAAGTCACAGGACCATGTTAGGATCCAATATGTCAGCTGGTGTCCTAGAAAAGCATGAAGAGAATTACCCCTATGATGGGTTACTCTTATGAACCAGTCCTTGGTTTAGAAGAAAAATGAAATCCTGGCACTCTTGCCTGATAAATTGTAATTGCCTTCCCCACCTCTCCCTAAGCTCTGTGCCCATCATTCTTCTCTCCTTTCCTTGGCATGTAAACTTAATGTTCCCACCAAACAAGTCAACCAGAATCAGAACACTAATTTATTAAGCAAATGTGAAAGAATGCCAGTGTTCTGTAGCTGTTAAACCACCATTAAAACAAGAACAGCAACACAATTTCATTGTTACAAGCTGAAGCCATCATAAAGAGAAAAAAATAATACATCTATGGCCATCAACTCTTTTCTCCAGTCCTTCCATGATCTGCAAAGAGGGGGAAAAATACTCTCTGAATGACTGTAACTCAAAGTGGGCGAGGATAACCAAACCCAAACTAGAGGGACATGGAACTATGTCTACATAGTTCTGGAGACACACTGAAAGTTGTTTGGAAACTATGGGAACCATGCCAATGAGAAAATTTTAGTCACCAAACTTATTAAGTGCAATTATTCCAGAATTATATTCCTTACTTCTCTTTTAGTGCAAATTGGGCACTTTTAAAAAGGGATACAGAACACTTACCCTTTTTAGAACAAAATAAGATATCTCTTTGGAAACCATTTATTCCTAATTACACAATTACTTTATCCTGTTGTAGCACTTGCTGGGGTGGGGTGGGGGGGGAAGCTATAAGGCAAAGAATAGGCTGATTTAAGGTATCTTGTTTCTTTTTATTGAAAAAATAAGTTAGTGATGCAATTTCTTTTCCCTCTGGAATTCAAAAATGTTAAAGCATAACAAGTGTTTCTCATTTCTGGATAATAAAATAATGATGTAATTAACAATTAAATAGCATAGCATCATAAAAAACTGCTAAATCTACTTGCAAACAGAAGTAAGAGCCAAGCCATTTTAAGGAATTTTAGAACCGGACATAATTGCTATCTAGCCTAAAGTGGGAATCAGTTTCTTCTGGAAGCGCATGCTACTTCTGAGGGCCTGATCGGAAAAAACTGCCATGACTCTGCAGCCACCAAGCCATGGATGGGGCCAGGTACCGTTTCAGGAACCCTCTGCTTCCAGAGCTTTACGTCTACTCTCCTTACCTGCTCCTCCTGCTGCCTTCCCCTGGACGCTGTCTTCTCACCACTGCTGCTCTAAGCACAGGCCAGGGAGTGCCAAGTGGGCTGGGAAGGAGTGGGCTCTATCTCTCTAGCACCATCCCTCACCTGGAGTATCAGACAAGTCTCTTGATGGCCCCCTTGTCTTCAGTCTTGCCACCTTTCAGCTGGTCCTCCACAGAGAACCTAAAGAGGCCCTGCTAAAATGCTAATCTATTTCATAATTAAAGCCCTTCAAGAATTCGCCTGTTCTCTAGGATCACCATCCGAAAGCCACAGGATGACATGCAAGAGCCTTCTCCATTTTGCCCAAATCTGTTTTCCTAGGTCCCCTTTTGCCATTCCTCACTAAACAGTCTTGTGCCCAAATCACACAATGGCAAAGATTTGCATGCCTCTACTCTCTGCCTGGGAAGAGCCTTTTCTATGCTCTCTCCTGGGGAAGCCCACTCCTCCTTCAATGCTAATGTGACCTTGGAGCCTAAGTCCCCCAAGGGCAGGCACTGCATGCTGTATCTTTGTGTACTTCACAGTGTGTAAATTATTTGGCTTACCAGATACTTTTTAATTAATCATGGGGAGAAAAGAACTAGCATATTTTACAAGAGTATTTTTTCTCTGTTAGTTTACTTGTCCTGTTTTTTACTCATTTCCCATTCTTTTGGTCTTTCCCCCGCCCCCTTTCCTTTTCTATTTCCCTTTAGCAGGAGCCAAGAGGATGGGAAGGGACTTGCAGTGGGGGAGCCTGTCGTGAAACCAGTTGCTGTATCTGCCTCTACTAGAATGTTCCTTCACACCCTATTGAATGCGTCTGCCTCAGGGGCCGGGATTGTGACAGCTGTTTAATAAACCACATCAGCAGTGCCTGAGGCTTAAGAAGGAATGAAAGTGAGAACCTCATATTTCATTTCGACTCTGGTGATAACCTCTGAATTCCATTATTCACCGTTTTAATACAGCCTTTATTATTTCCCCTAACCCCCGCCTCTACTTTCCTTCTTCCCTCTGGTATAGTCAAATGGCCTTTTGCTCTGGACTTGGTGGCTTCATACAGGCATTCTCTATTCATATGCATAAACTTACAGCTGCTCAAACACCTCAGAAATCTGATCGGCTCCCTTTGTCTGGCCCCCTTCTCAATGCTTTGTAAAAATCTTTGCTTGCCAGAAAAAAGGGTCACATCTCTTAGCTGCTTCTGTCCTGCCAGTCCCCATTCAATTGCAATGATGCATTCTAGTCGAGTGTGGTATGGTAGCGGTTATCCTTTCAAGGGTCTTACATACCCCCATTCATTGAAAAGGGAACTTCGGGTGGAGGAAAGAAAGGGGCGGTGCCTGCCGTGACTGAACACTGGAAAGCGGAGCTTCAGAGGCGAACGTCGCCCACACTGCAGTATCTTCCAGGTGGTGAGAAATGCCTGTTCACTGTTTATTACAGAAGAGACAGGAAGCTAATTTCAAAGCACATTATTACCCCCAGGAAGTGTTTCATTCTATCTGGGTACATAAAGGTAACTGTGCTGTCCCCCACCCCCTTGGATGGGGCTGACAAAGCCACATGCCCCCAGGCAAAGAATTCCTGCAGGAGTCCCGTGCAGCTTTAGCAAACACCTGTTTCCGCTGCCCCAACACAGACCCTCAGCTTTCTATTTTATTTTTCAGATAGCAGCTGAACTGGCCAGAACAGAATGCCAGATTGCTGGTGGAGGCCTGGATCCAGTCGAGGGCTGGCATCTTATCCAGAGAGGTTGAAATTAGGTTTCAAAACTACCTGTGAGAAAGAAAGATGGGGTGGAAAATCACTGAGGTGAGCAAAAATCCTGCAGCGATAGCTGACGGGGAAGGGAGTGAGGGCAGCCTGAGCTGCTCAGAACATTTAAAACATGCTCTTCTTGAAGCCCTGGCTCCCTTGCCTCCCCCAACTCTCTCTTTTATTAACTTCGCTTCTTTTATATGTACTTTAATAAAACAAACTATTTTCTACCCTGTGCAGGGAAGGTCATAAACACTCCTGCTTTAGAAAAATAACAACTTAAGATTTCTAGGATACCCAGAATAAAGAAGGGGTCAGGGGAGGAAAGGCAGGAAATTGTCCCACCAAAGGGCTCCTGTTACCTGGAATCATATGTAAACTGGGCAGGACGGTTTCTTCTGATAATCCAATGGACAGCGCATGAAAGAAGCCATACTGTTTTAGGCCTAGGAAGAAAGATAATCCTTTATGAGTTTTAATTTAATGTGTTTATATCCAGTGATTTATCATCTAACCCCTGTGCTTCGCCTGGGGCCACAAGAGTCCTAGCTTATTCCTTATGTGTAGATTGGGGTTGAGAAGGGAGAGGGAGCCTCATCTGCAAGCTAAGGATCTGGTGTGAACCAGCAGGCCACCCAAAGACCCTAAGTCCCCTTGAGGGGGTTAGCAAAGGGGCTGTTCTCTCTTCCTGATACCCCTTATCCAGTCTAGCAGTAAATCCTGTTTGCTCACTTTCAAAATATATTTAAAATCAATTCACTTTTATCATCTCTTCTGTAAACCCCCTCACCCCCCATGTGGTCCAAATCACCTACATCTTTCATCCATATGACTACAATAGCCCTGACCTGGTCTCTTGGTTCCCACTCTTGTCTTCAGCCCCACTCCACCCTTCCGTTTATTCTCCACAGCAGAGCCCAAGGTGTGTCGTGGGGTCTCCCAATGCCACCACTGCCCTGCTCAGATCTCTCCCTGCGCTCCCTGCGTGTGTGCACCCACCCCCTCATGCACTGGGATTCAGCTACCCTGGCCTCTCACAGCTGTTGCTGGAGGGTGGCAGGGCTGCCTGTACCTCTGAGCTTTTGCCATCACCCATCCCTGTGCCTAGAACACCCTCCAGACGTCCTCATCACTCACTTCCCTCAAGTCTGCCCAACGTCACCTCCTGGGCAATACTTTTCTTGTTTATCCTGCTCAAATGTGCAATGAACATGCCAGCATTCTCTGTCCACCTTACATACTTAATTTTTCTCCATAGTACTTGCCACAGTGTAGCAGCCTGTACATTTAACTCACTCCATTTTCTCTGACCTGTGTGTTCCAGAAAGGCAGGGATTTTGTCTGTTTTGTTCATTAATTTATCCTCAATGTCTAGAACAGTGCCTATCACATAATGCATATATTTCTGTATATTTCTCACTATATATTTCTGGGAAGGATAAATATTATGTCTATTCCTAGGTCAAAATTCTGAAAGATTAGGAGTAAAGGTTGCTTTAGCATGGGGCCCTCCCATGCTAAGGTTCAGGTTTGAAGTGGGCCACACAACCTTGGACATGGGTGTGTGATTGTTGGGATTCTCATGGCCTTAGCAAGAGGGATGGGGATTCAAAGACACTGTATTAAATACCCTGCCATGCCACTTTCCCTTAATGCTCATGGATAAAATCTCTCACATCCGCATTCTGTCATCTGGGGCCAGTGATGATCATCACAGCTTTAACAAAGTGGGTGCAGTAGAGATGTCTACGTCCTGGACTTGCCCTTGACTTGGGATTCACATTGGAGCTTTGCTACCTGCTACTCTTAGAAACTGGAATGAAAGATTGGAATTGTCCAAAGTTTCTTTCCATGTCAGTGCAAGGCCTCAGCCTCTGATCCAGTCTGGCGTTCCAGACGTCTACCCTGGATACAGGAGTGGTATGGTACTGATCCTTAAGAGCAGGGCTTAAAAATAAGAGCTACTCAGAAAGACAGTATCCAGGGGTGAGTATGGTAACCAAAGATAAGGTCCAGGTGCAAGTGGTCTAGAGGTGACAAAGAGCAATAAGAAGCAAGTAGGTTCTAAAGGGTGAGTGAAGAAGGCAGAAAACCTAGAGCCTGGGCCTCCTGTATCCCCTCTCTTGGAAGGTAAGTTCCCTGTTAAAGGAACTAAGAATATTCAGACACTTAGTTAAGTTTGGAACAGATTCAATGGGAACTATAGGGCCTTCATTACTTTAAAAAATGGGCTAAGGTAAGTGTCCATAAAAATAGCTCATCTGGAACCTAGCTTAAACTCTCTGTTTTTGTTTTTCAAGGTCCATCGACAAGTTGGTGCATCAACTTGTGCCCTGTTCTTGGTCAGCTCCGCCTCTCTGCCAGGCCAGACACACTCACGGGCTCCAGAGCCATGGCTACCAGTCCTGTTTGTGGTAGACAAGCATTGGAACAGATGATTTGGGGACTTGAGCTAACTGGATTTTAAAGCTACCCAAATCTTGGCATATCATCCTTATTTTTAAAAATGGATTATTCTTCTACACTCGGCAGATTTCAGCCTATTTTCTGAGTGCTTTTAGAGTCTACAAAGCACTTTCACATATGTCATTTCATCTCATCCCTGTCCCTCTGATAAGCGATGGGTTAAAAGAAAGGGATTACTCCAAATGAATTGCAAAACATGACCTGTTTGGTCCCTATTCCACTGATATTGATTGAACTAAACATTTTTAGCTCAAATAAACAGATTTACTTATTTACAAAATGAGGTGTATTCTAAAACATTCATTCCTACCTTCTGGTCATAGGATAAAACTCTTCTGTTAAACAGCAAAGTCCTGGGGGCAGGAGGTGGAAGAGAGTATCGCAAGAACATTCTGCAAGAACATTCCTGCAAATTCAATCTCTTCCTTCTTCCCCCCAACCCCAAACACCCAACTGATACTCAGGGGGCATATTCCGGCATGTTCTTATCTTTCCTCTTTATGCACCAGACAGGAGCTAATGGATGCTCCCCTGATTGAATTTTGTGCTTATAGTTCCCAAGGGAGATTATAAGAAAAACATGAGTAAGTTGAAAAAATACCACCTCAGGTGCACGTGCCACGATTTGATAGGATGTTAGAGGTTTTACAGACTTAAGTCTACAGTCAGGCAATGGTGCCTGTAATTCTTGCACCCCTCCTGCCTTTCTCACCTCACCCCACGACTTTCCTGAAACCCTCCCCACTCACCACCATACCCCACAGGAGGGTGTGACTCAACTCTCTCCAAGCCTCTCTGTCTTGTGAACACACTTGTAGGCATCTGTTTTCCTGCAGTGCCCTCCAGGTTTGTCCAGCAGGCTTCCAGATAGCTCCAGCCACCACACAGTGGCCTCAGTGCTTGCCCTCTCATGCACCTGTGTCCCTTGTCAAAGTCCTTAGTTCTGCAGGCCACTTCGTCACTGTTTCAGATGCAGGTGTGCAATATGGAATGCCAGCATCTGTGCCAGAGCCTGCCTTCCCAAGCAAGGCTGAGCCTGCGGAAGTCAGGACACTGCCTTTCTCTTGCATTTACTGTCATACCTTCTTATCTGAGGATACCAAGAGTGATTCTTGTCCCCCCTGCCCCTCTGAGTCTCAGAGCCCACATCAAGTAGTCTCTCTGGACTCATACACAGCCCATGGCATTGGATAGAGGGAACATACTACCAACTGCTACCACATGGCCAGTGCCCCTCAGCTCTGATGCCAAAACAGCTTTCTCCTTAATAGGCCTCCCCTTTTTTCTCATCAAAACACTCATCAGAACTTCTGCCTGAGCAATGACTAACCCTGCACACCCAGTCTTAGGGAGCCTGTTTGCTCCAGTGCCTTCTCAGGGTTCCAGCAGTGACTCACATGCCTTCAGACTGCAGTGTTCTTTACTCCCCAAGATGATGAACAAGACAACTGAGCACTTGGCTCCAGGCAGGTGATGTAGAAAGGGGGCTCCAGGTCATCAGAACTTCCCCACCTTTATGCCCCACAGATGATTCATATATTTATGAACCTTCAGGAGTGGGCGTCAGATCCCACCCACACGCAAGACTCCTCTTAGGCATTTTCAGAGCTTTGTTGATAATTTGAGTCACCCTGGCCTCCGACTGGTCCCTTTCTGAAAGGATCAATCCAAGGCCTGAGATTGGACTCGCTTAAAGTAGAAAGTCCCATCTCCTTGAACTAAAGGGTCTGAACAAAGGCAAATCTATGTACTTTCAGTCCTTATCTGTTGCCTGATATTTTGCTTAAGTTTCCTTTGAAAATCTTCCATAACTCCTGGCCCAATCCCTTGTAGGACATTTATCCACTTCAAGATTTTCCAAGACTTTGAGAATTAATTATTTTTGATGTGCACAGGTGCACAGGCACACAGGAAAAACTAGGGACAAAATACGCAAATAAAGACTTCTGGTATTGCCAGAATGGAAATTGTAGAAAAATATGAAAAATAATATCATCGATGCCCCCACTTCTTCTGACAAATCATACCCCTCCCATCCGCAAGATGCCTTGGATACAGGATAATGTGCGACAATGATATTGCCCATTAAAAGCCAAGAGGAAAATAGATGGGCCAACAGTGAGCCAAATAATTAAGAAAGGCTCCATCCTGGAGGTCCTTCAGAGGGACACAGGCTGACTCCACTGTGGCTTTTCCATATAGATTCATTGTTACATAGAAAAGAGGCCAGTGGGTAGAATATCATCATTTCTATGAAGAAGAAAAAATCTGCATATCAATTATCCTATTGCATCTTTTTCTTCTGCTTCCCTATAAAATCAACAGAAAAATGGCATTCTTTATCCTTCCCTACAGGCCATAGGT
Organism: Desmodus rotundus; assembly: GCF_022682495.2. Classification (NCBI taxonomy): domain Eukaryota; kingdom Metazoa; phylum Chordata; class Mammalia; order Chiroptera; family Phyllostomidae; genus Desmodus; species Desmodus rotundus. Next base: position 82,685,932 of record NC_071398.1, read on the forward strand.
GGGCTCCACTTCTCAAATAGAGCTGCTGTCCTTAAGTCCAATGTGAAAGTCATTCAAGAAAGCCGTGCCCTTGATTCTGATCCTTTCTCCTGTCAATGCGATGGTGACATTAACAAGTGTGCACAGAGGGGGGCTTTGTGCCAATTAACAATTTCTCATTAGCTTAATTAGGGGACACATGTTTTTAATCACAGTTAAGAAAGTGCAATGATTGAAGAATTGATTCTGAGCTTTTGAAAGCATCCCTTTCAGTGCATGAAATTTAATTCTGTGGATGTGCTTTCAAAGAGACAGAGGTAGAAAGAAACAGCCATAAATGACACAGCCTCACTGAACATAATAGGAGAATACCGGATAAACAGAAAAAGTGTTTCCATTTTGGATGCAAGACAATCTTTTTCAAGCTATCAAGGGTCCTGCCCTCTCTGTTATGTTATATGAGATACCTGAGTGGGACAATTTTCTTTTCCTTTCCACTAACCCTTTATCCCTGTGTTTTGAGTGAACAGATCTGATTGTTGTAGAGATGTTCAGATAATGTGCATAGTTTAGATGCAGCTGTGGGGGTGGGGGCTGATGGCTGTTCTAGTTGAATTGACTGTAAAATTTGGACTTTGTGGATTACTTGGGAAGTCTGAATTTGTTGAGCCTCTTCACATCAGCAAATGGTTTGACTCCTGGTTTTGCATGCTTGTAACTTGAGGACAGGTAACTGCCCTAGTCTACATACCACCCCAAAGGCCACTCATTCAGATCATGTAAATCCATGAAATTGTTGAAAGAATCTTCACTATAAATGACAGGGATTTCAGTGTCTGTATAGTTTTTGGCTCTTTACAATGCAGTAAAGTCATGATCCCTATCATTTGAAAATTCCCTGTAGGAAAGTTGCATGAATATTTCCAAGAATAACATTTCTCTCTCTATCAGATAAATATATAAATAAATAAATGTAAAAATAAAATAAAATCTCACTAGGCTAATGCTTCATTAGTTACGATATTACAATAAAGTATGTACACATATTTCTTCTTTGTAAAATGCAATCTTTACTAGTATAATCCTTTTGAAAATATTTTTTTCTGATTGCAAAAAGCAATGTGTTAATTGCAGAAAAATTTAAAAATACAGTAAAACATGCAAAAAAATTCATATATAATTCCACCAATCCAGATAGAAACACAATTTGCATTTACATGTATTTTTTACTCTACGTATTTTCTAGTAAATATGAATTATATTGCATTCTGTCCTTTAAACCTGCTTTTTCACTTACCATATCATTATTATCTCACAATATCATTAAATATTCCTCTACAACATAATTTTTAACGACTGCATAGTGTTTCAGCTTATGAATTGAATTTCTCATATTTATTATAGGACGTTAAGGATACATCCATTTTTATTATTATAAACAATGATAAAGTGGCTATGCTTAAATATAAACTCTTTCAAGCATCTGTGATCATTTTTTTAGAATAAAGTATCAAAGCTGACTTCTGGCCAAGATGAAGGCATAGGTATATACAGTTTGCCTCCTCACACAACCAAAACAAGGACAATAACAAATTTAAAAACAAAAAATAACCAGAACTGCCAGAAAACTGAACTTTTATTCAGTTTTGTAGGGAAATCTTACAACCAAGGAGTTAAAGAAGAGACATTCATCTAGACCAGTAGGAGGGGCACAGATGGGCAGCCCAGGTGGAGAGGACTCACGGCAAGACCAGGGCTGGCAAGGTGGCAGCTGGCAGCTGGTGGCTGGTGGAATGGGCAGTCCCACATTTACATGCACATATACCAGGAGGAACACTGGGGAACAAGACAGACCACACAACCTAGGGTCCTAGCACGAGGAAATAAAGTCTCAAAAGCTCTGACTGAAAAAACCTGTGGGGGATGAGGTGGCAGGAGAAAACTCCCAGCCTCACAGTAGAGATTGCAGGAGAGACCCACAGGGTCCTAGAAGGTACACAAACCCACCCACCCAGTAATAAGCACCAGAGGGTTCCAATTTGCTTGTGGGTAGCAGGGGAAGTGACTGAAAGCTGGCTGAGAGCTGAGCAAGCAGCATTGTTCCCTCTCAGACCCCTCCCCCACATACAGGGCCACAACACAAGAAAATGGGCTGCCATGCCCTGGCAAATACCAAGACAAAAAAATATGGCCCAAATGAAAGAACAGATTAAACTTCCAGAAAAAAATACAACTAAGGGACGAAGAGATACCAACCTATCAGACGCAGAGTTCAAAACAGTGGTAATCAGGATGCTCACAGAAATGTTGAGTGTGGTTGCAAAACAGAGGAAAAAGTGAAGGCTATGAAAAGTGAAATGAAGGAAAATATACAGGGAACCAACAGGGAAAGGAAAGAAACTGGAACTCAAATCAATGGTTTGGAGCAGAAGGAAGAAAGAAACATTCAACAAGAACAGAATGAAGAAACAAAGATTCAAAAAAATAAGGAGAAGCTTAGGAACCTCCGGGACAACTTTAAACATTCCAACATCTGAGTCATAGGGGTGCCAGAAGGAGAAGAGGAAGAACAAGAAGTTGAAAACTTATTTGGAAACATAATGAAGGAGAACTTTCCTAATCTGGCAAAGAAAATCGACTTCCAGGAAATCCAGGAAGCTCAGAGAGTCCCAAAGAAGCTGGACCCAAGGAGGAACACACCAAGGCACATCATAATTACATTACCCAAGATTAAAGAGGAGGAGAGAATCTTAAAAGCAGCAAAAGGAGACAGTTACCTGTAAAGGAGTTCCCTTAAGACTATCAGCTAATTTCTCAAAAGAGATCTTGCAGGCAAGAAGGGACTGGAAAGAAGTATTCAAAGTCTGAAAGGCAAGGACCTACATCCAAGATGACTCTATCCAGCAAAGCTATCATTTAGAATGGAAGGGCAGATAAAGTGCTTCCCAGGTAAGGTCAAGTTAAAGGAGTTCATCATCACCAAGCACTTATTATATGAAATGTTGAAGGGACTTATCTAAGAAAAAGAAGAAGATAAAAAAAAAACAGTAAAATGACAACAAACTCAACTGTCAACAACTGAACCTAAAAAAACCCCAAAACAGTAACAAAAATGAACTAAGCAAACAACAGAAACAGATTCACAGAAATAAAGGTCACATGGAGGGTTATCAGTGGGGAGCTGGAAGGGAGAGAATGGAGGAAAAGGTACAGGGAATAAGAAACACAAATGGTAGGTACAAAATAGACAGGGGAGGTTAAGAATACTATGGAAAATGGAGAAGCCAAAGAACTTATATTTTGACCCTTGGACATGAACTAAGGTGGAGGAATGCTAGTGGGAGGAGGGGTACATGGCGGAGAGGAACAAAGGGGAGAAAAAAATGGGAGAAGTATAATAGCATAATCAATAAAATATATTAAATAAGTAAATAAATTACCGCAGCTGAAATTGCTGGTCAAGATTATGTACATTTCAAAGACTTTTGAACATATTGTCGAGTTCTCCCCAGAAAAGTCATATTTACCAATTTACGTTGCCAGAACCAACAATATGGAAAAGATGAGTAAAGCTATTGTTTTAGTTTACAAAATTAATCTCATTATTTTTGCCTGTAATTTTGATTACCAATTAGATCAGATATTGTCTCTTATATTTACAGGTAATATTTCTTTCTGTGAACTGTCAAATCATCCTCTCATTTTACTCCAGGGATATTCATCTTTTTATTGTTTACCAGTGAGAGTTATTACATATTAAGAATATTAAAGCACTTTCACGTATTCTTAAAAATGTTTTTTCCTAGCTTGCTATTTGCTCTGCCCCCTGACTTATGGTGTGTTGTGTTGTTATTTACATGAAATTTTACTGTTAGATAAGTTATATCTGTTAGCCTGTCATGGTGCTGCCGTTGCTATAATGCTGGGAAAATTTTCCTTGTTCTGAGGTTTTATATTCGCCACTATTATATATTTTCATTTCTTACTTTAAAAAATTTATCTGTAATTTATTTTCATATGCCACATAGGTAGTAATTTCTTTCTGTTTTGTTTTTTCTTTGCAAACTGCCAACTGACCCAACATTATCTATGGGTTTATTTAGCATTTCCCTGTTGCACAGAACACTAATACTTCAGGATTCTGGAAGGGAGGAAAAGTCAAAAATATATATACTTGTGATACCATAGAACACACAGTATCTAACTTGAAAGATCAAGAAGCCACCTTTATCAAATACTGCTCTTGGAGTGTCTGAAGAGGCCCAGTATGTTTGTGGTACCCTCTTGCTTATTTGTGTTCTAAATAAATTGAGAAATAAGAACCATAGGGTAGATAGGGGTCAAAACATTGCTTTTATTATTGTTAATAGATGTGTTAAAGAATGCAACTTGGTGAATCAAATGGGCCCTGCTAACTGAATGCCAAATTCAATGCAGCTGCTCAGTCACGGGCAGTTCCTCTCTCCAAGGGCTGCCTTCCCAGCTGACCGTTACAGACTAGAGGCCCAGAGGAACATTCTGGCTCCTGTAGGTAGCAGTACCCAGGAGAAGAAAAGGAACGTGCTCCGTCTAGCAAGTTTGTTTTGTCCTTTCAAAATCTACTAACCAGGAGTAGTAGGGGGAAATTCCAGGAGGAGGAAAAGGGTGTTCCTCTGTCCCCTTGCTCAGGTGGACTCTTCCAAACCCACTGGTTCTGTTTGTAAAGAGTAATGGGTGTGGCTGTCCCCTCAGGAAAAGACCTCTTCTACCTTCTTAAGGCTGCTTTCTCCCACACTGGCCATTGCTCTTTTGGATATCCTTTCTGGATAAAGTTTAGGTTTTTATTCCTGAAAGCTCTGAAATGGATCAAAGTAGTACATTAATAAAAGTCAACCCCAGACCCCCTTGCTGGATCTGAAAACTCTCTATTCTATTTTTCACTCTAAATTATGTCCAGCTCCATTGTTCAATATATATTATCAGGAAATCTGCCATGAGATTAATTATAACACAAAGACACTCCAATAATAAAACAAGTAAAAGGCTCCAATAATAATACCAATCACATTTACATGGCCCAAATTTGACTGTAAACCTCCCATTTTTGAATTTCCAAGGAGTTAAATCCCCATGCAAATGAAAATCAAAATAATAAAGTCACAAATAATCTTCCATTGATCTTTTTATTCCTATGCCATTATCATACTGTTCACTAATTAAATTTTATAATGTTTGTATATCAACTAGTATAAACCTACCCGTTCTTCAAAAACTCTTAGCTGCAATTCTGTTAACTCTTCTAGAAAGAAATTGGGATACTTTTATCTAGTCAAATAGTACAATTTTTATTGAAATTGTATTAGTTTCATAAATTATTTTGGGAATAATTGACTATATTGGATTGTTCTATACAGCAACATGGATTAACTTTCAGTTGAGAAATGTCCAATTACCTTAGATGATCTGATGCATTAATTCAAATTAATGTGTTGATCAAAAAATAGCATTCCCTGGTCTAGTTTCTTTTGTTTGTTTTCAGCGATAAAACAAGCCAGTGGAAATGAAAGCCAATAGATAGGGTTGGCAGCTAGCAAAGCTGTATCTGCAGCAATGTAGAACCAGGATGATGATAACTTAGCAGCACAAGACAAAAATCAAATCACAGCAGTGGCTAGATGGTCAGTCGCAATGATAAGATTCAAGAAAATTAATTAAACTTAATTCCATTTATATAAGAGGGATTAACTAGTTGAATAAAATAAAATCACTGACATAGATAGCATATGACCTAGTACTTGACTAAAGAGACCTGTTATGGGTTCCTTGACCTGCTTCTCTGCTTAGCCTCCTGGTGGCCAGACTGTCACACTGAACTGTTTGACACATCCGTCAGTCGTGATCCCTGTCAGGTATCTATGATATCAAGAGTTGGGCTAGATGACAGCAAATGGTTTCTACTATCTTCTGACGACACCAAACTAGACACATGTATGGGGGGTGGAGGCAGTGAGACCATGGGTTCTTAACTGCGGCATCCTGAATTTTAATCCCAGCACTGTCACTTGTTAGTTCTAAGGCCCAGAGAAATTCACTCAACCTCAGTTTCCACATCTGTGTAACTGGAAGGGGAAGGGATACATAACCTACTTCACAGGGTTGTCGTTACAATTAAGCAGATTAATCAGTGTGATGTGCTTTCTTAGAACACTAGCAAGCATGGAATATAGGCTCAATAAATGTTAGTTGTTATTTTTATAATTATTCTCATCTCCCAAAGAGGGAAAAACTTTGTATGCATTGCAGCAGCTGCTGAATATTATGATACATTTTAAAAATATTTAAAAATTCCTCTAGTAGTTTTCCCCACCACCCTCAAACAGAGGTGACGCCCCTTTTAGGTCCCAGCCCTCCGTGCAGGATGATGGACGTGTGGTGAATATTGGGCTGCGTCTGGAGTGGTTACCCCAATGCTTAGGATTTATCACACAACGAGGGAGTTGGAAAAACTTTTACATTTAGAGAAACATTCTTATAAAAAGTTTTTGCATTAACTTTGGGTATGATGATTCCTGTCCAACAAGTGTAGACAGTGGAAACCTGTGATCGGGTTATAACTCTTTTGTAGCTTCGTGCTAGTATACTTTGGAAGAATTTATATCATCGTCTTTGTCAGGAAGTCTGATGTAAAGCTCAGGATCTTCAGAATTGCTGAAGATTATGAAGAATTGGGAGAGAATATTGTACATTGTTAAATATTTCAATTAGATCAGAAATCTCAACCTTGGTTGCACAACTGGAACTACCTGAGAAGATTTTTAGAAATACCCATGTTTGGGCCCTAACCCATACCAATTAAGCCAACTCCTTGTGGGGCAGAGTCAGTGTATGACTTTTGAATACTCTCTTGTTTCATCTGTGCTAATGTCTTTGACAGTTCTTTTGGGGATATTTTCTCCCAAATTCTTAATCCTTTCCCGTGTTACCTTTACAGATGTTTAAGACTCTTAGAGCTAGAAAACTCCAAAAGGTAAACATATCCCACTCCACACAGGGAAGGGACCTGATAATCCTTGGCAGCGTGGCAGCGCTAAATGATTGAATACCTTGGATGACTGAAAATTTACCACCTCTCATGCTAGACCACTCTGTTACTGGATGGTGCCAATAGTTCAAAAATCTCTTCCCTCATCGAACTAGCTAGTTCGCTCTCTACAGATTAATAAAATAAACCTGGTCTCTTCCTCTGTTACCACCTACAAATATTTAAAAGCATCTGTCATGTCCTTCCTGGCTTTCTTCTTCAAACTAAGCAAACCCAAATCCTACCACTGTTCCTAGAAAAACATGATTTATAGACTGCTTCTAATCCAGATCAACTTCCTGCAAATATGCTGAAGTTTGTCCAAGTCCTTCTTAAACACAATACCTCAAAATGAAGAAAGCATTTGGAGAAATCTGTGTATATAATACTCAAAAGTGAGTGGAGCATCTTTTAGATAAAAGGCTTAAAATAGGCCTTAAAGAATGTCAAAAGCATATGCCAAGAGTCTTATATCTGGGAATATAGTATGTTTGTCCATAAATGCATGGGAAAAAATGACATGTTTAGAGAAGGCTAAAGAGGCTAAATTAAATATAGATTTATTTAAAATACGAGTTCTGTCCAGAAGGTATCCGGCCATGTAATATGAAAAATAGAGGCATTTATTGAAGATGCAAGTTACAAGAAACATTGTACATAGGACAATGATGCTGCAGTCCCTTTCAAAGCAGGCAGCTTGGAACCTCACACAGTTCTCCCAATCTCCATCATCTGCCCCGTCATATTTTCCTGAATCTCACTGAAGGTCTGAAATCTCCTCCCTTTCAAAGGTGATTTTAGTTTTGGGAAAAGCCAGAAGTCACAGGGTTCCAAATCTGGGCTGTAGGGTGGCTGCGTCCCCTGGGTTGCTGATCTTTGCTGATTGCAGCCCACATATGTTCAACATTCTCAGACGTTCTGCTTGTTGCAGGCCTTCCAGAAAATGGATCACTTTCAACAGATTCTCGACCATCTTTGAAGCATTTGTGCCATACTTTTATTTGCTCTGCACTCATTGAGTCATCCCTGAAAGTCTTCTGAATCATCCGAATAGTTTCCATGGAGGAATGTTCAAGCTTAACACAAAATTTCATGCAGATTCATTGCTCTACTCGCTCAGTCACTTTGAATGGCAGAGGCCGCACAGTACATGTGCTCTCTCCACAGAGTCTACTGCCCCCACTGACTAGTACAGTAATGTCATCGTTGTCCATGCAGTCACATTCCAGTCCACTCTCCTTGGGTGCCATGGTACATCTATGTCCCTCAAACCATTCTCGTTATTTTAACAATGGCTGGACTTTTTCCAGACAGACTTCAGTGTATGTGAGTGCATTAATTTGCTAGGGATGTCATAACAAAAATCCACAGACTGGGTGGCTTTGACAACCAATTTATTTTCTTGTATTCTGGATGTTAAAAATCTAAGATCAAAGTGTAGGCAGAGCTTGCAGATGGCCACCTTCTGCTCGTGTCCTCACATTGTCTTTCCGCTGCGCTCCCACATCCCTGGTAGCACTTTGTACGCCCAAAACTTCTTTTCTTCCAAGGACACCTGTCAGATTGGATTAGGACCCACAACAACAGCCTCATTTTACCTTAATCATTTCTTTAAAAGCTCTATCTCCAAATACAGTCACATTCTCAGATACTAGGAGTTAGGGCAGGGGTGTCAAACTTATTTTCACCGCGGGGCACATCAGCCTGGTGATTGCCTTCAAAGGGCCGAATGTAACTTTAGGACTGTATAAATGTAACTACTCCTTAACTAGGGGCAAGGAGTTTGGCGCTGCTGCCAGGCCATGTAAAACAAGGTGGAGCCCCTGGGCCTTGTGTTTGCCACCTGTGAGTTAGGGCTTCAACAGTATATTTGGGGGGACACAGTTCAGCTCATAATGACTAATATAGATATGCATTATATGTGTATATGTAGACAGACAGTAATAATAGATGATAGATAGATAGATAGATAGATAGATAGATAGATAGATAGATAGATGATAGATAGATAGATAGGTGATAGATTGATTTAACTAGACAGATAGATTTTACGTGTGTTATTATTTGGGATCTTTGTGATTTATACTCATGTTTTAATAAATCTCAGGGCCACTTCTCAGACTATGATCAATGCTTGGGGCTTTCCCTATTCTTCTTGCTACTGGCCCAAGCAGCTCGATGTATTTTCCTGTCCTCTCTAATGCTTTCATCCTAACATTGACAGAAAATTGGGACTCATTTTCTGTAGTTTTCTCTATAAACAAACATAAAAGACCTTTGAGCTTTTGTTTAAAATCTTTTCATTTTAAAATGATCTTTAATGTATAAAAGTTACAAAAAATACAGCAAAAATGCCCCTATATCCTTCACTCAGCTTTTCCTAATGTTAACACCTTACATAATCCTAGTAAAATGGTTCAAAACCAGGGCATTGGCATGGATACAAAACTAGTCACTGAACTGCAAGTTTTAGAATTTCACTATTTTTTTCCATTAACGCCCTTTTTTTGTTATAGGATCCTATATAGAGTTCTACATTGCTTTTAGTCGTCTCCTTCAATTTGAGACAGTTTCTTTGTCTTTTACAATCCTGATACCTTTGAAGAGTACCATTATTTTGTAAAATGGCCCTCAATTTCAGTTTGTTTGATATTTTCTCATGAAAACTTCAATAGAATGAAACTATACATTTTTGGCAAGAATACCTCAAAAGTGGTATGTGGCCTGCTAAGTGCACCATATCAGAGAAAGTATAATAGCAATATGTCTTGCTGATGGTGATGTTAACTTTGATCACTTTGCTCAAGCAGGGTTTGCCAAGGATTTGAATTACAACTGGTTTTTGGTTTTTGTTTTGTTTTTAATCACTCAAGTGAACAGCTAGGGAGAAATTTTAAAAACTTGGAGTGGTCAGAAAGATTAAGAAATTTACAAGCTATTGATGGCCTCCTCCTTTGGTGTAATGTTTAGCTTAGCAGTGATAAGGGAAAATCTCATTAAACTATGCTTTCAGTTTTTATTTTTGAGGATGGGACCTCCCAACCTGAAATGACATTTAATATCTGTTTAATAATAGACCCTATCAAGTAGGCAATTTGTCTTCTAAGCTGATAGTTTGGGGATGGGCTTTAACTTTCACCGTAATCTCTATCACCATCACCTCAAATAGGCACATACTCTGATGAAAAGTGGTATGCTTGTGGTACTAACACAGCTTCTTGGGACAACTACTCACTCCTCTCCAAGCAGATTATTCTTAGCCCCCTCCTGCACCTACATATAAAAGACCACCACTTCCCCAGTCTAACTAATTATTTTACTAGATTTCTCCCCCAATTGAACAGACCTTTAAGGGTTATACACACACACAAATCCTATTGCATTTTCTTTCCATCTTTTTTGTTTGTTTCCTCCCTTCGGAAGTAAGGAGAAGCTTACAGTAGGGAAACTAAGGAGAAAGGCTTTAAAGAAACTCTCCAAATCTTGTGTGACACAGAAATTTTTTTGAGAAACCAGCCACTACCTATACTCCTTTCTGAACTGCAAGTTAAAAAACATTAGAATTTAAGTTCCACATCTCTAAAAGGATGGATGAATACTAAGCGGGCTCTGCCTGATATCTGGCAGGGTCCTTTTTTAAAGATGCAACCCTTCCTTTAGGCCAACAGGTATAAAGTTTACTTTCTTTGCTGTAGATCAGTGCTTTGCAAACTTATAGTGCATTAGAATCTCTTGGCATTTTGTTAAAATGTAGTATTGAATGCAGTGGGTCTAGATGAGGCTTGCAATTCTGCACTTCTAACATCCCAAGTGATGCTGACGCGATAGTCAGTGGACCACATTTTGCAGAGTAAGACTATAATCTATGGGAGATTTCCAGCCTGGTGAAAGGAAAGGTACAGAGACTACCACTAGCAATGATACCTGCCCCACTGGGATGCTGACAGCTGTGATATGAAGGAAAAGGTGGATCATTGACCACAACTTGGCCCAAACTTTCTATTACAAAAATCTTCTTGTCTGTTTGTTTGTTTGTTTTTGGGTAGTTATTCTCAAGAGAAATTTAGTGAAATGGAACCACTTTAGACTATGCCACTGCACCTGAAATTAGATATTTAATGTGATAAAAAAAAGAAATTCCCATCTAGAGGTTGGGAGATGAATTTGGAGCTAAGGTAGAGGGTATAGAATATCATTAAAAAAACATATTGAATATTGTTTAGCTCCATAGAATTAGGGTAAAATAGGGATAGAAGTGGGAAGGGGAATGTTGAAAACAGAATAGTTGGGGATGAGAATAGTTGGGGATGAGAACAGAATAGTTAGAGACAGGCTACAAATGGCTGTTTACTATAGGCTAGACTGTATGGAGCACTTCATACATATTAACTCTTTGATTCTATAAACAGCCCTGTGAAGGAGGAAATGTTCTTATTACCATGTTACAGATGAGTAGTGAAGTGGAGAGAGACTTCTGTGTCAAGGGACACAAAACTAGCAAGTGATTGAACCAAGATTCAAACAGGGGAATTCTGACTCCAGAACTCGCAAGCTTAACCCCTGTGTCCTAGTTCTCTGAGCTGGACTCAAAGGACTGAAACAGAGCAAAGGCATCTTAGCCATGCCTCAGCAACCCAATTCTACAATCAAAATTTAAATTTCGCTATCAGATGGATCTAAGAAAACATCAGTTCTAACACCTTACTCTGACCATAATTTCTATATTTCCATTTTCTCACTTTATTATTTACATTTGTGCTTTTAGAACTCATCAAGACCACCAGTTCTTCAACTCCACTAGTTCCCCTCACCCTTCAGCACCCTCCTCGCTTCAATCCCTTTACTATCTAATTACTCTCACACTTTAACCCCTGCTCTCACGGGCTTTTATTCTTTTGCCTCACCCGCTCTGCAGCCTCAGACAAAATGTGATCAGAAATGAGGCATACCACTTTCAAACTGGCCTCTAAAAATGTTTACTGAAATCTTTCTTACTCACTTTTCCTGTGTTTGCCAGCCAGATGTCAATGACCAGAGCAATGTTGAAAGCAACATGGTGGAGGCCCTTTTAGCTAGATATTCTCAGTGCCTGTGTACTGGAAACCCCATGCTACCACCACTGACCTTATGAAAAAAAGAGAAATAAACACCTATTAAACAATTAAGATTTCAGGTTTGCCTATTCTAGAAGCTGGAGTTACTTAACAAATAGAGAAATTCTGACACATTTGGGGGATAATTGGATAAAAACTTAAAATACATGCCACTGATTTGGTAACTGATGGGGTAAGAAACTGATGCTGGAGGCCGGGCAATTTGACTTAGAAGCAGAATTTTTAGTAAAACATTTGATAAAACATGGAAATAAGATTTTATGCCATTAAGTCAGTGATTCCAAGGAAAATGGATGAAAGAATCAGAAAGAAGTAGTTATGATTCTTCACTAATAGAAGGCTATTATAAGAAAGATCATTTCAGGACACAACTGGCTGGGTTTCAATTAGAATAAAAGGAAACAAAGAGAAACCAGAAATCTGGGGCTGCACAAGGTTGGAAAAGCCCAGTGCCTGCAGATCCAAATTTGACAAAGATGCTTAGTGACAAAAGCTTCATAAAACTTACCAGTTGAATAAAGTGAATCTTCAAAGATGAGATAAAGGATATGATTTTTCCATTTATTTTCCCAGGTATCTCAGGGTAAACTGTTACTAAGTTAAGAAAAAGAGGAGGTCAAAAAGTAAAAAAAAAAAAAAAAAAAAAAAAAGACAGATTGAGAACTTTGCCTAGAAAATAAATTTGGGATGGGTTTCTGACATAAGTAGATGATTGGAAGAGAGAAAGTTAGAAGCCTCCTAAGATTTTGAGGTCATTGGATTAGATTAAAAATACCATGAGTGCAAACTAAAAATTATTTGACTGTGTGAAATTAAGAGCAATTATTGGGCCATTAAGCATCACTAAAAAAACCAGCCAGCACAAGCTATGCAAACCTCAACAAACCTCTAGGTTTAAATAGGCAAAGAACAGCCTCTCAGAGGGTGGGTGTCACCTGGGGCCATGGAGACTACACACAAGGTAACTCCTTCTGCAAGGAACAATTACAAACTAATCGAGAAAATTTCTACAGCTCCAGGCTCAAAGCCTTCACAACACCTGGCTCACAAGAGTTCGTAATTGCAGGAACCAATTACTGCTGTGTCCGTTCTTTCTTTTCTAAAACTGGAGGATTTGGGCAGTTTTGTGTCCCTACATCACCATTGTTTGGGAGGGCAGTTTACTTCTTAGTTCAGATTTCTGAAGATAAATGGGCATCTGATGAAGAGGATTGAACATCACCTGAAGATCCTGGACTTTGAGCTGGATGCAGAGATTCAACTGGGTTTGGGGTTGTCTCCCTCGGACTGCTGGATGATGCAGCTGGGGAAGGTGAGTGTGTTTCATGAGTGAGAAGAAGAATGAACTCGTTATTTGGTGATGGGAAGGATTGATGAAATATAGACTGTTATATTTTTACCAATATTTTTCCCTTTCCTCCCAGACACCCAGCTAGATTAAATGTCCCAGTTTTACTTGCAGGTCAGTAGAAACACAGGGCTGCCTTCCAGCCGGAGGAATGAGAGAGAAATGATGTATGCCACTGCCAGTCTTGGTCCAAAAAGACCAGCTTAGCTCCTCACACTTGCTCTTCCTCCAGCTGCTGGATTTCCGCCAGTACCCAGGGTGACCTTGGACACCATGTATTGCAGATGGTAGAGCCCAGCAACTTGGGTTCCTGAATAACTGTGTGACAGTAAGCTCCTAAGCTCTGCTGATGGGAATTTATGTCAGTGAGAAATGAACTTCTTTTGTGTTACACCACTGAAATGTGGGGCTGTCTTTTATAGAAATAAAAATTACTTAATAATACCTATGGGAAGAGCACTTTAGGCAGAACAAAAAACATGTAAATAACTATTTTCCCTGTTTCTCTGTTAATCTGTGTTTCAGAAGAGGTGCATCTGTTCTTCAAAAATCTTTATTTGATCCCATTGTGCAGAATAGATATCACTGCCCACCTCTGTAACCAAAAAAGACCAAATATGGCTTTCCCCCTCTCCTGTAGAAGGGCCAGATGTTTTTCTTTGTATTGATGTGTGTTCAGTAAGACCTGGGTTCATGTACCAGTTTGCCTTTTACCTGCAATGTCACCTAAGTCACATAAAATAATTCTCTGAGCTTCAGTGTTCTCACTCCTAAAGCTTTGAACATTAATAAGTACAATATAAGTTTTATATAATGCTCTGTAATAAATAGAGATCTAAGTAGTTTGACAAAACAAAGGTTTATTCCTATGTACAAATAATCATGTGACCCTGAATGACGTTTTAGGGCAATAATCCTCCATGTGGTAATTTAGAAGTCCAGGGCTGATAAAGAGCCCATCCTACAGCTTCATCCCGTGGAGCATGTAGCCTCCTTGGTCAATGAATTGGGAAGAGAGATTAAACAATTGCCCGTGTTCAGCCCATTGACCCTGCCAGATGAACCCATGTCACGTTCTTTACCAGCCTATTGCCCAGAACTCATTAGCTGGCCGGGCCCAACAGTGAGCAGTTGTTCTATGGGCTACACGGGCACTGAGTAATATCTACCTCAGCTGAATAACAAAATCTTTTCCATAAGAATGTGCTGAGAACTTTCATGGGATAAATTTTAAAGTTTACTTATAAATTCTAAAAGCTATACTTATCCTATAAAACTCTGGTTTCTTTATTCCCCAATGGGAATATAGAAAATTTGTGAAATCTTAAGAGTATATTTAGTGAGTTATTTCCAATGACATTCCCTTGTGTTCTTACAACTTTTGCTTTTGAAACATATACAGCTAAACCTTAACTCAAGTCTATGAACACATATTGAATGTCCAGTATGTTCAAAACACTTTTCCCGATATGGTAGACTCAGACCTGGCTAGTTAATGCTAGCAACAGAATGGGTAAATAAGCCCTTTGAAGTGTACCTGTTGAGGTTTCACTTTTATTGGGCTCTGACAAAACCCAGATGCCATATTTCTGAATAGTACTTTACATGTCATTCCCTACTGTCCCTGACACAGAGGAATTGTTGATTTTGACACAGAATCTTTATAACTTATAAGTAAGAATTTATATGGGCTAGGGGAAAATAATACTTTATCATCTCTCTTCTATTTTTTCCAAAGTTCTATGCTGTACAAAACATATTATAACTTTAATTTGTCCCACGTGTTTCCCTTAAAGATTGGTGATTATTTAATATCCTAGGGATTTCTAGTAGCTTAGCTCACCATGCTCTGAGATTTTCTCTGCAAAGTTTGATGTTATCTTAGTGTGTATGTGCCTTTCTCTTTGTGTGGCTCAAACTTTTCTAAAAGGAAGTCAAACTGTCCTCTGTCTGCCTTATCCCCTTTACCCTAATCCATCTGTTATTATTCCCCTGGCTTTTCTGAGCACTAAATGTCCCTAAGTTAATTTTGTTGAAGCTAATGACATGGCGATAAGAAGAAAGACAGGGAGAAAATGGTAGGCTGTAGATTGCCATTAGCCTATACATACATAATTGAAGATTTCAAGTGGGGAAAAGTTTGATGCCGTGTTGTTAGAACTGCTCTTCAGGGTGCAATTGCCAACCAGGTTTCAAAATTGCAGCCTGGGAGAGCAGCCTGACATCAGGGAGGTGGGTAACAGGCTGCTGAGCCTCTTGCCAAGATTTAATAATTATGATGAAAAGGCAGTAATCCGATGGCAAGAAGAGCACCTCCACCCCCACATCTGCTCTGTCTTTGCTGATGGGGCCTATTGTTCACTCACTTAATATAACCATAGCTTTCAGTTTTCGAAGTGCTTCTTAACTTAACCCTCTTTGTCATTTTGCTTGAGTCTTGCCTTTGAAAAATGGACCATAACCCACAGTCATGACATGTGCCCATGGTGAAGGAAGATGACGCTTAAGGCACTTGAGCACAGACTACTAAAGTGCTTTCAGGGCTGGGTGTTGGGGCAGTGGGTTTCATGAAAGTTCTCTAAGCCCCAAGAGTTTCAGTCAGCAAAGACACAGGTCGGAAGTCTACCACTGAATGTTATTTATTTTCCTGGAAAAGTGGATGTACTTTTAATATCTTTTGCTACAAGTGGTCTCTGTTTCTTCACTCCTGAAAGCACCCTCATCCCAAATATAGTTCTTATGTTTCCAGAGCCTGAGTTCATTTACAAAGGTCTGCCCCACACAACCTCTCACTTTTTTATATCATTACTGGAGAAAGGAAACTTCTCTGTACCAAATGCATTCTGGGAGCCAGGCCCTGTGCCGGTTATTTAACATTAGTTCCAAACATCTTTAAGGTATTTCAAATATATGGTTATATAAAATGTAAGATTGCCCAAGACAAAACTGAGACAAAACAAAAAGATTAAAAATAAACAAAGGCAGGAATTTAAAATATAGTCAGGAATAATGCAACAAATATTATATACTCTTGCTGTGGAAGCCGCAGGTTTGCTTTCCAAGTTCAGTAACAGCCAATATAAAAAGGGAAACAATTTAATACCAACCAATGTCAAAAAGGAGGCAGAAGATTGTACAATTTATAATATTCATCAGATAAAAGCAAACCAGTGGCTTAGGAAAAACATGTCTATTCTTTGGACATATAGACAGGAATTTCCCTGGACTTTCTCATACACAGACCACTTTGTGCTGCATAAAGAGCACTGTCTTCAACAACATCCTTGAACGAGAACCGAGAATCAGGTTTATTTTTGTTGAAATATAGGCTAATACCACATGGGCAGAACTAGGGAGAGGAGAGTGAAGCTCCTAGGGCACAGAATGCAGGAGGCACGCACTCTTGGGGGTGGGAGGGAGCATCTCCTGAAATTGTGTGTCTTGGGTCCTGTTGTGATCATAGCACTCAAAGCCACATTTAGTGGGAGGCAATGGCTCTCAATAGGGAGTGATTTTTCCTTCCAGGGGATACTTGGCAAAGTCTGGACAGAGACTTTGTCAGTACTGTGCAGTAAGTACTTGTTGGTGTCTATTGGGCAGAGGCCAGGGATTCTGCCAAACACCCTGCAACGCACAGGATGGCCACTGTGACATTTAATTTTATGTGTCAACCTGGCTGGCCACAGGGTGCCCAGGCTGAACATTATTTCTGGGTATGTCTGTGAGGGTGTTTCTAGATGACATCAGCATTTGAACTGATGACATCGGTAGAGTAGATACTGTCCCCATGTGGCACCATCATCCAATCCATTGCGGGCCTGAATGGAACAGGCAGAGGAAGGATGAATCTGCACCCCAGCCCCCTTTTTTTCCTGCCTCACTGGTTGAACCAGAACATCTCACCTCACCTTCTCCTGTCCTTGGACTGGAGTTTACACCATTGGCTTCCCTGACCTCAGGCCTTCAGACTCAGGCTGGAACTACACATCAGCTATCCTGGATCTCCAGCTGGCAGATGACAGATTACAGGACTTCTCAGTCTCCAGTCACATGAGCCTGTTCCTCACATATAGGTTCTGTTTATCTGGAGAACCTCACACAGCCGCCCACAACAAATTACCGCCCAGCCCAACGTGTCCCCTGTGCCTGGGCTGAGAAAACTCTGCTCTCAGGAGAGCCATACTCCACTTACACAATACCCTGCTCAGGCAGCTGCTGGTTTTACACGAAGACCCCTCTTTCTACCCCCATGTTAAATTCATCCATCAGCCCTGCTGCTGAGTCACCACCAATGCCTACTTCTTTCCATTTTCCACTTGGACTATTGCTTCCGTCTTGGGGACAGACACTTTTGATTGCCTACCTAACAGCATCCCTGCGGCAAAAGCATCTCTGCTCAGAAAACTCATATTTGACCTTGGAATAAAAGGAAGAGCTCTCTTGATTTAAATCAATCATGTTGACCTCATTCCTTTCTGTGAGCGACTGGCCTAAATATCAATATTTCATTCTGGCAATGAAATACAAGGGAAGCCTGCTGGGGGTGGGGGAGGGCTTCTGGGAAAGATTTTCATTTTTGACAAAAGGGACAGACAAAGCTAATGTTCTCCCCTTTTTCCTCCCTTTCTCCACCCCCACTTAAATGTGTATTCAATGTCAGGAGCTGTGGTAGCCATCCTGCCACCATGGGGTGATAAGAAAGAGTAAGGAAAAACAGGAAGCAAAGAAAGAGGGGAGGGGAGAATACACTCTTGCCACACAGCCTTTTTGAGCTTGCTTTTCCTTTTGCCTCCTTCCTTCAAGTGGTTAATTCCAAGTCATACTTGGCATGTCAGGTTAGGGGTCTGCCCTCAGGACAGCCTCCTCTGACCTCTCTGATTCTGTACGATCTCGTTATGGGTTTGTAGCAGCATGTAAACCTCCTTCACAGCTTTGCCACGGTTGCATTTTTACACTTCTTTGTGTTATGATTTCATTGTTTTTTCCTGTCTTCCTGACTAGACTCCCAACTATAGGATCACTCAAATCAGCACAATATCTCTGCTCCTTGACATTTAGATTCTCAATAAGCAATTTTCTTTTATTTGAGTGAAAGAAGCTTAAAATATCTGAAATTTAGGTTGTCTTTGGTCTTTTACTCAATCTTCCTGGAAAATTATTTTGTTCAACAGAATGTTTGATAAATAGTGAGTGGGTATGAGCACAAGATTGTACTTCCTGGAAAATGTCTAGAATCCAGACACTCTGTGTTGCCAATTAAATATAAACCTGATTATTTAAGAGACCTGCCTGCCCATTGAGCTGGGGCAGGCAGGCCTAACTAAATTCCTCTCTGAAAGCTGAGGGGCATGCAAGGAAAATGCTTAAAAGGAGATCCTCTACCTTCCATCAGAGATGAACTGAGGGGGAACTACAAGCAGGACCAAAATATTCAGCAGAATGTTATTTTGAATGCTTCAGTGAACAGGCTAACGGATGAATGATGCTCTGAAATCATACATTCTATAGTCAAAAATCCAAATGCTTTACATACTGAGTTTTATTTAAGTTTCACAGTAATGTAACAACATGAGGTGAGTATGATTATCTCCATATTATAGAAGAGTAGACTCTGCTGATAAGATACAACGATAGCATTTGAACCCAGGCTTGTCTAACTCCTCAGTTACTATTCTTTTCTCTATACCATTGTCTTTTCAAACCTGCCTTACATTGTGATCACCTGGTAAATGTTGTGTTTCATTGTCAGAAATTCTAATTTAATTTTTCACGTGTTTTTTTTTAACTCTGTAGGTAATTCTGTGGCAGCCTTGTTGAGAAACACCACTCTATCTCATCATAAAGCAGATTATAAGGCTTGTAGTGGGTTGAATAATGACCCTTACAAAGGTATGTCCAAGTCCGCGGCCCCAGAACTTGTGCAAATGATCTTATTTGGAGAAAGGGTCTTTGCAGATGTAATTAAGTTAAGGATATTGAGACGAGATCCTCTTGGATTTAAGAGGGGCTCTTAATCCAATGATAGGTGTCCTTATAAGAAAAAGAGAGGAGGAGACTTCAGACAATGAAACAGGGGAGACGGCATGTGAAGATAGAAGAAGATCTGGACTTGTGTTCCCACAAACCAACGAACAGCTGGAGCCACTTGCAAGAGGCAAGCAAGGGATCTCCCTCAGAGACTTCAGAGGTAGTGTGGCTGTGCCGACACCTGGATTTTAGGCTCCTAAACTCCAGAACTATAAGGTAATACATTTCTGTTTTTCCAAGCCACTAAATTTGTGGTAATTTGTTACCGAAAACCTAGTGGGATAATACATGGCCCCACATCCAGAGTTTCTCAGTCAGTAGGTTTTGGACGGGACCTAAAAATACATGCATATGATGAGTCACCCAGTGATACTGATACTGCTGTTCCAATGACAACACCCTGGGAGCCATCTCTCTACAGCAGGCAGCCCTTGCCCATCCATCACCTATGCTTCCACAGCCTCTCTTTAGAGAGGCTTAGTTATTCCTCACATTCCTTTCCAGAGAGGAATGTGAGGAATAACTAAGGGAAAGAAGAAATCTGTAGGCCCTCTAGGTTTCATCATTGTTACCAACTTCTAAAAGTGGGCATAATCAATAAAAAATACTTAAAAATAATAAATAAAATAAAAGTGGACCAGAACTTAAACGTGAAATGCTTTTCTTCTCCCTTGACAATTATCACAAAGAATTACATAAGTAATGATGTAATGCTCCAAACAGCAGGAGAAGCCCCTCAGTTCCTGCCCCCAGACCTGTATACATGAGTTTACACTCACCATTTCTGCCTGCCTCTTGGCTAGTTGCAGAGAATGAGGTGATCCTTTTCCTGCCCAGAGTTCTTATCTCCTGTACTATCAGAAATCATGTTGACTGTTGCCATCCTCAGAGGCGTTCCCTAGCTTTTGTGGCTCTTAACCATCTCCAGGAACAGATACTCAAGACTTTAATCTCTTTAAAAATGCTTTTCTTTGTGTCCATGTTCTTCAGACAACACCATAATATTTCATTTCCCTTTTGCAGGCAAATTTAGTAGTAGAGTACACTGCCTCTTATTTCTTCCACCCACTTACTTCTCTGCCCCCAAAAATTGCACATGCTGGGAGGTCTATGCTCCTTTTCCTACTCCTTAACCTTTGATGGTCTTCAGTTGTCTTTTCTGGGCAAGTCACTGTTCCTGGTTTATTCACCTACTTACAGGACCACCTCTTTGCTGAGAAATCCTTGGTCTTTATTTCTAGCTCATACCATCCCCCTCCCCCATCTCTCTCTCTCTCTCTCTCTCTCCTCTTCTCCCCTCTGTGTTCCATTGGTTACTTCCCTTGGACACTTATAAGTCAACAAGTCCATACCTGAAATCCTCCTCTTCTTAGATTCCAATCTGTTAGGTAACCAAGCAGTAGGGAAAAAAAGAATTCACAGTGAAAATTAAAATATTTTAAACTGAATGATAAAAATAAATGGTATCAAAATTTGTGAGATGCAGCCAAAACCAATCTTAAGGGAAAATGCGCTGCTTTAAATGAATAGTAGAAGAGAAGAAAAGCTAAAAGTTAATTTTCTAAGTACTTGAGTATTTTTTCAGGAAGATTGATGAAACAAACAAAAACAACAACAACAAAAAAACCTGTAAATTAAACCAAAAAAAGAAGATAGAACAAAATAATAAAGATAATAGTAGAAGTTATTAAACTATAAAACAAATGTAAAATAAATAAAATTAACAAAGCCAAAAGTTTGTTCTTTGAGAAGGAAAAAAAAACCATTTGGGAATTTTCTAATAAAAACTGACAAAAATATTAAAAAGTACAAGTTATAAATAACAAGAAAGATAAATAGGATGTGAGTACCAATCCAAGAGATGATAGTATCTGACATCAATATATGTGTAAAAAGCCAAACAGATTTGTAGGAAAATATCAACAATAACCCAAAAGTAAATAGTAAATTCTATGTTTATATGAGAAATTGAATTTATAATCAAAACCTCCTATTTAAGAAATATTCAGGGCTAATGCCTCAACCCGTGGATTTCTCCAAGTGTTTAAAAAATTATTGATAAAGGAAAATCAGAAATAATTAACAAGGAAAATATATCTTCAGCTTAATTTAAAGAAATTGACTTGTGTGGGTGAAAGATGAAAAAGGGATGTTATTCAAAGACAAGAAGATAAACAGGTGTAAGAGCACACAACTGGGAAATGGTGTGTAAAAGGGGACATGTATTCGTTGAGGATTGAGAAATGAATCTTACTGAATTGAAGAAACCAGACTGTTAAGGTACAGAAATAAATTGGATAGATGTTTGGATGCCAATCGATAGAGAGCTAAGAATGATAGAATGAGAAATGTTGATTTGGCCTGATAAGTAAGAGCAAATCTCTGAGATTCATCATCTAAGTAAGCAAACGAAAGCAGAATGTGAGATAAATCTTTATGTGAGTTGGATTTGTGAGGGATGAGGGGATGAGGGTCGGTGCTCAGAGGTGGCTGCAGGAGTTGAGGTATGAGGTTCAGAGATACTGGTCTGGAATAGTATTGCTGGGAACAGAGAAGAAGTTTTGAATCTGTGGGTTTTTCAAGAAGGAGCAAGACTCAGAAGACAGAAAGGCACTTGGAGAGGTGCAGGGGGAAAAGTGAGAGAGAAGGAAAGGAGTAGGGGGAGTGAAGGTGGGTCTCTAGTAAATCCTGATGACTCCTCTGTGGAAGGCAAGCCACTCCAAGATCACTGTGAGCATTTTTATTTGATCTGCACAGAGCTGGTGAAGCATCCCTTCCTCTGCACAAACTTTTGTCTTTATCCCATCACTGCCAAACCAGCTAAAACGAGAGAGCTGTAGGCCACCCTGCTTTGTCTGCTGTAACCTTGCCACAGTTGATTCCCCTGAATAGGTTTGCATAGATTTTCCAAAATGAAGCACAGTTTTGTGTATAATAAATGCACACACAGATATCTTTATTAATTGGTGAATTGTTTTTCCTAATCCAATAAATATTACACAAAGAGCAGGGTTAGAGGGAGCTGGAGTCTCCTCGCCAGCAGAATGGGTACCAGGCACGTAGAAGCCAGGGAAGGCGAGGGGAGCACAAATGGTCTCCATACTTTACATTAGCATTTCTTTACTAATGCTTGCATTTTGTAAAACTGAAGCTCAAGACAACTTTTTCAGTTTATGAGCAAAAGGGAGCAACTGCAGACAATCATTCATGAAAATGAGAAAGGTTTCCAATGATCGGTGACATTTATCATTAAACCCCACAAAGCATGGTTTTCCAGCAATGTTGTAGTCAGTGTGAAAATATTACTGATCATTTTACTTCTGTGGCAACCTCATGGGACAGAACTTTAGAAACTTAGCATCAGAAAAGGTTGTAAAGATTAGTTTTTCCAATCTACTTATTTTTACAAATGGTTCCCAGATAGCATCAGTGACTTGCCCAAGGTCTCCCACATAAGGACATGTTATAAAAAGTAATAATGGTAATATTAATAGCAAAGAATTAGTTAGTGCTTGTTATGTGCCAAGTACTGTTCTGAACATTTCACAGGCATTAACTTCTTTCATACTAGCTAATACTATAATATAGTTACTCTAATATCTCCATTCCAGAGGTGAGAAAGCCAAGGTACAAGTGGTGAAGTCACCTGCTCAAGGTTACATTCCTAGTAAGAGGTAGAGCCAGGACTCAATACAGACACCCAGACTTCAAAGCATGCATGAGAGGCATAGATATTTTGTGTGAGGGGTTAGGGAGAGAAAGTCTTTTTACTGCTCCTGTTTAGGGCCAAGGTAATGCTGGACGCAGAGAAGAAATGAAGTACAATGAGGATGCACAGGTATTTCCAGTGTCATCCTAGAGACACAGATATTTTTAGTTCATTCTCTTGAGATATTTATTGCTACCAGTGCACATATATTTGACTCTGCTTTTCAGAATTTCTCCTTGTACAAGAAGGAAAGAAGTTGTTCACGTTATGGTGATAATATCTAAAAGGTTCTTTCTCCTCTCCAGCCATTTGAGAAAAAGAAAATCTAAATAGATACAGACCAGCAAAGAACTGCTGCTGTCCTTTTCTCTTTGCTTTAAAAAAAAAAAAATCTCTGAGCCAGGTAACACTTCTGCATCTCAGATCTCTTCTCCGCAAAATGAAGCAGCAGGAATAAATTGTGTCTGAGGTCCCATCCATCTCAGACTCTATAATGTCATCCTCTCTTGTTTTACTAGGAAGAAAGGGAAGTGCTTTGCATCAAGCAACTGATTTTCTGCCAACTCAGGTGGCCTGTGGTGGCAGAGCAATGGTGCCTGGCAATCATCCTGGTCAATGGAGATAGGCACTTTTCATTTCTCCCTTATGTGTTTTAGCCTGCATTTCAGCAATTCCCAGGTCATGCAAGAAATATGCTGATCCACCGCCCTGTGAGGTCCCCTCATAGGCTCCCTATCCCCACAGATAACCAAGGGGGCTATGGGGTTGCCCAACACAAGGTTTGGGACAAATCGGGCCTTAGCATTTTACCTCGTATGCTTTGAATTTGGCCCTGCCTTTTCCCCACGTTGTAGTGAATGCGGAGCTGCTTTGTTTCCATAACCTGAACCCATCTTACGCTCAATTGTTTTTGTTTTTTACCTGACTCTCCATCCTTTTTCTCTGTGTTGAAATTCTCATCTGATCGATCACCAGCAGATTATTTATCACTCTAAAGGACCTAGTCCTGCTTGTTCTTATGAGTCTCTTACCTACCCCTCACCTCCACCGTCCCCACCCAACCATCCCCATGGAAAGGCATCTTTGCCCTGAATCCCAGCCCTGTGTCTGGAGCTCTGCTACTGCGAAGGCATTTTTCAAGTGTCCTACTGGGTTCTCCGGATCACCCAGCACTTCCTAGAATTCCCTCTGGCATACTCTGTTCACCTGTCCCATGCTCGATTTCAACTTTCAACTTTCATCTTTCTGGCAGCCCTCTTACTGGCTGCTAGCCTGAAGTACTTAGCACCTGGGCCCTCCTCATATGTTCTCCAGGTTCCATATTCTTCCTGCCTCATGGTTTCTCCAATCCCAGAACAGACTGAGTTGAGTCTCCCTTTTCTATGTTGTTTCTTTTTTGTTCACACACATTAGGAATTATTTGAGGATGGGGCTGAATTTTGTTAACTTTTTCATATCCAGTCTTGAACCTGGAGACTTCCATGGAGTGCCTGCTCAATAAATACAGGTGGAATGAATGAAGTCGTGCCCCAGCACTTCCCATCCTGCCCTACCCAGGGCTGCTGACACTGCTGTGCCTTTTTATGCTGTTAAGATCAGCATCTCCTTCTCTCCCTCAGCCCTTCTCCTTCATATCACTCTCAACAATAACACAGGCATTGCCTGCAACTGAGGATACTTCAGAGACTACACCTTTATCACGCCTCCTGAAATTTTTTGTTTCTCCAGATATGGTCAACAAGCCCTGAAGGAATCAATTTAAGTTCCTATCTTTCTACAGCAAGGCAAAAAGCAATACATGTGCAAAGTGGAATGAGAACTAAATGAAGAGGTATATGTAAATAAATTGTTCTCTGGCGCATCAGAGCTGGCGCTGGGTGGTACAGGTAGAGAAGCTGTCTGTCACTGTACACTAAGGATGGCAATCAGCATGAGTGCAAGTTCTTGACAGCACAGAGCGCAGGAACAGCTGCATAAATAATAAATATTAAACACAACGCCTTCCCCACTGCTCCACCTGAGTTTATCAGAACTGAAGTGGGCTAGAGGAGTAAAAATAATAACTGCCAATCAGGAGGCACTTTACATACATAATTTCATAATGTGCGTTAAATCATGTCCGCCCTCTGTTCAGAGCCCTCTGATGGCTTTCCCTGTCCTGCATGACAAAGGCACAGATCTGAGGGTGGCTGGAAAGGCCCCAGGTGGTCTGCACCCCATGCCTCTCTCACCTCATTTTCTACTCCTCACTCCCCTGGCTCCTACCTCTCCAGGCACACTGGCTTCTTTGCTGTTCCTGAAAATATTTTGGTACACTCCTGGCTCTAGCCTTTTATGCTGGCTGTTACCTCAGTCCAGACAGGCTTTGCGTCAGTTTCCCTAAGGTGCTGTAACAAAGTATCCACAACTGGACGGCTTAACGCAGTAGAAATGTATGGTCTCGCAGATTTTGGAGGCTGGAAGTCCGAAATCAAGATGTCAGCAGGACCATGCTCTCTCTGAGGGCTCTAGGGGAAAATCCTTTCTGGCATCCTCTAACTTCTGGCCTTTGCCAGCAGTCCTTGGAATTCTTCGACTTGCAGGGGTATCATTCCAGTCACTCGTTCATTTTCTCCCTGCGCTTCACACCAACTTCCCTCTGTAAAAGTCTGTCTCTGTGTCTAAACTTCCCCTTCTTTCTAAGGACACCAGTCACACTGGACTAGGGCTCACCTAATTTCTACTGGATTACCTCCATCAAGACTTTATTTGCAAATAAGGTCATAGTCTGAGTTAGTAGGCTCTCGGATTCTAACCTGTCTTTCAGGGGAACACAGTTCAACCCATCACACCCTTTTCCCAAATATCCCTGGGACCCACTCTCTCCCCTCTTTATGTATTACCATGTTAGTAGAGCCTCCTCTGATGCCTCATCACGGATTCCACCTCTGACTCCCACTGTCATTTCCTCTTCCACGTGTAATGTTTCTTCTGCTGCTCTTACCAGCACCTCACCTACTCTTTATTTTCCTTCTTAATCTTGTTTTTGTCTGTCTCCTCCCGCCACCAGAAGTTATCAGCGCCACCAACACAGAGCTGTCTACTACGGTCACTGCTGTATTCCCAGTGCCTGCAGGCGGTAGGCACTCAGCAAATGTTTATGGAGTAAACAATCTTTAAAATCCTCATAGCATCATGAAGTTATCAGAATGATTGTCACCTCCAATTTTATAAATAGGTCAGCTGATGCTTAAAACGATTAAGTATCTTGCTCAAGATACTATAGCTAATGAATTTTGGAACTGGGGTTTGAACCAGGTCAAACTGACTATAAAACTCACACTTTATCCATTACGCCGTGCTGCCCAGGGCACAGAGAGACTTCCTGCAGATGTGCAAGGAATTCTGCAGCTGCTAGAATTACTGCTTTTTCCTCTAGATAAAATAGCTCTTGGAAAACATCATCAAAATGTAAATCTTCGAAGTCGAGGTAAGTTGTCTGCCTCAGCTTGTAATGTCACTCAGACAACTGCAACACTGGAATCTGTTCTGTGTATCTCTAAAGTTTAAAAAAAATCCAATTAAGCAAACTGTTCTTTGGCTCAGGTGATGGTTTTATTTCTCTGTGCAGATTAGAAAACCAAGAAGCATATGCAGTC
Source organism: Desmodus rotundus (assembly GCF_022682495.2). NCBI lineage: Eukaryota > Metazoa > Chordata > Mammalia > Chiroptera > Phyllostomidae > Desmodus > Desmodus rotundus. The sequence continues at coordinate 82,712,807 of NC_071398.1, forward strand.
TATGCTCCCAGACAGCTGGGGGTTCCGTGTGTATTGCTGCTTTTGAATTGTAGGCACAAGGGCTTCCAAACCAGAGCAAAGTTTGAATGTCAAATCAACAGATGCTGTGGTTATAACCCCCAAACCCTCACTTAACCAGCAAACACATGTACTGTATTTCCACAGGCAAAGCAGTTAAACAATGATCTTACTAAATCAAGCCCCAAACCTGCCAGTGAGGCAAAGGAAGTTGTTTCTGTTTGAATGATCCAGATTGGCTGTCAGCATGGATCACATCTCCTTGATAATTGCTCGTCTCCCTTCTTTGCTCTGCTTGCATAGCCACGGTCTAGGAGTCATTGTTCAGAGGAAATCACCCTTTGCTGACATGTTCCTGTCACAGCAATGATCCTGCAATAAGCCAGGGACGTTAACCAGGGCTGATAGTCACGTGAGACTGCGTCTACCATCATCAAAGGTGGGGCTAAACAACGGTGCCTGGGCAGAGAACGGTCAAACTGGACACAGAATGTGCTCCCTCGCTAGAGGTCTATATTCAAAGAATAAAAAGAACGTTTTAAAAAGGGGAGACCAAGTGCCGGGACCCAACATAATCACCCACCGAAGTCAGAAAAGAACAAGAGAGAATAGTATTCCCAGCCTTCGGTTAAGGAGGTTTGGAGGAACTGGGAGGGTGAGTGCTTCAGATAGGCTAGCCGTGTCAATCAGTCAGACTCTCTGAATAGTTACGCAGGTTTGGTTCATTTGCGTGTTTGTTTGCCTCTCTTAGACTGTTGTGTGGGGATGTCCTTAGTGACGGTAAATTGCGCGTTCCTGACATTGCATCATGGGAAAGAGCTGATGCTCTTACACCCTAAACTAAACTCCATGGAAAAGAAAAGCCTTGGTTCTTGCATGGGGACCTTGTAACCTGCGGAGGTCCGGAGTTCCTAAGGATGGCTGCAAATCTCATTTTGTATAGCAGATGGAATTCAGCAAAAGGGAAAGCAAGCTGCTGCTGGGGAGACGTTGGGACATTGCTATACCAATGCTGACTTCTCATTGGTTCAACCAGCAACGGGCCATCACTTTTCTTCCTGACATGCTCTTTCTTAAGTTCCCCCAGGGAATCAGGCCTTGATATTAGTCGTATTTCCCAATTCTGTGTGAAATTGGTCAGAGGCTGAAAATGACATTTAGTGTGGCAGGTGTTAAATTTTTCTTTATAACTCTCACTTTGCACCTCTCTAGCTCGGGTAGGCCTTGGAGATTACTGTGCATTTAAGTTCAGTTTCATCAGGGCCATATATTGCAGTTCCAGGAACTATTGCTTTCTTAAGCCTACAAACTTTTATTACTGTATCCAAAGATGAGGATAAAGTTTCAAAATTTATCGCCCAACCTAATTCTGTGACATACACCCACGTCCTCAAGCACACAGAGGAAAGCACCCAATTTCAAGGACATGCACAAATCAGCCAATCACCACCTGTGTGAATGTGGAGCAATTGACATGTTTTGAAGAATGAGATGGTTATGCATGGTTGCCTATTACAACCTCCTTTTAACAGAGAAACCCCTTTCAAACAACAAGTACCGTGTTACAGACAAAAACATTTGGACTAGCCTCTGTGTTCACCAAAGGAGTTCCCCCCTGTTACCCTTCATGGGCAGAAATGTTTTAAATCTCTTTTTGAAGGCCACTACTAGTAGGATGTAGAAAGGTCTGGTAAGATGAAAGCAAATAAAATATTAGATACAAAACTTATCGTAACTTTTTCTATTTCCAAGTGATATGTAATGGTATAGAAATGTTATTCACTAAAATGTTTTGCTTGGAAAACACCTGCATTGAATTTCTAACAGCCGTCTTTCCACCGGTAAATGGAGTTTTTAGTGACTCACTTTGTAGTTGCAAACGCTATCCTCAAAAGTAGAAATCTTTTAAAAGGACATGTGAATTCCATTCAGAACATTGAGTAGAAGGCTTATTATACCAAAAGCACCATTACGTATGAGTTAAAACAGATCCTAATGTGTAAGAACACATGAGTTATGGAACTTCATAAGAATTTTAATTTATATTGTTTTAAATAAATACAGACTGGGTAAAAGCAACAGTTGTGTATCAATACTCTATTTAGAATAACCTTGACCCTTTAAAGAGTGCAAGAAGTGGGCAGATAGGCTGGGAGTTACTCAGCGAAGCTGGTGGACATAGTTGAGGCTCCTGTGACCTTCTGATCCTGTTTTTTACCCCTGGAGTAGTAAAGAATTTGGCCACACCTTTTAGAGGTCCAGCCTTTGCCCTTAGTTCCTGAGAGGAGTGACGTTGGTTTGTTTTTTTAATTCATAGTGCCCCCCTATCCCCCTCCACACAGGCACACACACCTGATAGTTTATCTCACAACAAGACTGAGGATGGGGCTGGCCACACCTCAGTCTTAGGGTGGGGACTTGACTGTTCCAGAAAGGCCAGCAGTGTCACTAAAGGGTGGAGGCTTTCAGTCTGGATGTAGAGACTGAGAATTCAACCACAGCAGCAATCAGTCAATAAATCGATCAAAACTTCATAGTGAAGTCTTGATAAAAGCCCCGCAAACCCAGCTGAGTGAGCTTCCCAGGTAATGTGTTCTGAGGATGATGGAAGATTAGACTTGCAACCATCCAGCCTCCATCCCATGATTCTCTTCCTTTGGATAGTCTTAACCGGTATCCTTTCCCTATAATAAACGTGATCACAAGTATAATAGTTTTGGTGAGTCACTGAATCTCGGGGTACATGAAATAATAAAAAATACATATTCATCTCTGCCTCTGCTAATTCCTGCTAATGTTTGGTCTTTGACCCCAGTTCTTGACACAGAGTTCCTAAATCGATGGGATCTCTTGGGTTAGAGGAGGGTCTTTTGTTCTGATATGGTGACTCTTAGTGGGAACCTAGATGAGGGGTGGTCACTAGAAAGGCAAGACAGGGTTAGAAGCTTGAAATTTTCAGTCTTACCTCCCATACTCCAGAAAAGTGGAAAGGGGTGAGAAATGAGTTAATGGGTATGTGATGATGTTCCAGAGCAGGCCGGGGGTGGTTCACGATGTATTATTACAGAAAGGACTCCCCCTTTCTGTCTCTGGAGGTCCCCCCCCCACACACACACACTTGCTAGGTTCGAAATGCCCACCGCCAGAGGAAAGACGCCTCTCAATGCCAGAGACTGGTGAAAAGCAATGGAATTATTTATTTAAAAGTTACACAGACTTAGAGTAATGACTTAATGTCTTCAATAAGATACTAAAGTCCTCTAGAATACCCACAGATGCACAGTCCTTCCCTCTCCCTATGCCCAGTCTGGGGTACCGTATCTCAGGAAAACAAGTAGAAGTCCATGATTCAGGCTCCCGGCACCATCAGCTGTGTGGCTGCTGCAATCTCCAGTTAATCCAAAGCCATGTGACACCTTCTCACGGCCCACCAGCAAGAGTCCTTTCTCCCTTTTCTTCCCAGCAAAGTCTTTCCTGCTGCCTAAGCTGCGTGGCAAAAAGAAGCACCCCCAAAACACATGGTCCTCTCCTATTCCCTCCTTCAGAACCGCGTGGTCCTCCCTATTTGCTCCAGAACCGCATGGTCCTCTTCTCCTATGGCTGCTGCACCTAGGTTTAAATCCCAGCGCCCATCTTCCTTTGCAGCCCCATTTCTGACTCCTCCTACAATCAGTTACACCTGCCAACATCCCCTTATTCTTCCAGCTTTACTGGGCTGCCATAGTAAGTCCGGGAAGGTGTGGCCCCCATGGCATGGAGCCAATCATCTCCAAGCTCTCACGCAGGCCCTGTAACCAGGGGGAGTTGCTTCCCAGTCCCATCTTGGGTGGAATTCGCTCCCATCCCCCTGGCTCAAAGCAGGGTCACAGCTATTTAACATATCCATGAAACCAGTTAAAGGTTATAGGTATGTTGAATAACCATGCCAGGGGTTAGCTGCAAAGCCTTGCTGTACAAAACAACTCTGAATAGCCCTGTTCCATGTGTCCCATCCCCCCTGGCTCAGGCTTGTGGGGGTGAGGACATCCTATATATATTTTTCTAATATTTCCTGGACACCTTGAGTTCTGGACCCCATTACAAATCCCTTCTTGGGGTCCCCCTCTTGGCTGCACCCCACTTCAATGAAACCTCCATAAAATCCCTGAAGTGTGGAGTTCGGAGAGTTTCTGAGTTGATGAGCGCATCTATGTGCCAGGAGGATGGCGCGCCCCAGCTCCATACAAACAGGTGCTCCTGCACTCAGGGCCCTTCCAGATGTTGCCCTATGTATCTCTTCTCTTTTGTAAATGTATTTTACTGATTATGCTATTACAATTGTCCCATTTTTCTCCCCTTCGCTCCCCTCCGCCCTGCATCCCCCCCATCTTCATTCCCTCCGTTCTTAGTTCATATCCATGAGTCATACATATAAGTTCTTTGGCTTCTATGTTGCTTATACTATTCTTAACCTCCCCTGTTGGGAACCGCCCTACCTGGTTTCAGAAGCTGTAAACCCCCATGGCTAAGACTGAGTCAGAGACCTTGAAACCATAAAACACTAAGGAGACAAAGCTTATCTCCCTGGCAGGGGCACCACCTCTGCCCACTTTACTTTACCCTGCTTGGCCCTGAGCTTGTTGACCAGTTAGCCAATGACAGGTAAGATTCCTCAAGGGAGGGATGACTTAAGACAGGCATGGTCACGAAGAGGCCCACAGGGAAGGACTTGGGGGCTATAGAAAAAGGGGGTGATGGACCCTCTCCCCTCAGCTTTGACATAGCCTGAGTCCTTATTCTGTCTGCAAGAAGTCTCCTAATCTCTTGGCTGCCTTACTTCCCCCGCCTGCCTTAAGCCTGAAACAATGCCAGAGGTGGGTGCAGCCCTGTGCTGGAAAGGGCGGATTCACGGGCAATCAGGCCTAAGATAGAAAGCATATAATCCTGTGAAACCTGCTTTGCTAATACCCTCAATTTAAATGATAAGGGTCCCAGCCTGAAATGAGTTTGTTTCCCACAGTCTTATAGCCCCTTAGCTAACTGACCCTGACTCAGAATAATCCCTCAGAGTTCTTTGTTATCTATCCTTTGATCCTTACTTCCTGACAATGATTGATGAGCTTGACCTGTATTCCTGTGCAAATTGAACCCAATAAAAGCCCATTGAGGAAAAGGCTCTTGGTCTTTCTCCTTTGAGAGATCCGCCACCTTTCCTCCCCAAGCAGATCATTTCTTGGTAGACTTATTCTCATTCGAGGCGGCTGGGGGTCCCTGCGGGCGGAGCCCCCCTCCCCCACTCCCCCTGTCTATTTTGTACCTACCATTTTTGTTTCTTATTCCCTGTACTTTTACCCCCCTTCTACCCCTTCTCCCTCCCCACTGATAACCTTCCATGTGATCTCCATTTCTGTGATTCTGTTCCTATTGTAGTTGTTTGCTTAATTTGTGTTTGTTTTGGGTTTTTTTAGGTTCAGTTATTGATAGTTGTAGCTTGTTGTCATTTTACTGTCCATATTTTTTATCTTCTTTTTCTTAGATAAGTCCCTTTAATATTTCATGTAATAAGAGCAAGGGTGATGATGAACTCCTTTAACTTGGCTTTATCTGGGAAGCACTTTATCTGCCCTTCCATTCTAAATGATAGCTTTTGTATTTCTTCTTTAAAATGTTCCTTGTAGCCCTGGCTGGGTGGCTCAGTTAGTTGGATCGCTGTCCCACACACCAAGAGACTTCGCATGCTCAGTCCCCAGTCAGGGTGCATGCGGGAAGCAATCGATCGAGGTTTCTCTGTTACATCTCTCTCTCTCTTACTCTCTCTCTCTCTCCCTTCCTCTCCCTTCCTCTCTCTCTAAAAATCAACAAACATATCCTTGATTGAGGATTAAAAAAAAATAAAAAACATCCTCCTTGTAATAAATTGGCAATGGTAAATAAACTGACTTCATGAGTTCTGACAGCTATTCCAGAAAATTGTTAAACCTGCGGAGGGGGCCGTTTTGTAGCCAAGTCAGAATGAAGTTGCTGGGAACCTGGGAACCTACTACCTGCACTTGGCATCGAGAGCAAGGAGCAGTGTTGTGGGACAAAGCCCTTAACCTGCTGGATCTGCACCGTGGCTAGTGTCAGAGTTGGACCGAATGGGAGAGCACACCGCAGGTGTCAGAGATTTGGCTGGTGTGGGAAAAAACCTACACATCTGGTGTCAGAAGTGAGAGTTGAGGAAAACAGTGAGTGTTTGTCCTAGACAGGGTGGCTTTGAGGGAAACTCCCAAATTTGTAGCTGGTGTCAGAAATCTGGGGCAGACTTGGCACTGTGCCCTCAGCCTCGAGTTTGGCTAATTCCTAGGGATCCCTATGCATCTGGATGTCCAGAGCTCAGCCAGGCTAACAGGACCTGTTCAAAAGACATTATTTGGAAGAATTGTGATGAAGGTCATGGTGGAGACTCAGAGGAGGGGCCTCTGCAGGTGAGGCTCGCATGGGAAGCTGGTGCAGTGGAGCCAGAGAGAAAATTGCTCTTGTCATTTTCCTTTTTTCTTTTCTTTTCTTTTTTTTTTTTAACCCAAGGCCCAGGGAGCACAGAAGGACTAGCCACTCCCTGGTTCTAGAAAAAGAATAGGAAGGAAACTAACCAAGAAGCAAGCAGATGACAGAAAGGGAAGGAAAATAAGATGGGGAGAAAGATGAATGAGTCACCACACTGAGTGATTCTTTAATTGCCGAATCCACCAAACAGCTAGAGAGGTTTCATCTGCTCACAGCTCACGAGGCCTCCACACCCACGCTGAAGGAAACCCACACGACACATGTTTTATTTTAATAATATTTTCACAAAAATATTTTTATATGCCATGTCGATGGAGACGGTATTGTGCTTCTAAGTGCTGGAGGTAGAAAGAGAAATTACACATTGCTTTTTGGGCAGAGGAAATGAAGTCCAGCAAAATTAAATCACTTGTGGTCATATTCCCCTTTGCAGACAGAAGTTTTGGAGAAAATAAAATATCTGAAGAAATTCCTCATCACAGGCAACAGAAAATGCCAGAGTGAAGCTAGCAAATAGGAAATGAAGTGATGTGCGGAAATCAATGAGGAACAATGTTTTTTCTTTTTCTTTTTAATTAAAACCTGAAATATATAGCTGCTGAAAAGGGGAAATTAAACAAACACTGTATGGTGGAGGGTAATAAATGAAAATATTTGACCATGAAAAATTTGGGGGATCATGTCACGGTGTTCCTCTTAAATTGCTAAGAACCCTTTTCTTCCTTTCCTCTCTTTCCCCTGAAACTTGATCCTTTCATTAGAAGTCAGCCATGTGCAGGCCTTATTGATAGCTGCAATGCTTCATCCCGTGTTTTTTAATCAGTCACTGCAGTGTATGTGCGGCTCACGAACTCTGCTGTGGTTGTAAGAAATGTTCTCAATTGCTCGGTGCAGCTGTTCCACAGCTCAGCCCCAGCTGCCTTAGTGATCTTAGGAGAATAGGGTGAATTGCTAAACATTAGCTTCGTTTGCTCGGCACTGAGGGTGAAGGGAAAGCTGAGGAAACTTCATGAGCCAAAATTTTAGCCTTTTACAGTTTCCACAACATAAGCATGTGTATTTTCTTATTTGTCTGCTTGACAACCCTTGAGCAAGATAGTATCCTTAGGCCTACTGGACAGATGAACAAATGAGGGCTTCAGAGATTTCCCTGAAGTTACACTGGTCGCAAGTGCAGAGTCGTTACTCAAACATTCTGCCTCTGCCCATTGTTTCCTAGAACTCCCGGGGCCCTGTGTCCACAGATGGGAAAAAGAAGCCTCGCTCAGTCTTGCACCACCCTCCACCAGCTCTGAGCAGACGGGCACTAATGCCTTCTATTTTACTGTAGGGTAGCAGTCTCCCGGTCACATGCCAAGGATCTCAGTGTGAAAGCTAGAAACATGAGCAAAAACAATAAACAGAAACAAATAAACAAACAAAAACCCTCTCCAAACAAGGTGAAGCATGTTAAGGTTTGCTGACCTCCTCACCACCGTCTGAACCCACTGCATGCCCCTGCTGGAGCCCCGACCCTTGTTTCCTGTGTACCCAGGTGGCTCTTCTTCCTCCCGGCTTCATTCCCAAATCTGGGGCAAAGCTGAAACTCCAACTTTGCTGAGTCATGCAACACCTGCCTTTCTCCTTTTTTCTCTGAATCCTTGTCATGTAAAAAGTAGCCATGTGACATTGGGAATAGCATCGGGCTGGGAATCAGAGTCTTTACTTCTCATCCTTTTGTACAGACAAGCTCAGCCTCTTTAAGCAATGTATGTACTTCTCCAGGTCTCAGTTCTGCCTGTGTAGAATGGGGGCATTAAGGAAAGATGTTTTCTAAGAGTCATAATTAAAATTAATAATACACAGTTTTACAGATGGCTAGATACTATCTTGACATTTGTCAAGATTGTTTTATTTCTACATTTGTTTCTACAGTGAAATTTGTAAACCATATTGTATAGTTCTGTCATAACTCCGCAAAGCCTTGTCCATTAATGCATTAGATGATTCTTCTTTTCTGATCACCTGATTGGCTGAAAAGTCAATTGTTGATTAATACACTCAGTCTTCTGAGGGAGTGTCTAAATGGAGTTCCAGATGACGGTGGACTTGTAAATGTATTGTCTCCTGGACATACACAGTATGTGTATTAATTACAATCATCATAATAGCTAACATTTACTTAAGGCATGTTAACTACCAGGCTCTGTCCTGAGTGCTTTTTCATGTATTTACTCACTCGAGTTCCACAATAGTCGTCTGTCATAGACAGGATTGTTATCTCTTGTCTTACCGGAAAGGAAACGGTGATGTATGGAATTTCAGTGTGTTGCTCAACATTGCAAAGCTAATAAATGTCGGAGTGAGGACTCCAACAGGTGGCCAGACTCTCTCCCACTCCTGTGCTTTCCTCCTGCCCTGCCATCCCCTCCTGCCCTCCCCTCCTGCCCTCTGTGTATAAAGGAGTGTCGCGAACCCAGCGGAGCGGGAGGGGCCATGTGAGACTCTTTTCCTAACCTGCGGAGCGGGAAAGAGGAGTGGGGTTTGAATAAACAGTTTCTAAGCTACTTCCGTCTGTGACATCTTGTGAATATTTCACTCCAAACTGGCAATGGCAGCATTTCTGTCACTGGGTAAATGTGCTTTAACCTCATCCCAGTCTTTGCCACAGTCCAGTTGAAAATACAGTATGCAAAATTATATCAGTAGTATGCCTTTCCTTTTTATACAATATATTAGTATAAATACATTTCTATAGGTATATTCTAAAAATTTATAAAGACACTGCTACAAACATTCTATAAAATATATTTCTATAAATGTGTTTCTATAAAACACATTGCACAGACACAGTGAAAAGAAATACAAAATACGAACAGTGAGTACACGTGGCGGTGGGATTATATTGTGGCATCATTTTCTCCCTTTATAATTTTCTCTGATTTTCAGATTTTCTAAAATGTGAATGTATATTCAGCTGACCTTCATTTTGAACCATGCAAAATAACGCAGCCCCACGAAGCCCAAGTTTAGCTTTAGCACCCCCCATGTGCAAGCTTGCTGCTTTGGCTCCTTCAAAGCCATTTCCAGCCCCGCACCGAGCTGAATGTGCTCAGCAGAGTAAAACATCCTCCATGCCTAACTCATGCCTCACCCCTCTCAGAACTGGGGCTGCCAGGGCTTCGGAGAGGGACCTGTGAGAAGACAGGGAGCAGGACAATAGCCTGGTGGTGTGTGAAATTAAACAGGTGCTTTAAAAGACAAAATAAGATGTGTCCTTCACCCAGGATACCCCCCTCTGTGACAGTTTTGTTTAAAGAAAGATTAAGAATTTTTAGGAGAAAGGCTATTGACATATACGTCCAATTAGTTGCACAGATTTCCACCCCCGAGTTGTACAACATGAAGGTCATTTTACTCAGTAATTTCCTCTCCCTGAAAAGAGAAAATCCAGGGTCGTAGCCTGATTCTGGGATCTCCTCTCAGTAAGGATGTCCTTTGCTAATAAGCCTAAATGTCTGAAACTGCATCTCTCCGGTTGCTTAAAAATGTCCAGTTTTTTAAGGCCAGCACACCTAGGAAAGCCATTCTTCAAAGTAGAAACACTGTATCTACCCAATGTACTCAAATTTGAGATTATAGGATAGATCAAGGGACATGGGTTATGCTTCATTCATTCATTGTTTCATTCATCTACTCAACAAACATTATTGATCGTCTCCTGGGTATCCTGCCCTGAGCCAGGCGTTGGGCACACAATGGCAAACAATGCATCCATCCTGATTCATGGGGCTGGGACTCTAATGAGGGTCTACAGTTAAATACATAGGCCCCTGCAGTGTGACAGGCAATTGCAGTCCTGGATTTGTGAACCAATTTCTCAGACAGATACCAAAATATTTCAAGGTGTACAAGACTTTGCACCCAAGTATTGGCGCAGAAGTACTACAAATGAGTTTGCCTAAATGAGTGCCAACCATTACTGAGATCAACTTATCTATCTTCCCAAAGGGCCATTCTGTTGAAAAGAAGTCCAATGTGCCACCCACCTACAGTTGGTAAATTTGGGCAGCAGGTATACATTCTAAATAATAGGAACTTTATTTGCAAAGCGTCTTTTATCTTGTTAGTTCATAATGTGCTTTACAAACTCGATAAATGACTGTAATATATTTTTATAAACATTGGTTAAAACACTGACATTTTAATATATTTCATGTCATAAAGTATATTAGTTTTCTACAAAAGCCCTCCAGCAGTAATTTTGTTAGTACTTACATTAAAGGCTGTCACTTGTACTTCATAAAACATGTCAATCTGCTAACTGACATAGGATGGTGATTTTTTTCTCTTGATGGGAGCACAGTTTCCTGTGATGTTTTAGGCACAGGTCTTCTTGAGGTCTCTACCCTCATTTTCCCTCACCTAATTTTATAAAAGTGGAAGCTGAAGAAATGACGAGAACAGAAAACAAGCACACGATCACCTTTCTGGGTGATCATTCTAGTGCCATCTTAGTGTAATGATAAGGCGCCAAAAATGCGTGCGGTGTTAATGTAGTGACTTGTGAGAAAGCATCTGGAGTTTAACGTAGCACTGTCGACTATGCAAAAATGTAATCAGAATGCCGGCAAGGCTCAGTGCTCTGGATGAAGCCCAAATTGTTAGTCAGCACCATGAGGGCACTGAGAGCCAAGCTGCGGAAAGGGGAATTCACAGGAAAGGCCGCGACATGTCCCTCCATGCCTCCTATCATCCAACCTTTGGTCATAGTACAAAAACAATTTGCCGAGAGGTTTGCAAAAACAGAAAGGAAGCACATTCTGGGAAAAGGGGAGGGAATAAGGAAGTATTTTGTTTTTGCTTTTCATTCTTTTATGTCATTTTACATGTGCTTCATCTGATAGGTCATAAAGACATGTAAATAAGTATTTTTTCATAGACTTGATACTCATGTTGCACAAGGACATCATGCTTGGAGGTATCTCTGGAAGTTTGATAGTGGAGAGCACTATGGAAAGGAACAATGGTTGGAACTTGAAATTCAAAATTGTGGGATGGGTCCTATTAGTTATGGTTATAAGGTATTTTTGAAAAAAAATGTTACTGTGGTGCTAGGTCACTGTAGCTATTACAAGCTTCTGTATTAAATGTGAGTTGGGCTTCTGCAGTGTTTGTCCTCTGGAAAGTAAGTTGGATGAGGAAAAGACAGACATGTGAGTGTTTAGAGCTATATTTTTCTGTCTTCGGAATACAGAGAAGTTAATAGCAAGTGTTTGGTCATTTGCTTGCTTAAGCTATGCCTGCGATGGTTTGACATAGTCACTTTCGTTGTAGACAAACAATTTGATATCTCAATTGTGTATGTATTAGAATTCCATGTAGCTAATTACTGAATATATTGAAAGTCAACATCATTAAAATTATTTATTTGGCCTAAATTTCATTGTAATTGCATCAGGAATAAGTTTTACAACTTCACAAACCACTCTTATTGGGCTGGTTGTGAGCAAGGAGTGGTGAGTCATCCCTAACTTTAAGGGTAGGGGTTATGTTAACATGTGTCTGAGCCCAGGGTTCTATTATCCATATATTCCACATAATCTCAGTGTATTTCTAGACCTAATCCCATCTCCAAGTTTATTTGGTGACCTTGGGCAAGTCACTCTGACACTTTGCATATCACTTTTCCCATCTGTAAATTGGGGCCACATAATACTCACCCTGTATTTTTTTTTTGCAAGATTATAAATAGCACTAAAGGAGAAAATGTATTCAAGGCTATTATGAAAAGTACGAGGAGTTATAACACTTAGTAGTTTGTTGTTACTCGGCAATGATAGTAGTACACCGGTTCCCTGTCCTAAAGGGCCTCTAAGAGTTATGAAAGCTCTGCAGAGGAGTCGTTCAGTGACTTGCTATAGAGAAAACAGACTCCCCTGGAAGGGACAAGCAGAAGTGTATAAATAAGTATGTGGGCAGAGTTGCCAGCAGCCAGAATAGACTTCACAGCAATTTATTCTCTTCCTGTAAACTCCAGGAGGGTGGGAGAGAAACTGATTTCAATGTGTCTTTTTTTAACCTTACTCGACACACAATGACATTATTTCATCATACGTAATGATATGCCTGCATGCAAGTGATAATTTCCAGGCTATTTTAAGGATCTCTGCCTACATACATAGTTATACATCATTCAATTTGTCAGAATCCTGATTGCAACAATAATTGATGTCTGGTCAGATGTTCATTCTCATGTTCTCACACAGACCATATGTAATGGAAATATAGGAAGCAGATGGGTAAAAAGGAACATGAAAAGTTTTACTCCTTTCTTCCTTCCACTTCCTATCCACCCCAGCTCTCCTCCCGTTAACAAAAAGTATGGGGAGCAAGGGGCATATAAAGTACAAGGGACTTTGTCAAATTGCTTTTTATTGTCTCAGAAGTTCTTCCAGAAGGAAATCACAAGTCTCTCAAGAAGAATCAGTATCTTCCCCCTACCTGGTGGCATGCCTCCTCAAAACTCAACTACACAGAGAGGAAATTCTTTCTAGGAAGAAGTGATGGATTATGTCAAGTTGACAAATAACTAGGGAAGGAACTCAGGGCATAACTACCAGTGTTCGATACAGTTGCTGTAAAGTGGAAAATTGAGACCACTGATGGAATGATTTACACAAAACAAAATGGAACTACCAAATATTCCTGAGGAGTGTAGCAGAGGGGCTATAAATTCTCCTAGACGTCTTCCTGTTCCCTCTCAGGCACATGGCTAGACTACATCGTTCTCTATCCTTTCAGCGATATGTGCCACTCCTGGGCCAAAGCAGTTATGAAGTATGTCTCCCCTTACTCTCTTTTCTACCCACGGCTGAATGGAAAAGCTGCCAAGGACTTAGAGAAGGACACAGACAAGACGAGAGAGGACACCTAAAAGGAATTTATGTCAGTGAGAAATAGCCTACCCTGACTGATAGAAAGGGAGAAACATTTTCTTTCTACAATACTCTGAATTTGTAGGATAGTTCAATTGGCCAGTAAAAACACTCACTTGAAGCTGTGACCTAAGGCACATCTAAGCCCACAGCAGTGACCATTAAAGTGTGGTCTCCAAACATCAGCATTACCTGGGGAAGTGTAAGGAATGCAAAGTCTTGGATCCGATCTCAGACCTACTGAATCAGAAACTCCGAGGGCGGAACCCAGAATTTTAATAAGCTTTCCCGGTGGTTCTGATGCATGCTGATATTTGAAGACTATTGTTCTAGAGATTGCGGCATCAGAATAGATCTTGCAACTTGCTCACATAAAGTAAATGGCTCAGTGCTCCCAATTCTGACATTTTGATACATTCTTCAGGTATATTACCAAATATTGGAAAAACACATTGGAACAAAGATATTACTGACACTTTGCTTCAAAGCAGAATCAAGTTGAGAAAACGAAGCCTGGCATCAGGTTCAAGGGCATCAGATACTCTTAGAAACTTGTGTGATCCCAAGCCTGTGCATGGCCTGGTTTTGACCACTAGGGCAGGTTAGCTAGAGGATTTGTGTGGGGTTGGAAAAGATAGGAGAGTCCAGACATTTAATACAGAGCAGCCTTTTCTAGAGTGTAGTTGAAGGAGCTGAGACCCCTCCCAGCACCTTACAGCTTAGAAAAAGTTGTGCAGAATCTCCCCACAGCGCCCTGAATGTTCAGGGGAAGTGGATTCAGCACTGGGGTAGGTGGCCCTATCAGCATGGGAGCCTAGCAGCCGATGTGGTCAGCCTCTCATTTGACCGACAGCTGCCCTTTCATTCTTAAATCAGAAGAACTGTACGGAATAAATGCTGTGCAGCCCCTACTTTTTCATGGGGCACAGCAGAAGACCCTCATGAAAATGCTTAATCCCAAGGGCAGACTCTTACTTACTTGGATGAAAATAGGAAAGGAAAGCCTATGCCATTCGAATTCTCTTGTCTGACCCTTCCGTCAGCACCGTCTTGCACCCAGAGTATGAGGTTCATAAATAACCCCACCTCCAGGATGGCCCCTATTTACGTCCTATCAAGGGAGGAAAGACGAGATTTCATGGATCGGCTGGGAAAATCTGAAGGCCTGACCTCTAGGTCACGTAGATCTCCAATGTGTTTTCCCGCTTGCCTTTTGTTTCATGCTCAGTTTGAAAAGATGTTCCCTTCTGGGTAAAATTAGCTCTCACTTTCTGTCCTCTGCACAGACCAAGACCAGGTGGGCAGCCACTTAGGAGATGCTGGCACAAGGGCCCACACAGCCTGAGAGGAACAGACAGGGGGTGGGGGGAAAGTGACTTCTGTCTCTGAGAGGGTTTGGGCTAAGGCAAGGCAAGTGAGGCCCATGATTCACTTGCATGAATTAAAGTGTTGCCAGAAAGCTCAATAATCAAGATGAACGATATTTGAATACACTATTTTTTAAAAATCTAAATTAAAGCCAAAACATCCGCAACGAATGAACTATCCACATTTAAATAAAGACAGGATCGGTATTCGTGAAATTTCCTTTTGCTTCAGGCTCCAGTGGTTCTCCAACAGCAGTGTCTGTGACCATGAGCCAGAAAGTGGGAATATGTTCAGTTCTGTACAGAGCAGATGGGTGGGTGGTTAGTAAAAGCCAATCCTCTGAGGTCAGAATTCCCTGTGTAAAAAATAAAGGTGAGAGATATAAAAAGGAGAGAAAAAAGAGGAAGAAAAAAGGTCTTGAATCTTTGTAAAGTGTGAGGCATTGTAGTAAGCACATTGCAAGGGTTAATCCTTTTATTTCTTCCTGCATGCAGGAAGTGTGACTATTACCACCACGCCACAGACAAGGACATGTTAGAGTAGTTGTTCAAGATCACAGTCACTGGCAGAGCTGGGATATAAACTGAGGCCTGAGAGCCCTTCCTTTCCACCAGTAAGAAGATGAGGAAGCAAGAAGGGACTCGAGGAGGACAGGAATGAGCAGAAAGCAGCCACAGTGTTTTCAGGCCTCTGTGTCCCCTGCACCAGAGGACACACAGAGAAATGGAGGCTGCTTGAGGAAGACCAGTTTAGCATCTGTGAACAGGAGACAAAAGCATATCTGAGACCGTTGCTGTTGTGCTGGCACAAAATATCTACTTAATGTTGGTTGTTTTCACATCCTGACATCTTCCAATTGACAAAGAAATGTTTAGCATGCCATGAAATAAACAGGAGCGGAGCGGAGCAGAAGGCGGCAGATGACGGGAACTGCAGTTTGTCGGTTTATTTGGCCCCCTCCCTCCAAAACGGGTCTCACTCTGCCTCCTGGTCTCTAAATCTTTCTCCACAAGGCTCAAGAAATAACAAAGAGAGATGGGTATATATTATTTATTTACTTACTTATTTATAGTGTATCTATGTGTATCGTGTATGTATTTAAAACCTGACTCGATCCAGTGCAACAAGAATGATGTCTCAATTCCAGGAGGGAGCACGGTGCGCAGGTTTAAGCATGATAGATGGGCCGACCTCCCTTGCTTAGTAAACTGGAGTGAGAGAAACTGAATAACCCTGAAATTAGAATGGGGGTGGGAGGGGGAGGGTCATGCTGCTGTAATATTACTGGAACAACATGCAGAGGAAAGTAATTTACTCTGAAGTGACAGTCTGAAGGCAAAAAATAAACTAACAGGAGGGAGTTTAGGCTCATTAGCAGCCTGGTCTCAATATTTCATTATTAATGATAATAAAAAGAAAGGAGGGAGAAAAGGCATAAGAGCAGCGACACCTCTCTCCCTTTATCACCAGTCCCCACCCCCCAACATGCACACAGGGCCAGCTCAGAGGCTCACAATACCACAGCCTCCAGGACTCAACAAAAAGCCCCTCCAGGAGAAAGGAAATGCCAGGCAGGATGAAGAATGGGTTAGCTCTGGTCCTGGTCTACTCTCCTCTAAATGTTTGAATCAGTGGAGCCCCTCTGTGGGATTCTGCCTGATTTATTAGAACCTCTGCCACAGCCAACTGAGGATTGCCTGGGTGACACTCCCTTGCACTGGGGGCAGCCACTCCTCCCTGAGACCGCATACTGTCTCCACTGAGACAGGGAAGGAACAAAAATATGGGGAAGCAAAGCTCTGGTCTGGATGCAAAAAGAAACAGGGTATATCGAGACTATAACTGAAGCCTAAAAATAAGATTCTGCGGTAAGCAACCATGCTGGATTCAATTTAATTTACGATGGCAAAGGAGCTAAGGTTCTACCTGTTGCCCAAATAAGAAAATGAGAATTGTCTTCTGTGTCACCAGGCTGCCTCTTCTGACAAGTAATCTGTTGTGAATAAAAGATACATTTTCTTTTTGACATTAACTTTCAGAACCCAGCGAGGCTGGTCTGGTCCATTTTTCTTGCACCATTTCCGAACATCTTAATATTGGTTATATTAATGTTAATACTGTTGGGCAAAATAATAGCTGCCTACTTCTGCTTCTATCACCCAATGGCACAGAGCAATTAAAAACATTCAAGGTCATCATTTCTATTGTTTCTGTCCCTTTCTGTATCAACAGATACATGAGGGTCTACCACTTTGCTGGGCGCAGTGTTGGGCTAGAATGAATGAACTAACTCCTGATTCCTTTACTCTTGTTAAGTACAGACAATTGAAGGAGACCGCTATGAAGCTATAAACACAGAAATAACCATGTAATAACGAGTTGCACTAGGTGGCAGGAAGAGAATGAGCCAGGAGCTCTGAAAGAGCCTCAGGGGTGGAAATACTACTTTTTGTAGGGTAGTCCAATCGGCTTCTCAGAGGAAGTGGCATTTAAGCTGATTCCTGAAAGAATTAGCAGGCAGCCTGAAAATCAGAGGAAAAAGAGAATTTCAAGCAGAGGGGCCATCCATGTACAGAAGGCCCAGAGTCAGAAAAGAACTTCCCATTTCTTGTTCAAAAAGGAAGAAGGCCAGTGTCTTTGGAGCGTGGTGCTAAAGGGAGAGTGGTGCCTTCTGTCACTAGAAGCAGGCAAAGGGTGTCGTGAGAGCCTCAAAGTTCAGTGATAGAGGTGGAATTTTATCCTGCAGTTCAGGGGAAGCTTTTGGATTGTTTAAAGCTAAGCAGAGACATGAACAGATCCATTTACCTTTTTAAACGGTCTTTCTGGCTGCCATGTGCAGAATTAATTGAGGGTAGAACAAGCCCAGAAGCTGGAACACCTGCCAGGGCGCTTCTCATTGGGACAGGAGGGAGGTGGAATGAGGACAGAAGGATGCAAGGAAGTCCAAGATATTGTTTTGAGGAAGAAGATACAGGATGTGGTAAGGATTATGTGTTGGGTCCGGGGAGAGAGGGAGGTGTTGAGAAAGCCCATGGATGTCTGGCTAAACCTTCTGAAGCTAGTCTTTAGCATAACAGAGAACATGGTGGGCAGTGAGTCTAGGCACAGACACACATTCTCCCTAAGTAAGTTGCATACAGGGTCAAATCTTCCTACTGTCTTGTCTTCCTGTAGACACCGAGGCCCGGGCCCCAGAGACCATCCTACCCGACTCCACCTCATGGGTAAAGAGGACTAGATTCTTGCTTCTAGCTGTGGTTTTTTTCCTCCTATATTCCTGAGTCCTCTTTGCTTTTCTCCTTTACATCCAGAACCTAATGATCTCTGAGGTGGGTTAGAGGAGCCTGCAGAGCATTGGTTCTCTACCTGTGGTCCTAGGACAAGCAGTGTCCGCAACACCTGAGGATGTGCTACAAATAGAAACACTCGGTTCCGACCCAGATGAACTCTGTGCTGGCACGAGCCCTCCAAGTGACTCTGATCCACACTGAAGTTTGAGACCCGCTGCCCCGCCACCACGCCGTAGCTTCACCAACCCACACAGCAGCCACTTGCCACGTCAGCCTCCTGAGTGCAGGAGGTGTGCAGACTGAGCTGAGACGCGTGGTATAAAAGACACATCAGATTTCAGACTTAGTACCAAGAAATAATATAATATTGGGGGTTAAATGCATTATTAAAACAGAAATTAATTGCACTTATTTTTTAACCGTTTTAGTGACTATAAGGAAAGCTAATATTACATGTATAATACCCACTTTATTTTTATTGGACAGCACAGCTCTAGAGCATTGCTCTGCCAACTTCAGTGTGCACCAGGATTGCCTGGGGATCTTGTTAAAATGCAGATTCTGATTCAGGCGCTCTGCGACGAGGCGGAAGTTCTACATTTCTAGCAAGCTCCCCGGAGAGGCAAGGCTGTTGGTCCGTGGACCGCACTGCGTCACAACACCGACACATGGTGGGGAAGTTTCGCAAGTGTGAGATCAATACGCCCGGTTTTAAGTCTCATCTCTGCTTCTTATGGGTTATATGACTTTGGACAAGACATTTTTTTAATGAAAAAATGTAGGTAATAGAAATAACCACACAGGGTTATTGTTATATTTAATAACAAGGATAAAGGACACATGGACCAAGACGATGGGGAGGATTGAATGTGGGAGGTGGTGGGGGTGGATAGGGCAGGGGGACGTAGTGGGGGAATAATGGGGACAAATGTAATTGAACAACAATACAATTTTTTTTTTAAATCTAAAACGTAAAATAAAGGCATGTTGGTGTGATTATTTTATATTATCAAAGCCAAGTAAATCTAAATAATTATTCCACACCACACACTTGTGCACACACACAGTCCAGCACTGAACAGACTGGGGTGAGTGAGGCACACAGCCAGTTTTCTCAGTGTCTAAGATAATCCAGGGCTGCAAGTAAACATCACAATTACTTGGCTATTCCAAATTGTCTACATTATCCCTGCATTGTCTGAATCACTGTGCCCAAGAAGTTGTTGAGAGGGATAACAGTATTTGGCCATAATCTTTCTTCTTAGATGCATTTGGGCCTGGGGAGAGCGGACTTTGTTACTTTCCAAAAGGGTGAAGCCCCGGGGGTCGGGGGGGCATAACCCTAAATATCCAGGTAAATACTCAGCGCCAGCTCTCAGAGAATCAGAGCATCCGTAAGGCTAGGTGGGCTTCATCACATCAGGTGGCATAAACAATTAACAAGTAACCAGGCTCCTAGAATGAGCCACTTTGGACCAGAAGGAAAAGAGAAGAGACCTGCCCTTGCAACTTTGTCATCATTAGAAAGATGGCGAAGGCAGAGAAAGATACATGAAGCAAGAGTAGCTTACAGCGTAATTGTCTTGCTGTGAGTGGCCACATTCACATGGCTGAGATCAGCCCAGCTTTCCCTCTAGGCCTACGGTGCTGGGAATACAGCACGCAGGAGAAGACAGGGAGATGCTCAGAAACTGAGCCTGCGTTGTGCCAAGCACTGTGCTCGGTCCTCATAGTAGAGAATGCTGCCATTTAATGGAAAGAGATTCTGCTCTATTACCTGCTAGCAACAAATCCTTTCTCACCTCACCATACACACACACACACATGCACACACACACACACTTCACTTGTTTCATCCCTGCCCAGGAAGGAGCATTGTAGAATACAGTTTCTTCTTTTATGAAAGTTGCTGATACATTAATTTGGGATTTGGGGACAGGGAGGGCAGGTCATCCTGAAGCTTTCTAAAAGCAGCTTTCCCTAGAAGGAGAGAGCTAGGCGGCTGAGAGCAAGATTCTTGCCCCGGATGTCCACTGCTAGCCTTCTTGCTGGCACATCTCATTCACAGCAGAGAAAACTATGTAATCTAGAACAGCAGCACTGAGCAGCAGTGGATTCAGAAGACCCAGCTTTATTTACCAGCCACATTATAAGTGATGTCTCCTCCCTGGGCCCTAGTTGTAATATGTTTAAAGTTAGTTGCTACATTTCATCATGGTCTATGAGGTCCCCCCAAACCATAATATTCTGCTATTGCAAAGGGTGATTTCGCTTACATAGGATGAACCCCCTGTGGGGGTGGAGGGGACCCCTTTCGCCTCAGACCCCGGGTGCCTGCAGTGCCCTGTGGAGAGCGGCACTATTGCAGGAGGGCTGGGAGAATACAAACACCATGAACATGACCTAAAGAATCAGTGTCTGAGTGGCCCAGGGAATAGGAGCCTGTCTGGGGCAGCAGCTGCCTTTGTTCCCCACTCTTTTGAAGTGAGACTTTCAGCACATGAGGGGTTAAGGCACAGGTGGGTCCCAGTAGAACAAAGCAGGGTCTAAGCAAATGTGACATTTGTCATCAGGGCCCTCCCAGTGCCCTTACTTGTCCCTCATATCCCAATCCAAAGGCTATAGGTTTTGTGATCTCTTTGCTCTCTTATAAACAATTGTGCTCTCCAGGAAAAAAAAAATCACCTTAGTCTCAAGAAAAAGAAGGAAATTTATATTTAAGAACCTAATATATGCCAGAAACTTAAATAACAAAGCTTACTTAACCTTTCTTACTGGGGCAAAGACCACGATAAGGCTAGTGAGGCACCTGCTTTCTTGGGCTGCATAAGCAAGCAAGCAGTGGCACCCAGGTGAGAAGCTCAGGGCTGACACATGCACCTCCCGGAGCACCTCCTTCAGTTTGACACCAGGCACCTCTTTTGCCTTGATTCAGTCTGGCCCTCTTGGCTCTATTCATACATGTATTCCCATGTCATGGCTATGGAATCCGCCAGAGAGAAGCCCAAAGTCAGAGCCCCAGGACCAACATGAAGACCCATTTGTTTGCTCTGCTCTAGCAACACGGTGGTTAATGGTGAAGGCCCTGGAGAGTTTACATGAGCCTGGTGGTGTAGGATTCAGGGGCTTTCATTTCCCAGCTGGTAGCCTTGGTCACCTGACTTATGAAATATTCTTCCAGTTTTCTCATCTACAAAAGAGGGATAATAATAGCACCTACCTCATGTTATAATGAAGATTAGAGAAGTAATGCATTGGGAGTGTTTAAAACAGTGCTTGCAACAGATACGTGTCAATGCATGTTAACTACTTGGTGGCGCTGATGGTGATGATGAGTGAAGATCGCAGTGGCCACAACAATGACATCTTGATGAATGCTGGTTGTTATTATTATTATTGTTATTATTATCACATTATTCACTTAGAATGCTCAGGGTGTTGTCCTTCCCATGAGGTTTTTGTATATTAGTAGGAACAAATATTGAATCTAGGCAAATTATTTTTTGCAGGAGTTACAGGAGTGGCCTCAAATCGCACAATAGATGTCATTTCCAGCTCTAATGACTGAACCTGTGGCTTTGCACATTAAAGAAATGGCTCCAGAATCCAGAACTTAATCCAACAGGGAGAATCTGTCAGACATTACAAATTGGGGCCGTGTGCACTCCGGCACCAGGCCAGCATTTCCTAAAGTTTTGCCCCATGGAACCCAAGATGTGTCTCCTCTTCGGCTCGCTGACTGCTTGTCCAGGACGTAGTCCAATCCCCTGGGAGGCCCTGGCCCCAGGAATGTAGGGTTGAATAGTCCCCACCACCCTAACTGGCCTCCTTTCACAGTCAGTTACTTCCCCATTAATTGTGTTGTTAATAATCCACAAAGCACCTTTCTCTGGCAGTGCCAGTGCCTTGGGGAAGAAAAGCAGTGGCTGGCGTTACTTAATTGACCTCCTCATTAGCCGTGCTTGCGAGCGTGGTCATGGAGCCAGGATCACACACAGACTAACCGCTGGTCCCTGAGCACAGCTCTCGTCCATCAGAATCAGCTCCTCAAAGAGTGTTTTGCAGAGCTGCACAGGGTGTGAAAAAGCTGCAAAGCCCACCTGAGGTCCTGGTGCTGACGTGTGGACTTGGCCTTCAGCCTGCAGAGGAGTGGCCGGCTCACTTGTTCCTCTGCATTTAACTGTCCTTAGGAAGGACAGATATAAAGCAGGTGACAAATGAAAAATGAAGGCTGAGTCACTGCCCTTGGGCACAGAGCCTGGCACCCAGTGGGACTGCCCAGGAGAAACCATGTGCTATGGCTTTACCTCCTTCAGCTGGTGTCCCTGGTCCCTGCCACATCTGAGCTGCTTGCCTCCCTGCTGACAACTCTAATTTCATCAGCCCAAAGAGGAGCTGAAAGGAGCACTTGATGGATGTCACTCTGGATGTCACACTGGATGATGCCCAAACACCCACTGAACCCATGAGCTGAAGGGAGCCTTGAAGGGATCTGACATTAAAATACCACCCCAGGGGTAGGATACTGAAGTGTTGGGGCCGACGGCACCATTACTGATGGGTCTCATGGGCCAAGTCCCTACTCTCTCTTGCTCTTACTCTCTCTCTCTCTTCCTCTGCTTTTCCCCACTTTTCTGGTCTAATCTTTTTCCTGTGATAAACTGCACCCTCCACACACACACATTCACTCAATCCAAAGCCCGTGAATATGTGATACCTCCTATGCGGCACGCCTGCAAGAGGACAGAAGCACAAATAATGCATCTGCTTGTGACTTAGAAAAACAAGAGCCTCCTCCCTGCCTTTCTGAAAAGAGCCTTCAATTCTGACAACTCCCTTTGTGCGAAGAACAAAGACAGCCCATGCAGTAGGCTGTGGAAGCAAAAGAATAGAGAAAAGACTCGAAGAACGTGATGAAACCAGACTGCTATAACCAGAGGACGGCAAGCTCAAAACCAAGACAGAAAGAGATGACGTGGAACCCGGATGGCAGACAGGCTAGCAGCTGGGCAGGGACCTGCAGAGAGGGCTTTGGACTAAGGAAAAGCTGCAGGTACCACCTCCCAGTTTGTGTGTGTGTCAGCTGTGATTCTTACCAATGACAAATAGTTTCTTTCCTAACAAGAATCAGGTGTTGTGATCACAGGCCACATGGTGGGCTGAGAGTTTACAATGACCTGATGCCTTACCATAAAGAGGAGGAGGACATGACTGACGAGCATAGTGGCTAGATTTTGAGTTTCAGGGCCGAGATCACAGGGGAAGGTCCTTTCTACAACTACAAATACAGAAAGGCAGCAGTTGGCCAGCCGTGGGCCATCTTATTATACTTGCACTTTGCCCATTATAATGATCTTCCCCTGGCTGCCAACAACAACTTGTACCACCACCCCCATCCATACGTACCCTATGTCTTCCTGGGTACATTTTTCCCAGTGATAACTGTCACCTTTGGGTCTATACTTGCATGTGCAGAATGAGCAAGCATTCAGCCAAGCGAGAGAACAGATTACAGAGGAAACTCCTAAGCATGAAGGGCCTGCCCTGCCCACAACCCTTCTGAGGAAAACTGACCCTGAAATGGGCGGCTGGTATCTCATCTGGCTGTCAGCCATCCTGGCTCAAGGGCTCTGTGCACCAGAAATAATAAGGGCCTACTGAACAGTGAGAACCTGTCTCAGGGAGTTTGTATGTGAGCCAGAGGAAGATAAAGAAGAATAAAAAGAGGAAGAAAAGAAATAAAGAGGGCATCTGAGTAACTCTGGCCTTGAAGCCTTACTGCCGGATTACAACTTTTCCGTTGAATCAGCCGTCTTCTGTGGGACAGTTGGAGCTGCTCAGAGCCTTTGCCGTGCCGCTTCCTCTTCCTGGAATACCTTCCCCTCATTGGCCTAGACACTGCCATCATTCCCAAAGCATGTATAGCCTGAGAAATTAGGAGAGATGCAGGCAGGAGCACCTACAGAGCACTCGCTGAATAAGTGGTGCTTGGAGAAGTTCAGGAGGATAAAGAGAAGGTAATGCCTAACCTGGAGATAGCAGGCCTTCAGAATCATCCCCAGTTCTTACCCACAGGTTGTTAGATACTTCATCCCAACTACACGAGAGAAGGGCACTTTACGTTGACACGTCCTCTCCCAAGGTCACGGTACCCTGGCTGGTTGGCTGCCTTTGCTGCAGAAACAGCTGAGCTTTAATCTAAACAAGCTCCAATCGTGCTTTTAATCTTTTAACAAGATTACATTTAACCTATCTGAGGCCAAGGTGAACAAACAAGTTTCAGATAAGAAATAACAATAAAGTAGGAAGAAAACTAACTTAGATAAAACAGTTGGTTTACCTTTTCTTTTCTTTTCTTTTTTCTTTTTTTTTTTTGCTGGACTTTTCCTGGGGAGACACAGTTCTGAGATGGAAATACTTAGGTTTTATTACAAGACAAGACAAACCTGGCACTGAATGCAGCCTCAGCAACTTAATAATATGAAGTCTTGGATACGTATTTTAACCTACCTGAGCCAAATTTCCTCAAGTAAAATGTATATATTAATAGCTGCCTCATGCATGTGTAAAGAATAAATGTGACAATACATGTGGAAAACCTAGTATATTTGGTTGTAAATAAATGTTTGTTTTATGTGCTACTCTATTGAGATATCAAAATATATTTCTTCCACCTTCTATTTCCCCTTTTCCACTTCCTATTCTGGCAGGAAATTGTTGGGGATTCCTTCATCCAATAAATATTTACTGATAGCCTACTGTATTACACATGCCATTGTAGGTGTTGAAAATATTGTATATAAAATATACAGAGTTATTTCCCTCGAGTGAGAGACACTAAAACATGGGAAATGTAACCAGCAAAAGAAAAGACAGAACATAAGCAAAAAATGCAACGGGCAATGGCTTTTGCTTTCAAAAGCCTCAGCCACCAGTAGGAAAAAGGATTGAGGTCTAGACACAGTGCTCCGGCAGAAGCAATGGGGTAAGCTTGGCTTCCAAACTAGAGCAAGATGACGTGGGCAAGAAATCGGGAAGCAGAGATGGATAGTGTGGCATCACAGACCTCCTGGTTCCTGGGAGGCAGCAGAACTCCAGAAAGACGACAGAGTCCACCTGGGACAGTTTGCAAAATGGCCACCTGACTGTATGTTTTGTTTGGCCTGAAGTATTGGCCCGTGCTTTGTTTTTTTAAAAAAGTATCAGGGCCTGAAATACTTAAGAGGTAATTGGGTCTACCGCTTCCTTTATAGATAAGGAACTTGCGAGTGAGAAAGGTGAGGTGACCTAGCCAGCTCACACAGTAAGAGAGTGGGTAATTGTGTGCATAATCTAGATGCAGATGGTACTCATCACGGGAAGCCGGACTCTGAAAGATGGTCTAATTCAGGGTGCATAAAAACCACCTGGGGAAAACCAAAACATGTTTGTTAAAATGCAGATTGTCAGGCCCCACCCTAAGTTCTTCTGCTTCAATAGGTCCAGAATGGAGCCGGAGGAAACTGCATTTAATAGGCATCCTGTGATGCAGGTGGTCTGAGGACTAATTGCCACCCGAGGCCTCTCCGCTGCTAATTTGTATGAAAACCCACAACCTCTGAGATGTAAGAAGGTGATCTCAGTTCCATAAAACTCCTGGCTAATGCAGCTCCCTTATATAGGTGTAAGCTGAACCTCTTCAGCTGAGTTATGGTATGTATTTGCATAAATTACCATGCAAAAATTGTTAATATTTCCTAGATATCCTTTTTCATTGCTCTATTACACAAGGCTTTGTGCTTTTGTTTGGGGCTGAATGTCAGCCAATCTGAATCCACAATTCTGATGGCATAGAACTTGAGGTGGTAATTTATTCCCCTCAAGGAGCCCTGTGTCACCTATCTGTCCTAAGAAATGCTATCGGAAATCAGTTGAATTTTATCATGCAAATTACAGGAAGTGTTATCATTATAAGCAGCAGGAGGTTCCTGATTTGCTATCATTTACGAGTTAAATGAGGTGGGCCTGCTAGGTGGAAGGGGAGAGTTTGGGAAAAAGAAAGGAAGGGGCAGTGAAGGGAGGGATGCCACCCAGGGTTGAAGCCTTTAAGGCTTTGTGCCTTCAATAAAATGAGGCTTCAAACAAAAAATGCTTGGATTTGCTTGATATAAAAGACTCAAGAAGAGTTTGCTTTTTAGAGAAGAGGCACGTGAGAGAAGAGACAGGACATGAGGTGGCTGCTTTGTGGTCAGGCCAAGAGAAAGTTATACCAGATGGTTGGTCAACGTACAACTGCAGTGGTTGAGAGTTTGGGCTTCAGTAGAGTTAAATTAAGTCAGGACCTTGAGATAATCAGGCCTGTCGGCCTATTTTACAGGTAATGATACTGGGACCTACAGAGGAGAAATCATATATTCAAAGTCAAGCAAGTAATTTGACAGTAAAAATCACACCTCATGATGCCCAACCCTGCTGTGCTTCATGCCCTCTTGCTGTTAGTCCCTCCCTGACTCTCCAAACCATCATTAGAGCTTGCATGTTCACACTGGTTCCTAGGGAACCTAATCCCAATGAAATTCTCTAGTTCATTCCTATTCCTTTTCTTGAATCACAACTTACCTGCATTCTCTTGCATCTGTACTAGAACACTAAACCAAAACTGGAATATCCTCCTCCTTAAGTTGTGTCATCCACCCACCTTGTCCACAGATTGTTCCTCCCCTGGGCTCTTCTTCTCTGCCCACATGCTCTTATCTTCCACATGCCCATCTCCATCTTTTGTTGTACTCCTGCAGCCCACTCTTCAGTGCAATCTGGGTTGGGAAGTACTGCATGGAGAATTCCTGCTTAGACACCTTCTCTCCCCACTGGTAACTGCAAATGAAAGGAAGTATAAAGGAAACCGTGATATGAGTACTTTAACCTTTGATATTGAAATTTCAGCCACAATTATAGCAGGTACCTTAGAACATGTCAAGAAAGAGCTGCTTCTTAAAGACTTGCCTCAGGCCACATTGTCAAGGAATGCAGAATTTATTTTTAATTCCCCCAATTCATGTCTCCCTAAAGGGGACTGAATAATAGTAACAGTGGGGAGAGTGTGTGGAGAGGAATCATGGTGGAAGAAGGCACAGAGATTGTAGACAGAAATACAGATAAAAAAATGAGCAAGATCCTCAAGCAAACGCAGAAAGGCTGAAGTTTAATTGTGGAGTAGAGGCATTAAAAAGAGCTGGTAGGGAGCTAAGTGGTCAGAATGACTACTGACCCAGGAGTTAGAACACCTTGATTCTCATCCCTGTTCAGCCACAGTTACCCTTTTGAACCTGAATAATCCATGTAGCTATCGGGCCTCTGTGTTCTATTCTATAAACTAAAGTGTAGAAGTGAATGATCTCTATCATTGTGTAATTCTAAATGACCTTATACCTACAGGAGTCACTGGCAACAGGCCTGTACTAGCACTAGGATTTCTGGAAGAGACACAGCCCCTGCGGTGGCTAAAGATTTCAGGAAACTGGCCAAGGAGAGGATCATTAATAACTAACAGTAAGCAAGGCAAGACTGCATAGTCAGATGACAGGGACAAGAAAAGAACAGGTGGAAACAGGGTTTGCTGGTTGCATATCTCAACCTCTTTCAGAAGTGATTCATATCATTGCTCAAGAAACTGAGAAAGTCACCTTTGCCTGTCCTGCGGGGTGGTGAGCACATGGGGGGGGATAGGATTCACCAAAACCTAAATTACAGAGATCAGCGTCCATCTGAACTAGATCAATTACCTCAGTCCCCAAGGTCTGTCATTGCCTGTCATTAGCTTTAATAACAATGATAAGACTTTTCCCTTAGATGGGACCGCTTCTTTTCCTCCAAAAGAATTTTGGGCCTAGTGGCACATGGAAAAGGAATACTTCTTTGGGGAGTGCCCCAAGGTCATAGGCCATGGGGACTAGGGGAAGGTGGTGGAATTGGAGAGATGAAATACTGATAACAGGAGTTAATACCTCTTATCCCAAACCTAGAGGTCACTTTTAACTCCAGCTTGCTGAGTTGGTTAAAAAATATTAGCGGAATCCACAAAGGATCTGGGAGGTTTTTTCCCCCAATATAGCTACATTTGTGACTGTATCATAGGGGAGGAATGAGAGAATCAATCTCTCTCTTTGTCTCTTAAATCTACAACGAAAATCAAGTTATGACCTGTACTCTTCTTTGAAGCCTTAATATTCATTGGAACTAAGCTTTATGACTGAAGGTCCAGTTCCTGAGAATGAAACATTCTTCTAAATCTAACTTGTTGAATGGTAAGAAATGATGTACTAATCCCATTTATGAATTCAGTGGGCTGATCCTTCCCTGTCAGTGGCCAAACCCCTGTGTGTTCTGATGGTTCCAAAAGCTGCAATCATTTGGTTACTTCCTACTTGCTTGTTCCTCAGATTTCCAGTTGAACATTTGGTCCAGGATCTTTAATCCCTGGATGTGGTGGAGAGTATGTTGTATGTCTATAAGGCATCCAGCTGGATTTTGAGGTTATAACACATTTAATTACTGGGAAAACATCACTCAAAATAAAGGAGGTGAGACAGATAGAGTCCTTTGCCTCCCACCAACATCTTCTTGGCCAGAGAGACAAAGGTGAGGAGCCCAGAAGCTAGCCTGAGAGTGGATCTTGGTGCTTTGTTTCTATGATGCTCTTCATGCACGGGAAGCATCAGTGCCTTGTAGCCATCCCCTGGCTGCCATGTTTGACAGTATCTCAGACACACATTCTGAACATGGGCTGTCCCTGGAGAAGCTTCAGTGCTTAATCCTGTCACTGCGAAGCATCCATGCACAGCCAGGCTACCAGCAGACCCAATGTTCTCAGGGAATGGCTGTCAGTCATCAGCAATCCTACAGCCAGCAAGATCACGCAATGAACCAGCACATGGATGGGCTGGAGCAGAAGTTGGAGCGGACTCAGAGTGTAAAGCGTTCAGCCAGCACAGCCCACATGAGATTCTGATGTGCTTTGAGGAGATTCAGATGGAAATGATTTCCATGATGTTGTCCTTTCAGGCATTTTGCTACCATCATGCTTGGAAAGGTCACCTCCACTGTCTCTGAAACATAACCTGCTAGGGTTGAGCCTTCACTTTGAGAATAATATCTAGTGGGTCCTTAAATGGTCAATCATTCATCCATCAATTTATCTCCCATCTAACCTTTAATGAGTAACTGCTACATGCATAGCACGGACTATATAAAGTTGAGTTTGAAGCAGTGGTCTCATAAAAGATCACATTTAATGTCCTTGGTCGCCAAAACGAAAACCTATTTTTAATATCCTTGTTTAAGGTCTGGGTAACTGTCCTAAAGCCATTACTCTGAATCCTATTTTCCTGTCCCACCCCCACCCTACAAGCTCCTTTCTCTTTAAACAATGGGATACGTACATTAGACAACTGTTTCTTAAAATATACTATTTTGCTGAATACCCTAACACAAGCTATCTTAAATATCCCAATGCATCCATGGGTATATGTCATAATATTAATAGCACCATTTAAAGATAATATATCTGACAGTGAATGAGCTTAAATGACAGTAGCAAATCCCCAGCTAAAGCCCTGAACCTTCTGCTTCAGGGTCCAGCACTGGAGTCCTCTTCCCACACTGCTGTGTGACTGTAGATCTTGCCAGCTGCCTATTTGGCCCCTCCTGGATGAGTGAGTCATGTGCTTGGTTAGCCAAGGGTCCCTAAGAAGCAGCCTGGGCTGATGGCTGTGTTCCCTATCACAGGACTGCGTGCACCATAGGAAAGTCTCTTTAAAAAGTTTCTAACATCTTCTAACAGAGAACATGAATCAAAGATTGTTGGCAGTTTCTTTGCAGGAATTGTCTTCTGGCAGACTCAGTGTCTTGAACTTATCAGGTGACAACAGGAAGGGACACAAAAGTGACTTGAACAACTCCTTATGAAACATGTGTCCGGAAACCTGTCCAGGAGATAAACTCTCTCAAGGTTATCATGTCTGTTTTTCTTGTCTCAGTCACTGTTGATTAGAGATAGAGGGCATTTATGACGGTCTAACCTTTTGGTCTCCTAGGATTTGTGTTTGACATTTGACTGAAGGGCAAAAAAAAAAAAAAAAAAAGGTGCATATATTTCTACAGCTGTGAACTTTTCACCAGGTTTTAGTGGTCCCTGGCAGGATGGTGAAGTGGGTAAGATTTACTTCCTGGCTCTCCATCTGCATTTTGCTGATTTTACCCTTTAAGTCTTTTGCATTTCTTTTTCCAACTCCTTTGCTCTGCCTGAGAGCAGCAGGCTCACATTCCACCACCCTCTCTCCTTCCTCCAGTCCCATTAACATATTCCTAGGTCTTTTTGAGTAAGATGTTGTATAACAAAGGAGTCAAGAGTTCTTCTATCTTTTAAAAGGCTACCTAAGAATGTATCCATAAAGGTAAGTACTACCTGGATGGGAAGAATAAATCTTGGTGCGAAGAGAGTGCTGGGGAATTTTCTCATATTTTCTCCCGCATCTCCCACTTCATCTTTGAATCTACCACAGACTTGAGTGTCTGGCTGGCCTTGCCCTTCAATCCCAAGAGCTATGTGAAAATACCTATAGATATGTACAAGGTCTGTCCAGAAGGTATCCAACCACATAACATGAAAACTAAACATTTATTGAAGAAGATACAAGATATAAGAAACGTTGTACATAGGACAATGATGATTCAGTCCCCTTCAAAGTAGTCACCTTGGGACCCCATACAGTTCTTCCAATTGCCGTCAGCTGCTCCAATGTATTTTCCTGAATCTCATCGACAGTCTGAAACCTCTTCCCTTTCAAAGGTGATTCTAGTTTTGGGAAAAGCCAGAAGTCACAGGGCATCAAATCTGGGCTGTAGGGGGGTTGAGTCACCTGGGTGATTTGATGTTTTGCCAAAAAACTGCAGGAGGCATGATGTATGAGCAGATGCATTGTTGTAATGAAGCTGCCAATCACCAGTTGTCCATAGCTACAGCTTCCTGAATCATCTGAATAGTTTCTGTGGAGGAATGTTCAAGCTTAATGCAAAATTTGATGTAAACTCGTTGCTCTTCTTGCTCATTTTGAATGCAATGGCCACACACTACACATGCTCACTTAGTGGCAGCTACTGCCCCCACTGACTAGTACAGTAAACTTGTTATTGTCCACGCATGTGCATTCCAGTCCATTCTCCTTGGCTGCCAGGTTACATCAATGTCGTGCAAACCATTCTCATTATATTAGCAAAGAATGGCTGGACTTTTTCTGGACAGACCTCATACACTTCATTATCACGTGAGGGTTGTGCCATGGTCTGAGGGAAAGACTCAGCTCACCAAGGTCTTAGAGGAAAGACTTCCTAAACTCATATTGTTGAATTGTTTTCCTGATGCCAACATTTCTAAGAAACATGGGAAAGTTGAAGAAGAAGCAAAAAAATGTTGAAAAGAATGGAGAATAATATTCCCAAGAAGAGATAAAAAAAAAGATTTATCCTAAACAAGGGATTCTTAAAGGGCTCAATAATGGGCTTTAAATATGTGAAGGTGTATTATGCAGAGAGCAGTGACCATCTGCTCCCAATTTCTCCCTCATCTGAAACCCTACAGCACATACTGTCTGTAACATTCTTCCAGCCATTCATCACATCCAGCTTCATGACATGTCTTCTGCTGTTGTCTGAGAAGCCATTTAATTTCATCACATGCTTCTCTTTCTTCTCCCCAATTAAGAGCATCTCTCCTTGAGGGCAGGAACCAGTTTTTATTTATCTTTGTATGTATTTTAGTTCTGAGCTCTAGACTTCACAGATCATAGATATTCAAAAAACAAAATCAATATGATCTTTGCTTGGTGACTGATACTGAAGGGGAAAAAGGGTAAACTCTGCTACCACAGATCCAAGTGAGACCCAAGAATGTATATTCTTGACTGAGATGAGTTCAGGAGGCAGAATGATGAAAGAGAAAGTGAGAACTCTTACGGAGTGTAATACGCTGTGCTCTGGTACTCTGTGAGCCTGAATAAGGCCAAATTACCACTTCCCAGCTATATTATCTGAGTCCAATATTTAACTTCTAAGTGTCCATTTTCTTAACCATAAAATGGAGATAATAATGCCTACTCTGCAAAATTGCTCAGCGATTAAATGAGGTTAACGTGTGTAGAGAATCAGCCTACGATAGTCACAGACACGAGGAATTTTGAGTCAACAATTTGAATTTCAATCATGGTTCTATCCCTTAGAAATGGTGAGACCTCCAGTATGTTACTTCACTAAGCCTGTTTCCTGATAGTAACACCTACTTCCCAGCACTATTGTATGTGTTAAATGAGTTGATGTATATGAAATGCTTAGCATGGTCTTTGGCAAACATTAGGTATAGAGCAAAGGTAAAATATGATTATTTACTTTTATAGAAATTCCTCTGGGCAAAAGCCTTAAAAAGAGGAGAGTCTTGTCTCCCTCTTCATTTCTTTGCATATTTTTCTTATTAAGAACAAGTGGAGGAATGATGCTGCCTCTCAAAGTCCTTTGCAGATTGAAGTAAATTCTCAGCTCCTATAAAAGTGCCTTGAAGTAGAAAATCAAAGAGACATCAGGGAACTCCAATGCATAGCCACAGGAGCTAAGAGTAAAATCAGGTCTGGCTAATCTGGGGGAGACTGCTGCAGAAATTACAGCCTGGTTAGAGGACGTCTGTCGTACACACCGGGATAGTCTCCTTTTTGCATGGTTGCTAGTTTCATATGATGCTCCCTGCTTCCATTCGAGACTGTGGGATTTATGGCTTTTATGTGTGTTTCTTTTTCTTTGGGCTGGCACAATATCTTGAAAAAATAGACACTAAATTATTACTTCATTGAAGTGTAAGGGATTGTGTGGTCTGTGGGGCAAGATGATCTTCCACCAGAACAAAGGCCATAGAGGAGAGAGAAGGCAGTTCCACAGAGGGACACATAATTAGAAAGACAAAAATAATACAGAGAAAGAGAAATAAAATCAGAGATAAAAGTAGAGGTATAAATAGGGAGAGATAAAGAAAGAGACAAAGAGGGAAAGTAGGAACTTCTTGTGTTTGAGGTTATGCAGTCCCCCTCTGGAAATTTTATTTATCTTTTCTTTTAGTTGCTGAAGTGTTTTTAAGCAATACCTTACTTGTGAACTAGTCCCAATATCACCTGCACATAACCTTCTGAGAAAAAAAATAGGAACTCTCTGGTTACTGTAGAATCTTTGCTGAAGCCCATTAGAGTTATAATTACACTATAATCTTCTCAAAAGATGCAGTGTGCCATTGTGATAGCCTCCAAGGTCACGGTCCTCATCATAAACAAACCTGTTTATGACAATTGCCAAAATGCAATCTCTCTCTCCCAAAGGTCCATCACTTCATTAATGAACCTGTAATCCCATGCACACCTGTTTACCTGATTTATAGATGTTTCCATCCATTTAACAGACCCATACATTTCCGTGCCAGTCTCAGGAATATTTTTACTTGTCTAAGGATAATAAGGTTGAAATGGCCCACCATTATTCTCCACTTCTACATCCTGAGACCCACAATACCTTCTCTGGGGCACTGGCCACAGTGCTTTTGGGATTAAGCAAATGTTTTTGAACCATATAACTATTCAAGGCAGCCCGCAAGTCCCCAAGAATCAAAGTAGTACTGCCTGAGTAAGGTCACACTGAATCAATCTGAGGCCAGTAAAGATAAAGCGTGTGCTTGGTGACCTTGGAGGCCAGATACTGGAGATGGCATTCCTAGAAGATCATGTGCCTCAATGCTTGGGGGTGGGGGGAACCCCTTAAGTCACGTCACACTGTGACATAAGCAATAAGTAAATATTCATTTTGCTAAGCCCATATTATTTTGGGGTTTATTTGTTATTGCAGTTAACATTACTCTGAACAATGTACCTATCCATCCTTCAGGGTTAATATTCAGTATTACCTGCCTCAAGAGATCTTTTTCTAAAGCTGTAACCACCTAAACATTCATTCCTGCCTACATCTAATACTTAGATTCGAGTCACTTTGCTTCATATCTGACTGTTTGAAGGATGACATTTTAGATTCATAATTAAATTTTAAGCTCCTGGGAAATTTTCTTTAATGTCTACTAAGTATTTTACATTACCTACATATGGTCTATTAGGTGGATAACAGAGACAGGAAGGAAGGAAGGAAAGGGGGGAGGGAGGGAAGAAGGGAGGAAGGGAGGAAGAAGAAGAGGAGGACCTAATTATTTGACAGTGGGCACCAATTCATTGACATTGATTAATTGAGCAGTCCAAGGTAAATGATTACTGTTGGCTTAGCAAAATGCATGGAAAATAGAAAGCAGAGGGGCAAATACCTGAAGGCAGGACGTAGGATGGGAAATGTGCAAGAAATAAATTTTGAATTTGCAAGAAATTTTGGTAATCTCTTTTCAGGGAAAATGGGTTCAGTGAATATTTATTGAATGCCAAGTCTTGCAATAGGATATTTGCCTGCATTAATCCTCACCACAATTCCATAAATTAGGTTTTATTATATAATTGAATGGGTGAGAAAAATGCAGTTGTAATGTTCCAGAGACTTATCCAAGGTCACACAGCTAGTACATGGCAAAACCTCTTCGTGAGACCAAATCAGGCTCTCACTTATTCAACAAATATTTATTCAACACACATGCTAGATGTCAGGCACCTTTCTAGGCAAAAAGAACCAGATAGGCAAAACCTTTGCTCTTGTGATGCTTGCATTGTAGGAGAAAGAGGTATAAAATAAATGAATGCATTTTTATAACATTGTGATATGTTGTTAACTGCTATGATAAAAATAAAGTTTGGAAGGGAATAGGTAGTGGGAGGAAATGGGGGAGTGGTGGCTACAGCTTTAAATACAATTGTCAGGGAAGACTTGAGAAAGTAAAATTTGAGTAACTTGCTTGTGTTGATGAAGGAGTGAGCTGTATGGACACCAGAAAAGGCAAAAATGGTAAGGTGGGATTCTACCCCAACTGAAGAATAATGAAGAGATGAGTGTGGTTGGAGTGAAGTGGGAAAGGGGGAGAAAAAAAAGGGGGGAGATGATGAGGTCATAGAGATAATGCAAGGTTAGCCCATGCTAAGGCATGTAGGATTTTACTGAGTTCTGAAGTCATTAGTCGATCTTGAACAAAGAATAACATGTCTGACTCAAATATTAGAAGAATCACTTCGGCTCTGGTGTTGAGATTAAATTTCACAGAGGAAAGGCCAGAAGGAGAAAAACAGAAGGCTATGACAGTAATCCAGGTGAGATATAATGGGAGCTTGGACAAGCCTGGTTGTTGCTTTCTGTATATAATTTGAGTGTTGGAGCTTATAAGATTTGCTGATGGATTTGTTATAATATGTGAGAAAAAGGTATACAAATGGCTCCAAGATTTTTGGATTGAACAGTTGGAAGTATGGAGTTTCTATGTATTTGAGACAGAAAGAATGAAGAAAGAGCAGGTTTTGATGAGAAGAGTAAGGTTTTGATGGGTTTGGGTATCAGAGATTTGTTATTCCCGTTGGGTATCTAAGTAGAGCCATTAAGTAGGAGATGGATGTGTGATTCTGGAGATCAAGGAGAAGTTTAGAGTAAAGATATAAATTTGGACTTTCCAGCAGATATATGGTCCTTAAAGCCATGAGCCTGATTAAAGATATGAGTGTAAATAAAGAGTAGATGTTGGATTTCAGTATAAATAGAGAACAATGGCGGTGGAAAATTGAGCCCCGGGCATTTGCAACCTTAGAGTTTGTGGAGATAAGGAGAAAGACTGAGAAGGGATCAATGAGGTAAGACAATAACCAGAGAATCATACTCTCCCTGAAGCTAAGTGAGGAGCATATATCAAGGAAAATAATGTGATGACCTGACCCAAATGCATATCAGAGTCAAATAAGATGAGAAGTGAGTATTAGCCATTGGATTTAATAACATGGATGTCATGTTGGCATTTCAATAGCAATTTGATTGGTGTTGATGTAGGAGATGATATAAAGAGAAAAATCAAAGAGTAAGTATAAGTATTTTGAGTTTTACTACAAAGGGCTGTGAAAAAAAGGGGGTGCAAAAGTTAGAGGGGCATGTGATCTCAAGGTGGCATTTTTAAGATGGGAGAAATACCATGTTTGTGTCTTGATGAACATAGTCCCAACCTGGCTGGTATGGCTTAGTGCATTGAGTGCTGGCCTGCAAACCAAGGGGTCGCCAGTTCAATTCCCAGTCAGGGCACATGCCTGGGTTGTGGGCCAGATCCCCATTTGGCAGCATGTGAGAGGCAACCACACATTGATGTTTCTTTCCCTCTCTTTCTCTCTCTAAAAAATAAATAAATAAAATATTTTTTAAAAGAACATGATCTAAAAGAGAGGAGGGGAAATTGATGATGTAGAGGAAAGAGCAAAGAATTGAGTATGTTCTCAAGCAAGAAAGGATAAGATCTCACCCACAAATCAGTCCTTGAGACGGGGCCCAGAGCTGCTTATCCAGACTAGCAGTACCAGGAGGGCGCAGATGCAGGAGGGAAATGGTTGTTGTGGTGGGAGCTTGGAAAGTTCTTTACTGAGTGATTCAGTTTCTCAAATAAGTAGGAAGCAAGACGATCAGCTGAGTGTGGGGATAGGTGGATACTGGAGGTTAAGGAGAGAGAAAGTGGTGTGAAGAAAACCTGTGTACATGCACAGATTGGACAGAAATTTGGACAGAACTAAGGAATGGAATTGTGCCAGGCTGTTTTTCTTTAACAAGTGTGCATTATTAGTGTCATGTAAGCTTAAAAAACAACAATAACAAGTTCTCTTACCCCCAGCCTGAGGTACTGCATCGCCTTGGAACTCAGAAATCATACATATAACATTGGGAGAAGTCCCTGGTGATCAATGGTCCCAGTTTGCCCTTGACTGAGGGCTTCCTGGGATGCCATGAGGACTAAAACCAGTGAAACAGATAATCAGTCACACCAGAAAATATTTAGATGCTTTTCTTCCTCCTTCCCAATAAATGGACAAATAACAAAATAGAATATAGAATATATTGCAGTCCTGGAAAGAAAGGCATGCTAGGAGTGGCAAACATCATTATCATTCAGGAAACATACCTTTTTTGCTGCAAAGATCCAGGGATGAAATCAACACATTTGGTTGATAATCCCCTTCACGTGTGCATGCTAGTTTGGCTTTCATTTTCATCTGCAGGGAGTCTTTAACAGCTGTTACTGTCAGGGCTTTGCACTCTATTTCCAAATGTCTAAGAACCACACAAGGGCAGGAATATACTGAGAATGAAGTTGGAGGTGCTTAAGGAAAGATAGCTCACCCGCATTGTTGCCTAGAAATTGACACCCTCCCTTTCCCTCTGCCTGTCTCTTGCTCTCCTGGTTTCTCTCCTGCCTGCACCAGGCAGAGCTACTGGAACGAACACCAGCGTGCCTGTTTGGTATGCACACCGGCAGCCAGGCCAGACAGGAGCCTCTCACTTCATTGTTCATTAGTGCTCTCTGCTAAATCATGTTTAATGTTATCTAAGGAATTTAATGGCACAGTTACTGGAAATATTACAAAGACAGAGGGGGAAAAAAAAGTCATCCCTCTTACATTTTCCAGGCCTGTCACAAGTCCACTCATCCCAACACCTGAGACCTTTCGCTAGAAAGGCTTGTTCATTTTTGTTCCTCTTGCTGAAATGAGATATGCTCGGCTTCTATCCTGAAAGAACTGAGTTTCTCATATCTCCATTTAAAGAAGGCTATCAGCCCCTTTTCAAGCACACATGTATGGTGCTACAGCCTTGGCTGAGGAAAGCCTGAGGGAAGCTTAGATGCTAAGCTTTGCCATGTGTAGAAGACACCAACAAATAAGGAACACGGGTGTCTGAGCCCTGTCCCCAAACAGTTAAATAAAAACCTCTGGTGTGGATTCTAGGCATTTCCATGTGTAAATATTCCAGCTAATGGTTTGAACATGCAGTTTGATCCAGTCTTTTCCTGTATCTCAACTTATTACTTGATACATTCATTCATTCATAATTAATGCAGTGACTCTCCTCTATGAGTCCAGCCCTATGCTCTGCCCTGTGGAAGATAGAAAAGAAGTAGAAAATGCAATTACAACCTTCAGGAGAGTTATGAATAAACAAATGAATAAAAAGTTAAAGTGCCCTACGAAAGATGAAATCGGTGTTAGTGAGACCCACCAGGAGATATTTTACGTAAGAGGTAATGTTTAACAATGTAAAAATGTAAGTCGTATAGCCAAGGGCCCCAGATCCTGGCTCTACCATACCTAGCTCTGTAAACCTAGGCAAGTCATTATCTTCTTCGAACATTTCCCCCTTATTTACACAACGTTCTCCAAAGTTTATAAAGGTCGGCTTAGATAATGCACGAGAACACACTTTTGTAAACATTCAAGTGTTACAAGATGTTTTCATCATTATTGATTGAATAGTTAAATAGGATCATGGTTCATGTCATCTGTCCCCAACCCAGTTTTTCAAATTTATGCTCAAGTTTCTGGCTTCAAAACCTAGGATCTTTCATTTACTTATGTGTTCATCTATAGCTAGACTGCCTAATCTACTCCGCATTCCTGAAACCTGCCATATTTATTCTCATAATCACATTTTTACTGATGCCATTTCTTCCTGGGATTGTCTCTTATTCCCACCTCCCTAATTCTTACTCAACTTTTCCAACTCACTTTACTAGAACACCAAGTATTTTCTAATTAGGCTCACTCACAGTGATCTCTCCCTCCTGGGAACTTGCGGCCAGTAATATATATTGTATCATAATATGCTTCGATTGTTTTATTTTTCACGTTTGTATTTTATTTCAGAAACTAATTTGTAAATCCTTGAAGAACAAATATCTTGGGTTACATTGCTTTGCTCATTTACAAAGACTTGTAACAAACTGACTTGTATCAATACATACTTAAAGAATGCAAAGAAAAAAAATGAAAGGAGGAAGGAAGGGAGGGAGGGAGGGAAGGAGGAAGGATGGAGGGAAGGAGGGAAGGGGAAAAGGAGCATTGAAAAAAAGAATTACTTTTCTTCTCCTTGTCTGTCGGAAACTGCCCTGCCTGGTTTCAGAAGCTGTAAACCCCCATGGCTAAGGCTGAGTCAGAGACCTTGAAACCATAAAACACTAAGGAGACAAAGCTTATCTACCTGGCAGGGGCGCCACCTCTGCCCAATTTACTTTACCCTGCTTGGCCCTGAGCCTGACCAGTTAGCCAATGACGGGTAAGATTCCTCAAGGGAGGGATGACCTAAGACAGGCATGGTCACGAAGAGGCCCACAGGGAAGGACTTGGGGGGTTATAGAAAAAGGGGGTGATGGACCCTCTCCCCTCGGCTTTGACATAGCCTGAGTCCTCATTCTGTCTGCAAGAAGTCTCCTAATCTCTTGGCTGCCTTACTTCCCCTGCCTGACTTAAGACTGAAACAATGCCAGAGGTGGGTGCAGCCCTGTGCTGGAAAGGGCAGATTCCCCAGGGTGATCAGGCCTAAGATAGAATGCATAAAACCCTGTGAAACCTGCTTTGCTAAGAATGTCCTCAATTTTCTGATAAGGGTCCAAGCATGAAATGAGTTTGTTTCCCGAAGTTTTATAGCCCTTTAGCTAAATGACCCTGACTCAGAATAAGCCTCAGAGTTCTTTGTTTGTTATCTATTGTTTGATCCTTACTGCCTGACAATGATTGATGAGCTTTATCTGTATTCCTGTGCAAAATGAACCGAATAAAAGCCCATTGAGGAAAAGGCTCTTGGTCTTTCTCCTTTGAGAGATCGGCCACCTTTCCTTCCCAAGCAGATCATGTCTTGGTAGACTTATTCTCATCCGTGGTGGCTGGGGCGGGGGGGGGGGGGGGGGGGGGCTCTGGGAGGAGCCCCCCCAACACCTGTTCTGAGATTTCTAAATTCTTAGCTCTTGATGTAGTTGCTTTACCATCCACAGTTTTAGGCAGTGAACTCAGAAACAGGAATGGCTACATGCTGCCCTACACATACAAGAATAGCATCTTGCTCTAAAAGTATTTCCCAGTTCTTTCCCCATCTGAACCCTGCTTCCTGCAGTTTGATATTTTAATCTTCAGTTGTGCGCTGGCTAAACAAGGCTTATTTCTTCTACCTCTGCTCCTCTCCCTTATTTTGAGAATGTGTGTCACGATCTCCCCATTAGGCAAATGGTCCCTGGGACCAGGACATGTGCTCAACTGGATATAATGTCCCCCTCTAGGTCACATTCCGAGACCCTGTAATTTTCTGCCTAAGTGTCCTCAAGCCTATATCCAGGGTCTTGTGTGCCTCTTCCCAGGTTCTATCTTTCCAAGAGTGAACTGCACTCTTAGTGTGCACCTGTATAGGAATGCCCAAAAGGCAGTGGTTTGTGGGCCATGTGAGCAGAACTGGGACATAAAAGTTGGGATGTCCACATGCATTGTGTAAAGCACAGGAAACAGAAAGAGAGCTGGGTGGACCAAAGGCTAGAAGTCTATACAACAGTGCTCCAGGCTCTGGAGGTCCAAGCAAACGAAATTCAAATCTGGCTTCCAGGTATTTAAGTGAAGGTAGGAGGTTAAGAACATATTTTATGTAAGACTTTATTATCTAGATATGAGACTTCCTAAATCCTTAGAAATCAAGGAATGTCTATTTATACTTTTGCCAAAGGCCCCAGAAATTAAGGAGAAACCTAAACTTAAGAATGGTCTTTTTAAAACCCCTTCCACCCTTCACTTTTTCTCAAATTTGAAATCAACCTTAGTGAAATATCACTTACCAACTATGAAATGCATCAGTTGAAAGTGTACAATTCAGCAAATTTTGACAAATACACAAACCCATGTAATTATTATGCATAGGTTTGAATGAAGACATTGAAATGAAGACACCACATTGCCCCATCCCCTGAAATTTCACTATGCATTTTTGTTGTCAATTCTTGACCCAGAAACCCACTGATTTGTTTTGTGTCACTATAGATGTATTCTGTCTGTTCAAAAATTTCATCTAAATTGAACCACACGGTATTTATCCTTTCATATATGTCTCCTCTCACTCAGCACAACGTGCTGAGATTCACCCATGTTGTTTCATGTTTAGTAGTTCATCCCTTTTATTACTGCTTGGTATGCCATTGAATAAGCATACCAAAATTTGTCTATTCACTTGTTGATTTTTAGCATTTGTCTAAATGCTAAAGTAAATTATAAGTAATATACTCTATTATAAGTAAAGCTGCTATGGATATTGTTTTACAAGTCCTTGTATGAATAAATGTTTCCATCTCTTTTGAAAGAAAGCCTAGTAGTACAATTACTGAGTTACATAAGTATATATTTAGCTTTATTAAAAAGTGTTAAGTATTTTCCAAAGTGGTCCTGCCACTTTATTCTCCCACAAATAATATGTGGGAGTTCAGTTGCTCTACATTCTTGTCAAAACATGATGTTGTCGCCCTGGCCAGGGAGCTTGGTTGGAGCACCATCCCGATACACCAAGGTTGCGAGTTCAATCCCCAGTTAGGGCATATATGAGAATCAACCAATGAGGGCATAAATAAGTAGAACAACAAATCAATCTCTCTCTCTCTCTCATTTCTTCTTTCTCTAAAAATCAATAAACAAAAATTTTTAAAATGTGGTATCATTGTTAGTCTTTTTTATCTTTAATAGGTATATGGTGGTTTAACTCTATATTTGACTGATGTCAAATGATGCTGAGCATCTTCTCATGTATTTAATGGCATGACCATAACTTCCTTTGTGAAGTGTTTGTTCAAATATTTTGCCTATTTTTACAACTGCTTTTTTTTTTTACTACTAAGTTGTAAGAGTTTTTAAATTCTTTTTTTAGATACAAGTCTTTTTCCAATGTATGGCCTATAAATATATTTTCTCATTGTGAGGCTTATCTTTTAATTTTATCAAAGGTGTCTCAAAAAGCAAAAGTTTAAAATGCTGATGAAGTGTAACTTACTATTTTTATGTATGTTTCGAGATTTCTGTGACTTGTCTATAAAGAATATTTGCCTACCCCAAAGTTACAAATATTTTTGCTTGCATTGTTCTAGAAGTTTTATAGTTTTAGTATTTATATTTAAGTCTATAATCCATTTTGAATCAGTTTTTGTGAATGGTGTGAAGTAAGGGTTGAGGCCTGTTGGTTTTGTTTGTTTTTTTCCTGGAGGTGTATCTACTTGCTCCAAGACTGCTTGTTGAAAACATTCATTTTACTGGTCTGTGTCCCTGTATTTACATTAATATCATCCCACTCAGTTACTGCAGATTTACAGTGAGTCTTAAAATCACACACTGTCCTGAAACTTCAATCCTTTTGAAAAATCGTTTGACTATTCTAAGGTTTTAAATAAGTATATAAATATTCAAATTAGCTTATAAATTGCTATTTTAAAAGTCTAGTGGAAACTTTAAATATAATTGAATTGAACTATAGGTCAATTTGGGGACAGTTGACATTAGAACAATATTGAGTCTTCTCTTCCATAAATATATTACTCTCTCCATTTATTAGGCCCTTTTAAATTTTTCTCAGCAATGTTTTAATTTTCCAGGGTTGAATTCTTGCACATATTTTATAAAATATATCTTTTATTTCATGTTTTTGTTGCTGTTCTAAAGAGTGTAGCCCTTTCAATTTTGTTTTTTCATTGTTCATTGTTAATATATAGAATTAACATTTATTTTTGTATGTTGATCTGGAATCCTGCAACCTTTATAAACTTGTTTATCAATTCTAGTAATGTTTTAATAAATTCCTAAGAATTTCCTGTCCATGATCATATTATTTGTGAATAAAGGCAACTTTACTTCTTTTTTTTCCAGTACGTATCCCACTTATTCAATCTTCTTGCTTTACTGCATCCATGCTTCCACTACAATGTTGAATGAAACTGGTGAGAGCATTCTTATCTCGTTCCTGTTCATAGGGAGAAAGTGTTCGGTCTTCCACCATTAAGTATGTTGCTAACTGTAGATTTTTAAAATAGATATCTTTACCAGATTAAGAAAGTTTTCTTTTATATTTGCTGAGAGACTTTTTAAAATACGTGTTATGAATAGATGTTGATTTTTTTCTAAATCTATTGAGGTACTCATATGGATTTTGTCTTTTATTCTGTTAATACAGTGAATTACATTGATTTTCAAATTTTAAACCAATCCTACCTCTCTGGCATAAATCTCATTTTGTAGGTTATATTTACTTTTATATGTTGTGGACTTAGTTGCTATTATTTTGTTAAGAATATCCATACCTGTGTTTAGGAGGGATATTATTTGTCTGTAGTTTTC
The DNA here is from genome assembly GCF_022682495.2 of Desmodus rotundus. Lineage (NCBI taxonomy): Eukaryota > Metazoa > Chordata > Mammalia > Chiroptera > Phyllostomidae > Desmodus > Desmodus rotundus. Next base: position 82,756,277 of record NC_071398.1, read on the forward strand.
TCCTGCCATGCCTTTGTCTGGCTTTGGTATAAAAATAATATTGGTCACATAGTTGAGATGGGAAGTTTTCAAATTAGTTTGTGTTGGATTAATATTATTTCTACATCGTATATTTTACTATCTTTTTCTTTTAAAATTTTATTGAATTTATTGAGGTAGGAATATATCCAAAGAAACCTAAAACACTGATTGAAAATATATATATATTTTTATGTTCACTGCAGCGTTATTTACAATATTGAAGACTTGGAAGCAGCCCAAGTGCCTGCCCATCAGTAGATGAGTGGATAAAAAGCTGTGGTACATTTACACATGGAATGTTACCCAGCTGTAAAAAAAAAAAAAGGAAATCTACCTTAGATATTTTATATGATTTACTAATTTGAGTATGGAGTATAGAAGGATTAATAACTATTAATTCAATTTCTTTAATAGATGTGGGCTTTTCATGTGTTCATTTCTTCTTGTATCAATTTTGGTAAAATAAGTCTTTCAAGAACTTTTTTATCATTTCATCTCAATTGTTTAATTGATAGACATGAAGTTTTTCTAATATTTTCTGATATCTTCCAATGAGGAAATGTTCAGGACTTACTAAGTTAAAAAATTACACCTGATAGTTTTTCTAGTGTTTGGAGAATCTGTAGTACTATTTCCTCATTCATTTATGATATTAGTGAACTGCTTTTTTAAAAAACGTTTTTTCTTGCTCATTCTAGCAAGGCATCTAATAATTTTATTACTATTTTGAAAGAACCAGCTTTGGTTTTACTAGTCATTTTCTACTTTTTGTTCTTTATTTCATTTACTTCAACTATTATTTTATTCCTTCCTTCCACTGAATTTAAGATTAATGTTGTTATTATTTTTTAGTTTTTACATGAGATTGTTGATTTTGGACTTTTTTTCTAATATAAACATTTATAGTCTTTCTCTGAGCACTACTTTAGGTGTTCTCTCAAATTCTTATGTATTATGACTTTATTAAGTTCAAAATGATTTCTAATTGCCCCTATGACTTCTTCCTTAGCACACAAGATATTCAGAATCCTGTTGTTTATTTTCCAAATGTCAGAGAATTTTTCAGAAGCACTTTTTTTGTTTTCAATTTAAGTATGTGTGATCAGAGAATTTGCTCTGAATGACTCTAATCTATTTAAATTTATCCTGACTATTATTTTTATCCTGTGCATGGTCTATCTGGCTCAATGTCTGTATGCACTTTGAAGGATACATATACTTTCACTTTGTGTATGTAAGTGTAAACTAGGTTCTGGAAGTTGGTCATAATGTTCAAATGTTCTCTACCCTTACTGACTTTCTTTTGACTTGGTCAGAGATTGCCAAGTGAAGAGTACAGAAATTTTCAGTATGCATGTCAAATTTTTCTACCACATTTAGAATTATTATTTTTCTCTTTACAGCATTGTAAAAATATCTCCTTTTGTCTGCAATAAAATTTCCTGGCATCTTTTATTCATATAGCCACTGTAGTTTCTTGTTCTTTTTAGCATAGTAAACATTTTCCTTCCCCCCCCCCCCGCCCCTGTATCTTCATATCTAAAGGGATTTTCTTATAAGCAGAATTTAGTTAGGTTTTGCTTTTCCATCCAACATGACAATCTCTGTCCTGTGCTTGAAATATTGTATGTAATATATTTATTGATTTGTCTGAGTTTAAGTTTGCCATGTTGGTATTTGTTTTCTATTTATTCTTTTTTAATTATATTTTTCTATTTTCTTATCTTTTTTAAAAGACTTTTTAAAATTTATTTTTAGAGAGAGGGGAAAGGAAAGAGAAAGAAAGGGAGAGAAGCATCTATTGGTTGCTTCTCATGTGCCCCCCAACCAGGAACAAACCAAGAATGAAACCGGTGACCTTTCGTTTTGCAGGATGATGCCCAACCAATTGAGTCACACTGGTCACGGCAGCCTCTTTCCTTGTCTTTGCTCCTTTTTTATTACAAAATATTTTATCACACATCATAAGCATGTAATTCTGTCACATAACAATATCACACTCAAGCACACCATATGACATTTTAGGTGAAATGTTCAAATTAAAACTGTAAATTATTACACCCATATTACTATCACCCTACCAACCACACTCAAGCAGGCGTTACTTCTGCCAGACCCTGTATTTTACTTTTTTATGTGATATAAGCCCACATACATTGGTAATTTTTTATTTAAGTAGGCAATTATCTTTTAAATACGTTTTAAAAACTTAAAAACAAATTACTCATACATGAACCATTTCCAACGTTCCCCAGCCCCCTGCATAAAACCAAGTTTTCTTTGTCATTCTGTAAAAGATCTATTCATTGATCTTTTAATTTCTAGGTTGAGAAGTTAACTTTCTGAGCTTTTTGTGTGTGCTTTTGCTGTTGTCCCTTCAGCACTTGAAGGATACTTGCATTATCTTTTGGCTTTTACGTTGTTTCCGATGGGAAGTCTGCAGGTTTTTGTGTGTCCTGTTTTTCCCTATATAATGTATCCTTTTCCCCTTAGATGCTTTTTAGGTTCTTCTTTATTTTTGATTTTCAGTAATTTCATTATGCCTTCTGATGTGGTTTCTTTGGGTTTATTCTGCTTCGTTCTGTTGGGTTTCTTATGTCTGTAGATCTATCGTTTTCATCAAATTTGGAAAATAATGAAACTTGTTCATTCAAGTATATTTTATTTCCTTTCTCTTTTCTCCTTCTGATATTTCAGTGCCACATATTAGACTATTTAATAATTTTTTCATAATATGTGTTCTTTACTCCTCATTCTTTTTGTTGTTTATGCTTCATTTGGATACCTTCTATTGTTGTTTTCAAGTTTATTGACTTTTTTCTTCTGAAATGTATAATCTGAATTAACTCCCACTCAGGAATTTTTTTTTTATTATACATACTGTATTAGCTACCTCTAGACACTCACTTGATTCATTTTTATATATTTTATTTACCCCTTCATTATGTTTTATCTATCTTTAAATTCTTCAAAATATTTATAATAGCTGTTTGTTTGCTCTTTCTGTTATTTCTGGATCCGGTTCTGTTGATTGATTTTTCTCTGCACTATGAGTCACGGTTTCCTGTCCTCCCCTCTTTTTTGCATATCTGGCTATTTGTATTGGATGTTTGGCATTGTATGTATTGCATTTTGAAAAATTGACTTTTGTTGCCTTCCTTTGAAGAGTTCTGAGCATTATTGGGCAGGCAGTTACATGGAATCTTCATGATCCTTTTCAAAGCAAATATTTAAGTTCTGTTCCAAGGGGTCCAGGCTAGCTTTACCTCTGCCGAGTTCATTGCTCCTGTTAAAGGTCTTTCTGAGTTCTCTTTAATTTGGCTGACTGAAACTAGGACACATTCAGTTTGTAGCTTCCCATTTTAGTTATTTTTTCATAATATCCATTCTATGCTGAGCCTTACAAAGTCTTACCCAACAAGTATATAACAAATATTCAGCAACAAGTTCAAAGGAACTCCTACGCTGATCTCTAGAGTTCCCTCTCTGTGTAGTTCCCTCTGTTTCGCTGTTCTGCCCAACAAATGTAAGCCTTCTGATCCTCACCAAACTCTGACTGCTGTATCTTCAACTTTGCAAGACCACTGTGTTCTACATGTTTTCTTATCTCTGCATTGTAGTCAAAAAATTGCCTCCAAGTTGAAAGCCAGGTTAAGTATAGGTCTTACCTACTTGGTTTTCTTTCCTTCAGGGATCATAATTCTCTCCTGCTTTTTATCTAATGTCTGAAAGAAGTTGTTTATTTCTTTTTTTTCCCCCTAGATTTTTTATGCCAGGAGGATAAGCTCAAGACTAGGGACAACATCATGGCTGGAAATGAAAGTTACTTTACTTGATTCTTTCACACTTCTGTGGTCTGGCAGTGCCTCTCTCTTGTACTTTGGAAATCTTCTCTGTAACTTCCTCCACAATTGTGCCAGGAGATGAAATGAGACAGGGTTCACAGGTATGTAGAGAGATGAGACAGACAGAGAGAGGCATGGAGAGGGAGAAATGAAACACACTTGAATAGAGTGCTTAATAAATATTTAACTCCAAGATATAGAAAGCAGGAATCCATGTCTTTTCAGAACCCAGAACAATATTTTAGTAAGGGGGAGAGAGGCAGACCAGTTCTAGGTTAAACATCATAAAGTTTGGTGAAAGCTTAGTGATTGATTCTGTCAACTTCTGGGCTTTTCCAACACACTCTTTCCCACTTACTGTGGAACCCAGTGTTCTCCAACTCTTCTCAGCTTTCTGGCTCAAATTCTGTACCCAGTAAATGTGAAACTTCTTATGAGATGCTAATGACTCACAAAACTCAATAGGCTATTTTACTAAAAATTTCAGGATATCTAAAACCTTAAATTGAAAGAAGAAATCACTAATTGTGGGAGTGTAGGCCTCATCCATAAATATGGAAAATAAATATGGAAGGACCTGATTTCTCCCACGCCCCTTATATAGACTACAGTGTCAGCTATTCTTCCTAAATGAGGCTATAGCTGAGAAAGGGGGGACAAAAATAAGCATTCTAAGAGAAAACTAAGAAGAAAGGAAGAACACCCACTATTTCATCTCTTCGGTAACCCCACAGTCATTGCAAAGCATGGCCTAGTCTTGCTATATCCTCCACTCCTCCCTCCCCGGACCATTAGCTGGTGCCAGTGAATTATGGTCAAAGGCAGAAGCCCTCCAGCCTCTAGAGAGGAAATGACTTTAATCTCATCAGAGCCCTGGAGAGGGGACTATTAAAAGAGTTAATGAAACAAACTTCTGAATAGATGGGTCAGACCATGACAAATCAGAGTCATTTTTTTTATTTAAAAAGGAAAAAAAGAAGAAGAAAGCTGGTGATACAGACCCTGTGGCTATGATGGCCTCCAAGTCTCCCATCAAATCAATCCTAAATGCAATAGGGTCCTGATAATTTAATAAAGGATTCCAGAGGTGCTGTGGTGAATTTGGTCACAAAGGTGAAATGAAGACGTATGGTTCACAATAAGGAGTGTTCTCCCACGTTGTTATCTGAATTATAATTGGGGGGAAATGGTGCAATCAGGATACAGTTGCTGGAGTTTGAAAAGACCCCAATTAGAAAGTTCTCCTTAATGTGCAAAAATAAAAAAGAATAAAATTGAACTGCGGTTTAGCAAATAAAATAAACAGGCTGAGTAAGAAGTGAGAGAGGTATAAAAGGAAGATATTCAAGTCCAGTTGGCAATGAAAATACAAAGTGGGACCCCCTCCCAAAATGGAATTATCTTCTGGAAGCCAGGCCCCTTCTGGAGTACAGGCTTCCCCCTAGGTGAGTGTTCTAGGAACACATCTGTGTCAGTGCACCAGCTGCCGTTGTTGTGAGAGGATGTGTTCAGCTTCAGTGAATTTATTTAAGACTCTTTCAACTCATTTGCCCACTTCGTGGTAATGTACCCGCCCACACCATGCTGAGTGTTCAGCAGTTTTTGACCAAAAACAGCATGACCCCAGCGCCCCACCCTCCCTATTCACCCAATCTTGCCCCAAGCAACTTTTGTTTGTTTGTTTCCCTGGATGAAAAAAGTCCTCAAAAGGAAACGTTTTGCCCCTGTGGGAGAGGTGAAACAAAAAAATGGCAGAAGCACTAAAAGGCATCAAAATCAAGGAGTTCAAAAACTGTTTTGAGCAGTGGAAAAAACGTCTCAATAGGTATATTACATTAAATGGAGAGTACTTTGAAAGTGACTGAAGTTTAAACATGTAAGAAAAATACATAACTTTTATGAATGAATTCTGAGTTTTTTGGGGGTCCCCCCTTGTGTGTCCACAAAGTGAATTTTCTCAGTCACTCCAGAAAAAAAAAAACAGTAAAATTATCAAACTGTCATAGTTCTTACTTGCCAGAATCTCTGGGATATTTGCAGATTTTGTTTGTGTCAACAGAGATAAAAGAGGGTAAAAGGGTTTTTTTTGGGCCATGCTTATTCTGCATAGGATGCACAATTTGGAGAACAAAATTGTGACAACAGAACTAATTTTCTTTTATAATGAGCCCAAATGGAGATCTTCATGTATATCTTGGAAATAGTGATATATGTAGTCACAGGCCCCTAGATGTGGCCACTAACATAGTTAACTGGGAAGAGCTGCTCTATCTTAGCCAACTGTAGAAACCCCAGCTGTGAAAAACTGCACCTTAGAAATCCTCAGACTCCTCCTGAAGGATCCAAAGCCCTTTTGTGAGCGAATCAAGTGTTCTCCTTCCAGGAACATGAAACTGACACCTGGGCTTCTGACACTCTTAGAAACTACTGGGCTAACACCAAAATATGACAAAGTATTACCTAGAATCTCAAGTCAGCAATACCTAAATGAGGTAGAAAAGTGAGATGAAATGACATACACTGAGTAGTCGGTACCAGGCACACTGTACACTCTACCTATCGGAGACATTTTTGTTCTATGATGACTATAATTGATAATATACAGGGTCCAGCACAAATAACACCCTTTTTTATTATAAAATCTTTTACTACAAAACCATAAGCATGTAATTCTGTTACATAACAGTATCATAGGCAAGCACACCATATGCCGTTTTAGGTGACAGGTTCAAATTGCTGCCCATCTTGCGTGAGACATTCAGGAACCCTACCGACCACACACAAGCCAGCCTTCCTTCTGCCGGACGCTGTGTGCGCACGATTGCAGAACAGAGCTTGTGTCCTCACACACACACGGAAGGGTAAATATGCAAGGTGATGGAGATGTTAACTCGATTGTGGGATTCCTTTGGTAATGTGTATGTATAGCAAATCAAAAATTTTATTTGTTGATTATACCTCAATAAAGCGGAAAGAAAAGGAAGACATTTTTGAAATACCTAGCACCCATTTCCCCTTTCCAATAGTATCCTATTTTTCGTTATTGGAATACCTCTTTCTCATTGATATTGTCCAAGGGAGAAGCTACAATCGGAAACGCTCCTGATTCCTGAACAAGAAGAGGCCTCATGACCCGATCTAGACCAATTGGGTGTTTCCTCTCCGATATTTCAAATAAGATCAGAGAGTCAAAAAGTCTGACAGTGGTGAAGTTACATTCTGTTTGACTGAGTGTGATTGGACTAGAGTTTCTGTTACAAAATCATTGCTATCTCTTCTGCTTCTGAACCGAGTTTGCTTTGGTTCAACCCCATTTCCATGCCTGATTCGTCAGACTCTCATGGATATTGAAAAATTCCAATATCCTTCCAATAAATTATTTTGCTTAATTTACCCCACATTGATTTTTTGTTTTGCTTAGAATTAGAGTTCTTAACAACACACCACCTCACTTAACACATAATTTTTCTTTTTAATTTGACAAATGCTTGCCTATGTCCACTGTGCGCCAAGCACCATAAGCCAGAGTGACCGCCCACGGCCATTGATGGCACCGAGTGACGAGGGAGGCACAGAACAAGGCAGAATTACAGACATTTCCTCCTCTACTTTATGCGACTCTCCAACAATACTAGGTAGAAGACATTACTGTAAAAGGAACTGAGTTTCAGATAGGTTAAGAGACTTGTTCAAGGTGTTTCTGATTAAACCATAATTATTCTCAGCCTTCTGTGGCTATTTGGGGTGTATATACCTTCTCCCCATTAGACTCAATGAACACACAATTCTCAGATATTACAGTTACAACCATTTCACAAAGGAGAAAAGTGTGGTGAAGAAAGGTTAAGGGCCATGCCCACAGTCACCTAGCTGGTGACTCAAATCTGGGTGGGTCTGACTCTGAGTTTCAACTTTTTCATCTATCATATATCATACTGATTCCTATCTGTCATTTTCAAACGAATTGCCAAAGATCATCAATATTCCAAATGCTGATACAAGATTTTTTATGGCTGAAATTGAAGAATGGTAGTTTTGCCCATTTGGAGGAAACAATCACTTAATGGAAAGAATGTTTTCAAGTTTCCATTTTCCTTCCATAAATTTTTCTTAAATCTTCGGTGGTTTCTACTGCTTGTCTGTGAGGCAGACAACAAAACAAATGGACACGCAACAAATGAATATCAAAGGAGAGACTCAGAAACAACAGACCATGCTTCTTTAGAGAGCTTGGTTTTTACACGCTCCTGTGCTGTGACTTTATGTTGCATACTTATAATATAGTCATTTTCTGCTAGTAAACGTGCTCTTAGTTTAAAGGCTGGAATTAAACACATCCATATGTCACAGTATTATGCAAAAAATCCTGTGATCTTATAGCTGTCTGCCAAATCACCAAGTTTAAGCTTGAGACTATGACAGCAAAAACATTCTGGGTGGCATTGGCGGTGTCACCTTTAGGAAACCCAGCCTTTTGTCTATATCCAAAGCCATCAGCTTTTGAGGATAAGGACTTTGGCACTTGCCGGATTCTACAAGAATAATGTCATTTGTCAGCCTAACTGCAAGACCCAGAATCAGTTTAAGGGGCTTGAAATCTCATTTTAATTCTTGGCCTAGACACCAAGTAAAATGCCTTAGGCCGTGAGTGAGGCCAGTGTATGGTGTATTTATTGGCTGTGACTACAAATCTGGTTAACTTGATCGGAATTTATAGAAAAGGGATAAAGCAAAACCATATTTTGCCTTTGGCCATAGATGCATCAGGTTAATAAGACACAGGAGAGTAGCCTGGTCTTGAGTTGGAATAGTGGCCCAGACAGACTTTCCAGGGCTTGCTGATTAATATAATGAGAGTGGAAATTGGATCCCTGGAGCTGATTTCAGCTTCTCCTACAGGAGGATCAGCTACCACTTCCCATGCTACCATTTTCCCTCAAGTCACCTCTCTTCCAACATTTATACAGCTTTTGAAATTCTCTGTTCTCCACAAAGCCAAATCAAAATAAAATTATTTAAAATTCTTTACTTAGGACCAGCAGTGAGTGACAGAAGGGATAAGGGATACTCTAGTGATCAAAACATAGGTGATCTTGAACACAGAGCAACAAAAACCAACCAACCAACCAAACAAAAAAACACCACTTTTTCCCTAAAAGGTAACTATTTACTACCCTTCCCATCCTGAGTATAAAACTTTTACCATGTTGGTCGTGTTGTTGTGCTTTTTTTTAGCAGATGGGATATGTAGTGACGCAAATATTGCATCAGCCTGTTGACTCTGTGTGCTGATTTAATTCCACTTTGCATTGGCATCACCTTTCCAACATCTGTACAACGATAGTCTCTAACTAAAATCTCCCAGACTGCAACAGACTGGATCTCATCAATTTAGGAAAAGTACATTTTCAAATAAATATATATGTAGTGAGGCTTCAGGGAGGAGTCCAGGTATCATGTGCCCTTTGTGAGACATTCTCTTAAAGAGGCAAAGCTGCTTCTCGCCTTTCCTGGCACATAGCTATTTCAACTCCCATATGGTCTGAATGTTCCTCTACTTTCCAGGCTTATACCACCCACAGAGATTAAGAACTACTTCCGTGACATCTAGAGATGGCAGGGGAGCCCTTCCAGCCCTCACTGCCGATCTTTATTACCTCTTGTCACCAGGTAGTGCACTGGGCTCATTTTGTTTACTTCCACCCACCATTTATGTTGAGGTATACTCCTGGATCCTAAAAAGAAGAACACATTACGCCCCTGGTGAGTGATTCACACTCAACGCTGTGTTGACACATTCTATGGGAGGTATAAAATCTCTGTTGTGGTGATTTCAGCTCCATCAGCATAATTTTCCTCCACATGGTACAGGTAAATCATGGTTAAATATTGTATCATTTATCAACTGGTGCTTTGTAAGCCAGATCTCATAAAATCTCAGGAATAGATTGTGCTAGCAAAGCAACTAGCAACCAAATATGATTACCAAAATTTTCCTTCCACAAACCTGTTCCTCATATAAAAAGAAAATGCTAACAAAATTAAAAATTAGTAAGCTTTACCCCCCTCCATCAGTAGCAAAATAAAAAACTATAATAATTTTATTTAGAATAAAAATCTTTTTTAGGGGTTTTATAATAAAAGGGAAAGATTGGAATTCCTGGCTCTTCCAGGAGATGGATTGTAGTTTGCTATGAAAGCAATGCACTTCAGAAAGTATACACCCATCTTACGTCCCCCAGGCTGGAACTTAAACCCACAGGGATAGCACATTCAATGGGAAAAGTTTGTGATTAGATAAAGGGGTTCTGTGACAATCAGGAAAGTTAACCTGTAGACATTCTAGTAGGAAAATAATAGTGCCTGGGTAAAGACATTTCAAAGACAAATCTCTCTGCAATCAAACCTCATTTACTTCTCAAATGGTACCACCAATTGCTTCGCTGGGAGATGCGATCAAATCAAGAAAACGTTTTCTAAGGCCTTCAGTTTGACTTGTTCATTGCTTGGCTCTATATATTTACCATCAGGCACACAGAGAGAACAAGTCAAGAACAAAGGAAATAATGGATTCCTACCCCTAGGATCCTCTGTCAATACTTGCATATCACATACCTGATTATGAAAAGGAAGACCATAAACTTGAATACAGAGAGCAAAGGAAATGATGAGGAGAGATGACCACATGTAGAAATGGAACCGAGCCTGAATATGTTAAAGGTTTGATATGATTTTAAAAGATGAAATTAAAGAATTTTAATACCTATCACTCTGAACATTCCTTTTCTCTTAGAAATGGCAAATCAAATGTCATGGTTTCTATAAAGAAACAGTGGCTCCATTGAGATTACTGTTATTCTAACTCCTGGTGACTCAAACAAAAAAAGTGAGGGTGAATAAACAAGTTTATCATTTTGTGTGTGGAATGCCCAGCCCACATCTCCTTGTCTTTGGGGATTGCTTTAGAAAAAACAACCTACTAACAATCCCCTAAAATAGAAAGTGTTTATGCTTGTACCTTCAGAGGACATTAAAGCAAACCCTAAACTCTCTCCAACACTAGGACAAGTTCCAGGCAAAACTGGGAAGCAGTGCCCACCTACAACAAGGGGAATTTGACTATAGGTAGGATAGGGCAAGAGAAGTTACCTGAGACCAGGAGTCCAAGCAGACCCAGAAGGTCGGGTAGGCAGGAGGCCACTGCAGGAGCATGGTCAAGAATATGTTGTTTTTGGCGAATCAGAGGTGAGAGTCTAGAAAGAAGGTTCCCCAAAGAGGTGATTAATGTGAGGCATGGAAGGAGAAAGTAAGTAGGGAGGAAATAATTGGGTATTTCAGTAAAGATGTGGAAAGTAAATCATAAAATTCCAAGCAGACTTGGAATCTGCACTAGGGTGGAGGAAGAGAATATAGAGAAAGCACAGGCACTTCCTCTGTGGACCGGGATCACCAAGAAATCTGGTGGTACAGAGCACAAGCGCACTGTTTTGGGAACAAGGAGAACCCAGTGACCGGTTTCTTGGACCACCAGAAATCACTGATGCCAACTCCAAAGCAACTGAGGGAAGGTGGTTCACGCCACCTGCCTAAAGCCAGAATTTGTGTCAGATGAACCTGCAGGGGAGAATACGTAAGGTGCTATTATCAGAATTAGAGAGAGAACTTTTGGAAATCCAGCAGGCCAATCCAGGACTCCTTCGGCAGCCACAAGGGAAAGAGCACTGGTTTTAGCATCACAAGGCTTAGTGTGAATGTCAGCTCTATTGCAGGCTGGCCATCAGCACACTAGTAAGGAGTGCAGGATCTGAAATTCCACTGTGTGCACCCAAAGCCAGTTCTGATGAACTGAGTAAGTTTCTTAACCTCTTTTTGCCTCAGTTTTCTCATCTATAACATGGGCGATGATTATAGTGTTTTCTCAACAGACACTGGGAAGATCAAATGAGTCCACTCATGTAAACACTTAGATGTGCGTCTGAATCTCAGTGCGGTCACCGTTAATCACCATCATTATGAAGCCCTAAGCAAGGTGCTTGGGTTCTGCTCATCTCTGTGTTTTCACCTGAGAATAGGCACAACAGTGTTCATCTCCCAGAATGATTATAGATATTTAAATGAAATAAAGTGCAGAGAAACCACATCATGTTTGCCACAGAATAGGTGTGTCAGTTAAGAGGGGTTTGTATCCTAATACCAGAACACGCTCTGAACAATGACAAACGTATAAAGAATGCATTTTTGTCACAGAGACTATTTTTGTCAATAGGCCAGAGTTTGCCATGTTCTTCACATTTAGTCAGAGGTTTCATGAAGTCTGAGCTCTAAGTCAGCATTTCTGCAATTGCTTTGACTGTCCCAGTCCTTAATTAAGACAAGAAAGGGGAAGGGACGCTGCAAACTGTAAACAAAGCAAAACTATGTGCATGGACAAGGTTGCCAGATAAAATACGGGAAGCCCGTTAAATTTATATTGCTGATAAACAATGATGAAATTGTTAGAGTAAGTATTTCCTAAGCAATAGTTAAGACTTACTTATACGAAATATTTGCATTTTTCCTGAAATTCAAATTTAACTGGGCATGCTATATTTTATCTGCTTAATCTGGTAGTCTTATGCCAGTAACTCCTAGCCAATTACTGGTACAACTGCACTGGCTAGACTCTGTTACATTGTAATCATTAGCTGTAAAGAAGACTCGAAAAGTATTTGATTTGTTTTCATTCTTTACAGTTGGTAAAGGACAAAGGGAGTAGGGAATAATCCTATGCTGGTCAAGTAACATGACGTACCTCAGCAGGTGTTTCATAAATGCCCATTTCCTCCTCTGACTCTCCTCTTAAGGGCTTGATTGTGTCTTTACACAGAAGAAGGTGCATAACCAGACTCCCCACCCTAGAGTATCATATAGTTAATGTCAACACATGAAATTAGCCATGTTCTACTTTTAAAAAAGGGATCTGAAGCTTAATTGGAAAACCCAGGGATTGACTACAATGATACACAGTGATTTTTAGCCATTTAATTATACCTCTGCTAACAGGCCTCCCTGACCCACAAGAAATTTTTTTTGTTTTTTCATAGGTGAAAGTAGGGTTGGACAGAGATGAAGTGAATGAGGCACTTGGGGAGCAAACTTTAAGGAGACACTCTTGCTCACTCACTTTTGTGCAATCTCCTTAAATTATGCGTCCTCGGTGTCTCACTTGCCTCACCCTCGCCTACGTGAAACATAACTACTCCTTTGCTTAAGAGAAAGGACAAGCCATTCATTATTGTTAGTCCCTAACTCCAATACTGCCACAGAATAGGAGTCTTCCACTATGGTGGCTATCTCTGTAGAACGAGCTTTGGGTGACTTATGTTACCTAGTTTAGTTTAGGGAGGCTAGGCTTTCCGTGCACGCCGGGGGTGTTCTTTACCCCACTCTCTGCCCAATGCACAGGAAGATATACGTATAGACATATAGATATAGATAGGGATATAGATACATACAGAAATAGTCCGGCAGAAGTAACACCTGCGTCAGTGTGGTTGGTAGGGTGATAATAAAGGTGTAATAATTTATAGTTTTAATTTGAGCATTTCACCTAAAATGTCATATGATGTGCTTGAGTGTGATATTGTTATCTTACAGACTTACATGCTTATCATTGGCATAAAAGATTTAGTAATAAAAAGGGGGCATTATTTGTGCCAGAATATATATGTGTGTGTGTGTGTGTGTGTGTGTACACAAACATATATGTGTGTGAATATACACACACACATATGTATTTATATATATAGCACTTGAGCTTCCACCGCTCAGGGAATAACTCTGTGCAGGACCCATCAGAGGACTCCAGGACCTGGTTAAAACACTTCTCTATCTAGGCAGCCTCTTTCTACCAGATAAGAGTACAGCCTCAAGGTTCTGATAGGATTTGACTCTTTTTTTATGTGCTACAAAGCATTGTAAAATTATTATTTCTGTAAAAAAATTCATTGTATTTTCTTCCTCTCTTCTCACCCTCCACTTTTCCTTTTCTGCAATCATTATGAAGAAGGTGGTAACAGGATTAACTGACAGCATATCCCCCACCACCACCCTCACCCCAAATCAAGGGAGAAATTTGGAGGTCACAAAGCAGTGTCTTAGGATAGTACATTCCACCACAGGCAGCTTAGACAGAGGCATTCTTAGCTAATGCAGAGACCGTATGAAATGGCAATGCGTTTAAGAAAGAGGCAGTATGCTACTTCAGCAAAATACAGATGGTGTTTATTATCTTACGAAAAGCAGAAGTAGTTCAATAGAAAGAGTATATGCATCTTATGTGAGATGAGACTTAGAAGAGATTGTAGAAGAAAATTTACATTTCTGGTGCTGAAGAGTGTCTGCCTTTAAGTTATTCTGGATACATTTAGCCATTGCTATTTCTGGTGGAAGACCAAATTTAGGTTGAAAGAAACACCATCTTCCTCACTTATCCCATGAGAACAAAAGTCACTGCTTCTTTTTCTGATATCAAGAAGAGACCTGGAAGAAAACAATCCCAGTTCCCAACAATGTATATGGATAAGACCTTCAACCACTGAATATTAGTAAAGCCTTCTGGAAAGGTCTATAGATTGAGGCAAATACATGTGGTTGGCAGTTAGAGAAAAAGGCATATGCACCTGGGACAGTTCCCCAAGGCCTGGACTGTGTGGCTTCTTATGTGGCAGGTAAGAATTTGTTAGCAAAATGCAGTTACAGTTGGCCATCCTCTGAGTCAACTTCCTTAGAACACTTACTTGGACCTTTTGTAAACAGGTCAGTCTAAACTCTAACTGGAGTCCAGCATGCATTTAATTTTGGATGATGTATAAGGTGATACCCCCCCAAAAGGGGTAAGTTCTGCTTTCTGTCCTTGATGCCCACTATTCTGAAACAATGACAGCCAGATGACTTCCCAGTGTGATAAACTATGGGCTGCTTTCCCTGGCCTCCCCCCACAGAGCAAGTGTCATTTTTGTGCAAGGAAGAAGGGAGGAGCCTGACTACATGCATTACTCTGCTAACTGAGGCATGGGGGGAAGGAGAGAGACTATATAGTGGTGGGCTTATGGAGAAAATACCCTGAAAGCCATCAGAGCCAAAACAGAAAACAGAATCTAATGGTAGATAGGTCAACTTTGATTAACAGGCAGCAAACCGAGAGCTGGGAGAAGGCAAACCTACACCCTGTCATTTGAGATCAAATATTTTTGCCTTCTCTATTTCAACATCGTATCTTTCTGTATCCCTGGCAAATAAAAATAATGTTTGGATAAGAAATAGATTTACAAACAAACCATCTTTCTGTTTGGATACATGCTCACACAAAGGAAAGGTTTTGTTATTTTACAAAAATCTTACCCAGAAAATGCATACAAATGATCACAGCTGTCATGAACACAACTTAGAGAAAATGCAGATGGTATAAAATAATAATTCACAAATGGCTAATAGAATTTTAATAGCTACAAGAAAGGAGAGAAAATGAAAGCACTGAATCTACTTCGGATGTGAAGAGAATGAAATGGTCCCAGGAAGAGTCTAAAGCAGAGCAACCCTTGATTCTCCCCATGTTTAGAAGCGGCACTCCCGGTGCATTGATTTATGTGAGGATTAGGCAGCAATCACAGTCTCTAGACTAGCCTGGAAGGCATGTGCATAAAGTATGATATTTGCAATATGCAAATGTCATGTATGATGAATGAAATGCTCAGTATGTCTTGAGGACACACAGATGCTAACCAGCCACTGCTTCCATGCTGCAAATTGTAAAGGAACTTGGAGTAAAAGTATTCTTTTATAGCTAATCGATTTTTTTAATAACTTGGTCTTTGGGTCTAAGTACCAGTTACTAACGTGTAATGTGTAAGTCATTCTACCCATGTTAGCTTTGGGGGACTTGAGATATTTCTTAACGGTAATAACCGTCAGAACTGGGGATTATGTAAAAGAAAGCTGAGTCAACCTACCTACATATAGCACATGGAAGACAATGTCACCAGGTCAAATGAAGATTAAAGAATTGACACCAGGAGTTAAGTCCAACAGTAAAAGTTAAAAAACTATTCTACAGTGCAGAGAATGAACAGGTCACAAGTGTCCCCAGCCAAAGTCCAGAATGAGTCATAATAGTTGTTAAAAAGAAACAAAAAAAATAAAAAGATAGAGAGCCCATAAAGACAAAGATCAACGTATAGATGATTAGATGTTAACAAATACTGAAAGAAGACAGGTTTAAGAGCAACAATCCACTCTCTAGGGAGATGTTATGTCAGTGTGGAAAGGAGAAAAGAAGATGGAATCAGTCAGTGCAGACCTAGGAATCCAAAGTAAGACCAGGAGCAATACTGATTCAGGGTCGAACTAAAGGCAGCCGCTTGACCTAGGAATTATTTCTCTTCCTCTGCTAGAAGGGATCTTACAGTCTTTAGACTCTAACAGTGGGCTGGTTCCAACTATACAAAATGAAGAGACATAGCCTACAGATTCCGGCTGATCATCCACATAGCACCTATGTGTAACACATTTTAGAGGCTCCAAATGGCTTGCTGATATGCATTCTGAGTCTTCTGTGTGTGAGAGTATCTTTCTTACTATCGCATGTTGCCTTTATCCTTTATGTTCCTCCTTGGACTAGAATCAAATGTTCAGCTCTGGAAGACTGCCTGAAACTGAAAGCAGGAGTCATGGAGAGCGGGGAAGTTTCTGAAGCGTGGGGATAACTAAGAGACTTTCTGTAGAGCAACAGTAGAATCTGAAAGGGTGTCTTGGGCATGGAGAGCCAGGGCGTGTGGCAGCAGTGGGGGCTCTGGCCCTGCACAGTCCCCATCCAGCAGCACAATAGCAACATGGGACTATGAAGCTCTTGTGAGTCCAAATCGAGATGCACTGTAAGTTTGCAATAAAGACCACATTTCAAAGGCTTAGCATACATAATAAGAATAATATAATATAATTAATATAAAATTAAAATAATATAATATCTTATTAATTATTTAATATTCACTACATACTGGAATGATAACATTTTGGAGATGTTGGGTTAAAGATAGTATTAAAATTAATTTCACCTTTTATTAATGAAGCTACTAGAAAAATTAGAACTACATATGTGGCTTGCATTCCATTTCTTTCGGACGCTGCAGCTCTAAAGGGAAAATCAGAATTTGGTGACCCATGTGAGTACTGATCCAAGTGCAGTCTGTTGGCTCACTGCAAGCCCCACACCATTACTATTGCTGAGGAGATAAGCGCGAAAGTTGAGAGAAAGAATCTGGAAAATTTTATATCAATTTGAAATGGTCATGACATCAAGGTGTGTGATGTTTTGTTTCTTATAAATATCAGGTTATGAAAACTGGGAGAAAAACTATTTTGTTCACCATGGGTAGTTTGAGAAGCACTGAGGATTTACCACGAGGCCAGGGCCAGCTTCAGTGGGTCAGAGAAAGCTATCAGGTTTTAGAACTCAGAGGTCTGCTAAGTGTGCTCCTGGGGAAGTTTGCCTCTGAGGCCACACAAAGAAGGAGATAGGTACCAGTTTCCCATCATTTCCAGAGACTGCCAGGTCTGAACCTCTGGATGGAGTTCTAAAATCACTGCAGGACTAGGGAGTCTCAGAAGGCATAGTTAGTGAGGGTGATGGGTACCAAACTTAGAAAATATGGGATCCAGATAGTCCTAAACAAGTCAACACCTGCTTTTCAAGACAGAATCTCAAAATTTCATTCTTCAGAAGCCTAGCGAGGATATATTTACTAATTTGCTGATCTATTCAATAAATAGTATTGAGTAGATACTCTATGTGCCAAGAACTCGTTTAGATATTGGGACTGTAAGAATGAGCAAGAATTTGTGGCTGTCCACGAAGATCACACAATGTAGTAGAAGAAAGGAACACATACTTGCATGCCAAGACATGGCGTTTGGGCCCAGAGAAACAACAAGCAGAATATGGTCGCCATTGGACTAAAGGAACTTTGCTGTATCTTGGGAAAGAAACAGGTAATACCACCTTGATAGGCAGCTTCTCCTTGAAAGAGGCAGCAAGAAATCTGAGAAAAGACCCATAGTTTTAGATTTAGCTAGACTAGGTTTGAATTCTTGTTTTTCTGCTGATAGATGGATGGCCTTGGACCTCAGTTCCCATCCCTCTGAAATGGAGCTAGATACAACTCCTAAACAGAGAGTACACATATGAAATGAAATAATAAAAGCTAAGCACCACACACAGTGTAAGTGCTCAGTAAAGGGAAGAGTGTATAGACTTTACATTCAACATAAACTTGACATTCAGCATTACCTGGGGCCAAGCTTTTCCTCAGAGTTTCTTGTAAGGCTGAAAATTTAGGTGGAGTTAAGTGGGCTGTACGCTGAAGATTGGAGAATTACCAGGTCACAGCTCTAGACAAACCACTGAAGAGAGAGGGGGGTGACACCACTTTCGGGCTAGACTGAACAGAAACCTCTTTCAGCTGCGTGTCAGGTAGATAAAAGGATGTAGTTTCAGTTATTGAGGCTGTTGAGCTGGGGTCTGTAAGAAATTATGAGTACCCAAGACCAGGTCACTTGCATGCCATAGAATTACACGAGTTGAAAAGACTAGGGTGCATTACAAACCACAGTAACAGATGAAATGGGTGTGCAAGTGCTCTGGGAAGTAGACAGAGCTAGTCGATGTAAGCTGTTATTACCATTAATAAGTTCTATCTATCTAGAAAGGCTTAGGCTGGGAAAAATGGATACCATTCAAGTTCAAAAAGCTTGTCTTATGTAGAGCCAAACAAATGGGTAGTCCCTCCTTGAAGAAGCTGACATCTGATTAGTCGTGGAAACCTGTGCTCCAGCTCTGGGAGCCTAGCCAGGTCCAAGAGAGTGGACGGCTGCCAGCCCGGGCAGTAGAGCCGCTGACTCAATGTAACATCAGTCATTTAGGAGCACAGGCAGAAGGTGGGGGAAACAAGTTTCCTTTGCATCAACAGCTCCTGCTTAAACAAAAACAAAATGAGGTGTCTTGGCATTTTCCTTCCAGCACTAGCTGTGCAGTTAGCTGGGGAGGGGGAGCATTCAATCTCATTGACAATGTCTTTGAAAAATACACTATCGTAGATAACCACATTCTTATGCAAATGTGGTGCCAATCTTCAGAGCTCTAATTGATGTGTGTGTGAGTGCGTGTGTGTGTGTGTGTGTTCAATCAGTTGTGCTTGAGGTAGCACTGTAGCCAAGAGGGTTTTTGTTTTGTTTTGTTTTTTTTAAATACAATGAGTGTTATTAACTGGACTCATGGAGACTACGATCCTAAGATGAGGAAACTGTATTACACGAATGTGCTCTGTTCCCAGAGAGCTGAAATAAGAGGGATGCCTCTGCAGTTGCACACTTAACATCCTCAGGATTAATTGATTCAACTCCCTTGACTAACAGTGATACATACTGAATAAAGGGTTTTTTTTTTAAATCCCCCCAAATTTGATTAACCACAAATTTAATTAACTTTGGGGTTTTTTCTAAGTTAGCTGACTTTACATAACAGTAAGGGAATCGTGTGTGTGCACGTGTCTCCAGACTCCTTGATGTTGTGCATGTAGAAGTGTGTATACAGCTGCATGAGATACGGACGGAAACAAGCTGAGATTCTGCAGACATTGCACTTCGTTATTTGGATATTGAAAATCACATGCAAGGGAGAAAGGCACCGAGTTTCAAGTCTCTTTATGAGAAAGACTCAGATACATGCATGATTGCAAAAGGTTTTCTGGGAAAATTATACAGAAAGCAGTTCTCTTGTAATAAGCTTGGGGTGGCCAACATGAATATGATGCAGACCACGCGAGGCAGACAGCTTGCCAGACAGCTTCACACCACGCAAACACATCTGGGAAAGGGGGGTTATGCTCATCGAGGACTGGGTTTTTACATTCTATTTTATTTACTTGTTTGTTTTAGGAGGTCTAATGTAGGACACAGGCATCTACACTTTTGATGAGCTCCCCAGATTGTTCTGGTGCATTCAAAGGTAGAGAATCTCTCTCTTCCTCTCTCCCTCTTTCTCAAACACACACACATAAATATATAATAGAATTAGAAAAAAATTAGAAAATAATTATGAGACAGTGGTTACCCACAAGTCTACTACCCTAACGTAACTACCTGTAGCACTTTGGGGTGTTTACTTACAGATTTTTCCCCTCTGTGTGCAAGGAGTGTTGTTATTTTGTGAGCAGAATTATTAACCGCGTGATTACTGTCAGCTGGATTTTAGGTGGAGGTTCGAGGGACGTCCTTTGTGAGGCTCTCCCCTACTAAACACATGTGCCAGTCGGGAGCATTACTTTCCTCCCTGAACTCTGAAGCCCAATTGCCCTCCTCTGGGATTAAGCTCAGGGATCCGGACTATGTTTGTATGAATTAAGGTGTTGTCTTGGTGAGGTCCATCCTTTCAGTCAGAAAGCATTGAACTTAAAGTAGCATAATAGGGGAGCAGGTGAAGATGTTAACGTGGGTTTATCCACATTTTCCACTGTGATTTCTGTGTTTGTGTATACGGGGGGATCTAAAGCTCTGCATGGAATTCCTTGCCTCCCATGAGTTCATGAATCTCCCCTTCCACTTACACTGCAGGGATATTAAACACATTATTCTGTTTTGATTGAATGTCAGTAAAATTAAATTCTGTCTTTCCATCTGCGGCACCACGCAGGGCCCACCGGCTTGTGGAAGAGGTGGAGCGTGGCAGTGGCGGAAGGACCCCTTCAGGACACTCCTGAACATGCCACTTTCGTAGACAAGATGAATCTCTCCCTTCCATGGCACAGATCTCAACATCTGCTGTCTTTACCTCCCAGACACCCTGACAGGTGTAGCAGTCCTTAAAACAGTGCTTGGAAGGAACATATGGACTGTCGGCAGTGAATAGAGGATAAAACCAAGGAAGGTAGGGGAGGGGCGCCGCTTCTGCTCTCCAGCCTTATTAGTATATTTCAATATGGCTTTAATTTCCCCAGACTTTCCTGGGGGTCTGTCTTTCACTGTCCCACTGACACGCTTGGCACAGAATTCTGATTTTCACTCTTGCCGCCTCTTCCAGCTGTCTCTAACCAGTTTAGCCCCGGCCCTGCCCCCCATCCCCTTCAGGGAGAGGAAAGTTAAATGATGTTAATCTGCCAAATATTTTTGATCATTAGGAGGCCATAAAAATTAACATAACCATCAGAGGAAATTAATTGTCAACGAAAACAAGGTTAGAGCGGGATGCTGAGGATACGGGGAGAGGGGGGAGGGGTGCAGCAGCGGGAGCTTTGATCCTCCTTTTGGTATTGAGAGTAGGGCTGCAGCTGGAGGCACCCCGGAGGCCAAGTGCAGGTCTGCTTCTCCACCCTCAATTATGAGAACAGCCCCAGAATAGCAAGTGATGCAATGCTAAAGCGTAGGGAGGGATACCCTTGATTTCTTCCCTTTTCTCCTCCCACTCTTCTGGGGGAGATTTTGGTTATTTTTTAATTCCAGTTCAAAATAGAGGCTGGGGGAGAAGAAGCCTGGGCAGGCCTCCTGCAGGAAATACCATTAATAATTAATACCCAATAATAATCAAATCCATGGGAGACTCGTTACAAACAACATCGTGACAGACCCGCGGATGGATGCCCGTTGCTTCGCTTCTTCATCAGCTCGCAGGACTGGGTCAGCGGGGATTCGAGCGCACATTAAGCAGTGACAGAAAGAGGATAAATAGCAGGTTTGTTCACGGAAGAGGCTTATTCATCCCTATAGGGTTTTTTTCATTTTAGGTTTATGGCTTAGTGGGGAATTTCCCTTTAATTGGGATTGTAATATAAGGATGGAAACTGTCGACATTTACAAGAGAGATGGGAGGGCAATGCTTCCTAACTTATTTGTTATTATTGCAACACTAGCTCCTTTAGGAGGCTCTGAATAAAGGAAGCCCAGGACGATCAAGCTGATCAGAGACAAAGAGAGAGAAAGGGAGGGGGCGAGGGAGGGAGGGAGAGGGGAGAGAGAGAGAGAGAGAGAGAGAGAGAGAGAGACGCTACCAGCCACAGCACAGGACCCAACCGGAGTTCATGACTCCTTGGAAGTCAGACTTCACAACGTTCAGTGCAATGTTTACACTTGATTATTCAGAGCACGTGGCACATGAATTGCTTTGTTTAACCTTCACAATAACCCTGTGATGTGTTAATAATCCCATTGTCTAGGTGAGGAAACTGAGGAAAGAGAAGTTAGGTATCTTCCCCAAGATCTCCCAGTGAACAAGCAGCAGCGTTGGGATTCCATCCCCAAGAGGCTGGCTGGAAGGTCAGCTCCGACTGCTCCTTTCTTTTGGCTTTATATGGAGATGTGAAAAAGGACGACGTCCACAGCCAGGTAAACACCAGGTGCCAGAGATGCCCAGCCTTCGCAGGCAGGAATTGCCGTCATCCTACCCTGTGTTCTGTGAAATATACAAAAAGTACTAGGGTTCATTGGCCAGCATCCTTACAGAGAGGCAAGCGTGGTCACAGCAGGAAAATAAAATTTTACTCAGATGGTTCATCCAAGGAGAAATTAATACAGGGACTGTGAGGGCAAAACTAAAGAACCAAGTGCAGATTTTCAGCACCCAGGTAGAAGCAACAGCAGCCGTGACCACTAACACCCAATCCTAGGGCGAAGTCCAGCCCTCAACTCAATGAAAACCGGGAAACTTTTCCTTGACATCTAAGCGGAATTCTACAAAGGCAGGCTGTGTAAATATTTGAAGGACCTCTGCAGTTTGGAATTTTGTTACTTTATCTTGGAAGAAAAAATGGAATCAACAAAGAATACTGAAAATAATATAAAAAGTCCAGTAAACCCAACAGCCAAATTTACCAAATAAGAATCCATTAACAAATTTGCTCCCCATCTTTTTTATTTTTAAAGAAACTTAAAGTCATAATAAAACTAAAGACTTAACTCCATCAGCCTAATTTACCTTCCTTTTTGCCACAGGCAGTCACTATTCTGGGGTTGGTGGTACATCACTAGGGTGCTTTTTAGACTTTTAATACCTTCCTTTAATACCTACCGATGTATCTACAATCATATGGATTATTACTCTGTGCATTTTTAAATGTCTTCACATTGTATTTGTATGTGCAGTTTGTATAGAAACTGTGTGTGTTTGTAAGCAACTTGCTTTTTAATTTAACACATTTTAAGTTAATTCATATCATTATGGGTACATTGAGTTTATTTTACTATCTGAATGGCATTTCAGTGTATTATACACTACAGTTTATCCCTCCTTTGTTGATAATATTTGTTTATAATTTTTCTCTGCTCAAAATGATGCTGCAGTAAGCACTCTTGTATATATCTGCATGACCATATTATGCAAGAAATACTCCAGGAGTACAGTCACTGGATTATAAAGTATCCTATCTTTGATTTTATTAGATTGTGCCAAATTGCCTCCCTTTTTATACTTACTAGCACTGAATGATAGTTCACATTTTCCTGCATTGTAGTTTTAATTTACACCTTCTCCTTCTAATTTATATATTTTTATTACATATGAGGTTGGACTTCTTCAATATGTTTACTGGCCATCAGATTGTCGTGTGTATGGACTTCCTGCTTAAATGCATTTTCCCATTTTTCTCTCGGGTGGGCTTTATCTCACTCTTTAAAGGAGGGCTACTTATTCTGGTCACTAATCTTCGTATGCACTACAAATGCCTGTCTTTTCATTATTTAGGACACTATTAGTTGGGAAGGCTTTAATTTCAATGTGCTCCCAGTTGTCCATCCCTCCCTTCTGGTCTACTGCATGTGTACATGTGTGTCTTGTTTAGGAAGTCCCTTCTCTACTGCAACTTTACAAAGGTATTTTCTGTATTTTTTTTCTGAAAGTAAAGTTTGCTTTTTTATATTTAAATGTATCTGGAATTGATTTTAATGGTGTGTGATAGAAATATCATTTATATATATATATGTATATACATTTTTCCAGTGATGATAGCAGTATCTATTAATTACACTACGCTTGCTCCACTAACTTAGAATGCTACTCTTTAATATGCTTTATTTATATAGGCAAGAGCTTGCTTCTAACTGTACTCTACTGTTTCATGGGTTTTCTTTACTATTCCAATACCAGTACCTCATTGCTTTAATTAATATATCTTTCAAAAAGCATTGATAAATATGCACAGTGATCCCTCACACCATAATCGTCTTAGAAATTCTTGGTCTTTGCTCTGTCATCTCAGTTTTAGGGTTAGTTCACCAACTTTCATGAAAACCTCTGTTAATATTACATAATATCTGATATAATTGCTCAGAAATTTTATTTTCATTTGGAGAAAAATTTTATTTTCATGGTACTTGAGTATTTCTACTCACAAATATAGCATAGCTGTTCATTTATTTATTTTATTCTATTAGTAATTTTCTCTATTATACATCTTCTATGTTACAAATATTTTCAAACCACTTATTTCTAGATTACTTACTGTTTGGCACTTATTATAAAGAATCTCTGACAATTTTCACTCTCCATGTGTTTTTTTAAATTACAGTTTACAATCTTATATTAGTTTCAGGTGTACAACACAGTGATTAGACATTTACATTCCTCACAGAGTGGTCACCCTGATGAGTCTAGTGCCCACCTGGCCCCACACATAGTTACTACAATATTATTGACTGTATTCCCTACGCTGTACTTTACAGCCCACGACTATTTTTATCACTGGCCATTTGTACTTTTTATTTGTTTATTGATGATATTTAACAACACTGGTTCTTTTCTTAATTTTTTGTAATTGAGATATAATTGACGTCAATGAGGACATCTTTCTCACTGTTTTTAGAGAGAGGAAGGGAGAGAGAGAAACATTGATGAAGAGAGAAGAATCAAT
This sequence comes from Desmodus rotundus, assembly GCF_022682495.2. Classification (NCBI taxonomy): domain Eukaryota; kingdom Metazoa; phylum Chordata; class Mammalia; order Chiroptera; family Phyllostomidae; genus Desmodus; species Desmodus rotundus. The sequence continues at coordinate 82,781,070 of NC_071398.1, forward strand.
TGTTTGCTTCCCATACACCCAACTAGAGATCACACATGCCCAGACCTGGGATCGAACCCTCAACCTTTCGGTTGTGGGATGAGGAGACCACCAACTGAGCCACACCAGCCAGGACGAGGTTTAGTGAGTTTTGACGAAAGTATTACTTATGTAACATGATGGCATTGAGCACACAAAACGTTTTCATCACTCCAATAGGTTCCCTATGCCACTTCCTGGCCAATCTCCCCTACCGAGCCCCAAGATACCTGTCATTTTGTTACTACAAGAGTTTGTCTTCTCTAGAATTTCCTGTGAATGGAATCATATATGTATACTGCCCTGTCATTTGCAAATCGGTTTTGTACTTTTCACATCTGCTCAGTATTCCATTTATTAATATTTTCTACTCGTATTCCTTCACTACAAAGATAAAAAGAAGAGGCGAGAGCATTTTTATCTTGTTCCTAATCTTAGGGAGGGAAGCATGCAGTATTTCATTAATTGTGAAGTTAGCTGTAAGTTTTTAGTAATGACCTTTATTAGTTTATGGGAGTTCCCGTGTATTCTTAGTTTAGTGTAAGTTTTTATAATGAATGCATATTAGACTGTGACAAATGCTTTGTCTGCATCTAGTGGGATGATCGGATGGTTTTTCTCTTTTATTGTGCTAATAAGACTAATTACATTTATTGCTTTTTGAGTATTAAAAAAGTTAGCATTCTTGGTATTAAATTAATTGACATGAGGCATTATCCTTTGTATGTATTGTTGGATTCAATTTGATAAATTTTATTAAGAATTTTTGTATCTATATTCATCAGATATGTCTGTAATTTCTTTCATGCAATGTTTTTGTCTGATTTTGTAACAGAGTAATGTTGTTCTCATAAAAAAATTGGTTGACGAACAAAATAAAACCAGAAGCATGGATACATGGAACAGACTGACAGATCTCAGAGGGGAGGGGTTGATGGGGGATGGAAGAAATTAGCCAAAGAACGTACATGCATGTATGCAAAGCCCCTGGACACAGACAACAATGTGGTAAAGGCCGGGGGTCTGGAGGCTGGATGGAGAAGGGCAAAGAGGGGGATGGGGCATGTCTGTAATAGTGTCAACAATAAAAAAACATATCTAAGAACACAAAAAATATGAGTTGAGAATCTATCTTTTCTTGACTTTGTAAAAGAAAAGTTTCAATACTGGTATTATTTCTTTCTCAATGTTTGATAGAATTCACCAGTAAATTAATTTAAGATAGTGGGCTTTTTGTAGAAATTGTGAAGTTGAAATGTCAATTTAAAAAAGGAAGCATATATATGGCTAATCTGATGTTCTGTTTTCTCTTCAATCAGTCTCAGTAAATGTTCTCTTGAAGGAATTTGCACTTTTGATCGAGTTTGTTTAATTCCTTGGCATAGAGCTGTTCACAATATTTTCTTAAGATTTGTAGCATTTGTAATAATGGCCCGTCTTTCATTCCTGATATTGGCAATTTGGGCTACTTTTTTATTTTTTACCCATCTACTAGAAGCTTATTAATTTTATTATTTTCAAAGAGACTACTTTTGGTTTCATAATTTTTCTATTTTCATATGATCTCTTATTTCTGCTCTGATCTTTATTGTTTCTTTTATTATATTTACTTGAGTTTAATTCACTCTTCCTTTTCTTGTAAGAAGTTCAGGCATAAATTTTAAAGTGTTGTTTTTAATATGAGCATATAAAGTTATACATTTCTCTCAAGCACTGCTTTAGCTGTGTTCTACAAATTTTTAAATGTGTTTTTATTTTCATTTAGTTCAAAATTTTTCTAATAATATTTATGATTTATTCTTTGACCCATCAGTATTTAAAATTTGTTTAATTTGTAAATACTTGGAGATTGTCCTAATAGCTTTCTTTAATTCATAGCTAATTTAATACTTCTATGAACAAAGAACACACTTGTTCTACCAACATTTTAAAATTTATTGACACTTCCTATATGGCTTAGCATATGGTATATCTTGGAGAGTGATCTATGCACACTAGGAAAAAAATGTATACTCTGCAATTGCTAAATCAAGTATTCTATACATTAAGTCAATTTGGTTGATAGCATTTCTATCTTCTCTATTACTATTAATTTCTGGTTACCAGTTCCATCAACTCTTCAACTATAATTATGGGTTTGTCTATATTTTCTCTCATTTCTGTCCCCTTGGCTTCAAGTATTTTGAGATGCTATTATGATCGCATGTATGTTTTTAATTGCTATATCTTCTGATGAATTGATCCTGTGATCATTATTTAATGCATCTCTTTATTTTTGGTAACATTCCTTATTTTAAATGTGACCTTGTTTGATATTAATTGCCATTTAAGTCTTCTTCTGAAGAATGTCTTAAGCTGTACCTTTTTCTGTTCTTTAACTTTAAGCTTCTCTGTATCTTTGTATTTAAAGTCAGTTTCTAACAAGTTTCATGTAGTTGTATCTTTGTTTTTTATTGAAAATAACCATCTCTGCCTTTCATCTTGACTTTAGACTATTTACATTTCATGTAACTATTGATGTGGTTGGTCATTAAGTCTGTTATCTTACTATTTGTTTTTCATTTGATTCTAATTTTTTTACTTGTTTCTGTTATCTTTTAGATTGATTACTATTTTAAGTACTATTTCATCTTTATTATTGGCTTATTAACTTTTTGTTTTGTTTCAGTGGGTATTCTAAGGTTAAAGTTTGCATTTTTAAGATAGTATAGTCTACTCTCAAAAACATAGCATTTCCCATATAATATATAAACCTTAAAACCAAATACTTCCATTTCTTCCTTCTATTCTTTGTGGTATTATTTTCATATATTTTACTTCTGTATATGTTTTAAACTACACAATATATTATTAGTGCTTTTGCTTTAAAAAGTAAATTTTTTAAAATAAACTTTTTCTAAAGTGTTTGGAATACTTTTAGATTTATAGAAAATTTGCAATGATAATAAAAGGAATTCCCAATTACACTTTACTCAGTTTCCTCTGTTAGCTCCTTATAAAATCATTGGAACATTTGTCAAAACTAAGAACTAACATTATTATTAACTAAATGTAGACATTATTCAGAACTCACAAAACTTCCACTTTTTTCTAAAAAGATATTTTTAGTACGTTTTTTTGAAATAATTAAAGATTTGCATGCAGTTAGAAAAATAAGAAATGAGAGTGAGCCTGTGTACCTTTTAGTCAGTTTCCCCCAATGGTAACATCCTGTGAAATTACAGCACAATATCACAACAAGGGTATTGACATTGATACTGTCAAGAGATGGGACATTTCCATCGCTGCAAGGATCCCGTATGTTGACCTTTTATATGCATATTGCTTCCTTCTCCTTTCCCCCATCGTTAGTCCCCCCAAACCCTGTTCTTTTACCTCTGGCAACTACTCATGTGTTCTCCATTTCCATAACCTGTTATTTCAATGTTGTTACAAAAATTAAATCATACAGCATGTAACCTTCTGAGACTGGCTTTTCACCGAGCATGATTCTCTGGAGATTTATTCAAATTATTGCATGTTTTAATAGTCTGTTCCTTTTTAATGCTGAGTAGCATTCCATGGTATGGATGGATGTACCAATTTGTTTAATCATTCACCTGTTGAAAGACATCTGCAATGTTTCCAGTCTAAAGCATTTATGAATAAAGCTAGTACAAACATGTACAAGGTTTTATGTGAATATAAGTTCTAATTTCTCTGGAATAAATGCTCAATAGTGCAAGTGTGGGGCTTACAAAGTTGCATGTTTAGATTTTAAAGGAAATTCCAAATTGTCTTTCAGATTGGCCATACCACCAGCAATAAATGAGTGATTGAATTAAGACAATGTTAACAACAATGACCAAGTTCTCACAATGCAGACAATGAAAACTAAATCGAGCCTGCCGTCTAGATGACAACTCTTTTAGAACCATGGAAAAGGTGAAAAGCCCTGTCCAGGTGCTCAGTGTGTTGGAGCATTATCCAGTGAACCAAAAGGATTGCAGGTTCAATTCCTGGTCAGGGCACATGCCGGGGTTGACATTTGATCCCCAGGAGGGGCACGTGCCCAAAGCAGCCAATTGATGTTTCTCTCTCATATCAATGTTTCTCTCTCCTTTCCTCTCTTTCTAAAATTAATAAAGTTGTCCTCAGGTGAGAATTTTTTTAAAGTCAAAAAGTATAAAAGGTGAAACAATTTATGTCTTAAATTTGATGAAATGTGGCAAGTATTTTCACCATGGGAAAATTTGACATTCCTACAGTGTCAGAAAGCTAGAGGTGAGGTCTGAGGTCTGAGGTCTCAGTTCTGAGACATGACTGCAGAGAAGACTAAAATGGAGCAGCCAATGAGAAAGAAAAAAAACAAAGAAATTGTGCTTTCTGGCAAGTCAAGGAAGAGAGGGTGACAAGAAGGAAGAAGTGACCTGCAATACCAAGTTCTGCTGAAAAAAATATGATGAGGACTGAACATTGTCCTATTTGTCCTACAGAAGATTCAAGAAATAGAAGGAAAATTCAAACCCAGGCTAGGAATGCTCAATAACCAAGTGTAAAACGCACATCTGACCAGAAGGAAATAAAGGGAAGGTATAAACAGTATACTGCAAATCTATATCAAAGAGCCAAAAGGATGACAGACACCTTTGAAGATTTCTATGAAGAAGAACCTTTAATTCTACACAGTGAAGTGAAACCACCTCTGAAAGTATTGGGAAGAAATAAATCACCGGTGTAGATGGGATACTAATAGAATTATTTCAAGCCATGGAGACTAAATCTGTCAAAATGCTAACAAGAATATGTCAACAAATATGGAAAAGAAAACAATGACCTACAGACTGGAAATGTTCAACACACATCCCAATTTTCAAGAAAGGAGATACCAAAGCGAACAGTAACTATAGGACCATTAATATAATTCCCTGCACACATAATGTGATGTTCAAGGTGATACAACAAAAGCTTCTACCTATACGACGCAGGAAATGCTGGATGTTCACATGAAATTCATAAAAGGAAGAGGCTCTCAAGATCTAATTGCGAACATTCATTGGATATTGGAGGGTTTCAAAGGATTTCAGGAAGTTATTTTATGATTATGAACTACAGTTAAAGCCTTTGACTGAATGGATTATGACAGCCTATGTATTGCTTTAAAAAATAATGTTTCTCAGCACTTGATCGCCCTATGCATAGCTTGCGTTATGGAGAGAAGGCCACTTTCAGGACAGAATATGGAGACAGAATGGTTTCCTATAGACAAAAGTGTCAGAAAAAGTGCATTTTATCTCCCTATTTCGTTAATCTGTATGCAGAACATATCATATGAAAAACTCAGCTAGACCCAGAGGAGTGAAGAACAAAAATTGGTGGAAGAAATATCAACTTAAGATATGCAGGTGATATTATCTGACTGTGAGAAAGTAGCAATAATTTGAAATGACTTCTGATGAAAGTAAAATGAGAAAGTGCCAAAGACTGCATTTGACCATTAAGAAGACAAAAATCATACTTACAGAAAAAATATACAATTCTAACCTAAATAATGAAGATATTGAAATTGTTTAAGATTTGCTAACCAGATTCGGTCATCAATTCCAATGGAGACTGCAGCCAAGAAATACAGAGAAGGCTGCGACTTGGAAGGGCAGCAATAGAAGCGTTAGAGAAGGTCACCAAGAGCAAAGATGTGTCAATAGAGACCAAGGCTAAGATCATCTACATCCTTGTACTTCCAATCACTGGATATGGATGCAAAAGTTGAACGGTGAAGAAAGCTTATAAGAAAAAACTTGATTCCCTTGAAATATGGTGTTGGAGGAGAGCTCCATGGATATACCAGACAATAAGAAAGGGGAATGAGTGGGGCCTAGAGCAAATTAAGCCTGAAACATCTCTGGAAAAAAAAATGACAAAACTGAAATGTTCTTATTTTGGGCATGTCAGGAGAAGGCAGGATATTTTTTGGAAAAAAAATGCTGGGGAAAATAGAAAGCAGCAGGAAAAGAGGAGAACAAATATGAAATGGATTGACTATAAAAGAAGCCCATAGGCATGAGTCTACAGGAGCTGAGCAAGGCTGTTGTGGGCTGGACATTGTGAACATCACTCATTCATGGGGTCAACAGGAGTTCACACTTACTCAACAGTACATAACAAGCATTGGAACCATGGCAACCTTAACAAGTGCCTTCTTTGGTGACCTTAACAAATGCCATTTCTTATGCATAGTAGAGAGAATAACCTGATTCAAATGGTATTAAGAGAGAATGGGAAGAGAGACAGTAAAGACAACTCCTTCAAGGTTGGTGTGTTGACTTTTAGTTGTTTGTTTAATTTTATTTTGTTTTTTCGGGGGAGTTGGAAAACAATGGAAGCAGCTAGAAGGGGACAGGAGGTTAAAATACATTTTTTTATATTGAGAGATTTTATAGTATATATATGCTAATGAGAATGCCCGTAGAGAAAGAAAGCTTGATCATGAAGAAGAAAGAAGGAACACTGTCTTTGCTTAGACATGAAGAAATAGGATCCAGTGAAGTCTAAGCTTCTGTACTATGTCCATGTTGTGCGATTACTTAAAAGTCTAAATTTTTTCAGCTAAGAATTCCTTTATGGCTGGGACCATGCTTCTTTCACCTTGCCATACCCAGCTGCAGCAGAATAGCATGGTGCTCAGTACTGTGCACTGTGGATGCAGACTGCCTGGGTTTGGACCCAGAGTCCGGCACTTGCTTGCTGTGTTCCTGAGTCAGTTATATATAAAATCATCTATAAAGTGAGGATAATGTTATTTACCGGTGTGACAAAGTATGAATGCATATAAAGTGCTTAGAGTAGTCTCTGGCATGTTGTAAATGCACAATAAATGTTAGTTACTGTTACCCAGTATAGAACCTAGCGTGCAGTCCGTGCATTCAGTCCATGAATGAATGAATGTTATTTTAAAATCTCCTTTTAGTGTAATTATTTCCTAGCATAGCCCTCTCTTGATCCCAGCTTTGAACTCTGTTTTCCCTTCAGGTAATATTGTTTAACCTTCACTTGCAGACTCATCTCCTGCTGGTCTCCTGAGAGACCAAATCTGACCTTAGAGAAGGATTTTAGGGGTCTTTAGCTGGTGTTTATATATTTAGATCTGACCTTGTGCAAACTCTTGACCCATTTACGCAAACTCAGTGGGCATCTGCTCTTGTTTTTTTCTCTTGTGCTCAAAACTCCATCTTTCTTAACCATCCTTTCATGTCTGATTGCTTCTATGTCTGTTTCTCTTTCTCCTTTTTGACTCCATGTAATCTGAGCTTGCCTTGCTGCACTTCTGAGTTTGTAAACTGTGCTTAGCTCCACACATAACTTTGGAATGGGCATTAAGTTCCCAGGGATCCCCTATAATTAATGTTCATAATCAATGTAAATAGGCTGCAGAGATTTGCAGCTCAATATGCCACACATAGACCTAATGGGGTCCAAAGGACTACTAGCCCCAATTCTGAGGCCTCTAGGATAAGGGAATTAGGCATCTAAAGGGTTCTAAGAGGGCTAATAAGGCACAGAGGATTAGGTAATTAATGGATCTAATGCTGCCCTGGAAAATGTTGTAAAAGGGATTCTCACCAGTCCTGTTTCTCTGAAGGCAAATTTTTTGATGCAAGATGATTCCCGTTTGTAGGGCTTTCCCTCTTGGGAAACATCCAGGGAGCATATAGCTTTAGTTTGCATTTTCTTATACTTGTGGCCTTGGAAAATAATTAAAGCTTTATCAGCAAGGTGCCACGAAGTACAGTATTGAAGCAATTATCTGGATAATCCACACTGAGGAAGAAGGAAATCTTTATTTCTTGGCTTATATTATTCAGCCTGGTTTTATTTTTGTGATCAGTCAGTAACCAACCATGCAGAAGGAATAAGGCATCTAATAAGAACTTATTAAATATTTGCTTGGATGAATAAATCTTTTGTGCAAAATATCAAGTGATATTAATAGTTTTAGTAATTCTGGCTTGTACCTCAATAATTATGGTTTGCCCCAGAACTTCATATGCACCCTCATCTATTGGCTTGATGAGTTAACGGACAGGGGTAGGAAGGCCACATTCCCTTCCCCAAATGGGCCTTAGTTTACCCAGCTGTGGACGAGAACATAGCTTTCACTGGACGGTTTCTTATAAAATATTTTTTGGGTATGATTTACCAGACAATGCTGCACCTTTACACTTATCTTAACCTGAGCAGTTTAAAACCAATGCTACAATGGCATTTGAGTTTGGTGGGGGTGAAAATCAGGTAACCCCTAGTCTGCCTCCCTGTAGATGAGTTAGTGAGGTGATAGATTGGTTTGTTTCACTTGTCTAAAAGTGTTGTGAAGGGTTGTGTTCAAATCCTTCATGCTTTGGGTCAGGACACTAGTTTATTCTTTTTTTCCTTTTCTTTTTAATTTTTATTGTATTTTTTCCACTACCGCTTAACCCCCTTAAATCCCCCTCCCCAGGACACTAGTTTCTGGGTCCTGTACCTTCTGTATTTCCTGACATTGGTGACTCTGAATTGTAGTTATTATCACAAGACCCTTCATTCTTGACCAAAAACTTTCACAGCTTGAAAGCTAGAGATTTTCAAACCAAGAATAAGAAACAGGAAAGAAGGGCGGGGGGGAGACAAAGTTGATGGACATGGAGTGTCAGAATTTTGAGTTTATCCTCTTTTAAAGAAAACTTTCTATTGTTTTTGGAAAAATATAATTAAAGGTTGACAGATGAAAGCCTGGGTTGATTTGCTTTGTGATTTTTCATCACTTCCTTGACTTTGTTTTATTCACCTGAAAAAGAAAATCATTATATCAACTCACAGGATATTAGTAAGAATCATGTAAAAGGTATGTAAAAGATTTTGAAAATCACTAACCACCTACAAATATAAGTGTAATGTCAGAAATATCTTTGATATAAAAAATCTTGATTTTTACATTGTGGGGCTATCTTAATACCAGAAACTTAGGAAACTAATTCCATCAAAGAATGTGCTGTGACAATATCCATGTTCTACCTTATAAATTAACAAACTTATAAATGAGGGAAGAAAGTAGTATCCTGTGTTAAAATGAATTTTTATTTTATACCAGGCAGGCACATGGGACCTTGGACTGGATTAGCCTTCAGTGTAGCTAGCAAAAAAGTAACACAAAAAGGCATTTTACACAATCAACAAATTATATTTCACAACAGGTAAAAGGTCATCTTCTCTCTCTATTTTCCCCTACCCCACCAGCCATAGCATCCCACAGGAAGGCAGAACCTAGGCCTGGGAACTCCCTGACAGTTTTTTCCTCATAGAACACAGAAAGGAGAGACAGATTCAGGAAAACTCTCTGTTGAGGACCATTTCCTCTCTATATAGCTTACATCTCCAGTCCACCCATTGTTTTGCAAGGCTCCCTGCAGTAACAGAAAGAGCCTCAGTGCTTAGAGCAAGAAGGACTAGTTATAAGAAATCAGCTCTGCTTCTCGCTAGTTGTATGGCTTTGAACAAATCACTTAACCTTTCTGAATTTTAATTTCCCACTTTCTCTAAAATGTGGAAATAAAATCTACCTCCTACAGCTGCTGTGCGACCTAGCTCATTGTCGTTGACTTTAATCCGTGTCTGCCTCCTTCACAGTCCTCTGCCCTGTTGGCTGAGGAGGGCCAAGTGCATTCACAACTACTCCATAGTCTTCCCATTTCCTTCTCTTCTCTAGATACCAGATTTGACAACCAGAGCAAATGTTCCCCAATTATTCCAGTTTTGTTCTCACTAGACACTAGGCAGAACAGTCACAGTCCCCAGTACTCTCTGAGAATTCAGTAACAGTTCAAAGACCCACTGTTCCTGACCAAGCAAAGCAAGGAATGGAGGAAGGGAGGAAGGAAGGAAGGGAGGGAGGGAGGGAGGGAGGGAGGGAGGGAGGGAAGGGGGAAGGAGGGAGGGAGAAAGGAGAAAAAAGAAAGAGAAAGAAGGAAAAGATAAAGGGGGAGAGGGAGGGGAGAGGGCAAGGGAAGTTGATTGATTGACTTTCTAAACTCTGCATTTGGAGACATACTTTTAGTTTTTCTGGAAGGAGTTGGGGACAGGGAGAAACTGAGAATGAAGCATTATTACAGAGAGCCTAAGGGTGGTGAAAGACACAGGGAGAAAAAAAATTGAGCTCAGAGTCTGTTCTTGCTGAGCAGGCTGTATTAGGCAGGCAACAAATTCCCACTGGGTGCTGGGTGCTGGAATAAGAAAGATGCATGAGACTTCATCTACTTCAAGTCTGTCCAATCGCATGTTCTTTGTTAATGGACATGTACTAGTCCACCTCCGTCCATAAGGTAACTATAGCCATTTATGGAGCACTTGAAATGTGGCCAGTGCGGTGGTAGAACTAAATTCTTAATTTATTTAATTTAATGTAATTTAAATGTAAATAGCCACATGTAGCTAGTGGTTGCAGTATCGGACATCATAGATCTAATCTGTTGTTATTAGAATCATAGATTTCTGAGTGCTAGAATAGATAGCAATGATTTTAATCTATATACTCCCTCTTCTGACACTATCAGAGTTACCGAAGTTACTGCTGTTACATAACTAGACCGTGGAGAATGTGGGAAGTGTGAGGACCGAATCTAGCCTCATGGATAATAACTGCCTGTCAAGGGCACTGACTAGGTTTCATTCAGACGTGGCGAATCAGCCTCTGTCTTAAGGATGGCTGTCCAGATTGTGTCTGCCAGTTGTCGTCGTTTGAGGAGCAGGCAGAGCGGACTCCTGCTGCTGTGGTGGTCAAAAGGATTCCTGAACCTTCTGCTTCCTTTGTAAGGGGATCCCTTGCACAGAGCCAATCCTTCAAAAGCTTTTTTTTTAAATGGCCTGTTGAGACACATCAACAACCATTCAACTCTGAGCCTGTCATTTCCAGAGCTGAGGAAAAAGTCTTTAAGGATTAAAGTAAGATTGTAAAGACAACAGAGATTTAATTGAGTACACACTTTAATTGTTACAGTGATGTTAATTATTGTGTGGTACTTACTGAAGTAAGTTAAAGTTTTATACATATTTATGTGGACCAGAAACCCACATTTAGAAAAATAAATGAAACAAACATACAGAGTATGCAAGGCAGCTTTTACAACGCCATCCAGTGCTGCCTTTTCCAGTCTTCTGTCGAGATTCTCCACCCTGGTTTCTGTCCTCACAGTCCTGGCTATACCACTTTTGACCAAGGCAAAGGCCTCTCTGCAAACCTCTACTCCATCCCCAGGCTGGGTCCATAATGAGTTTTACTGTCATAGATCCTGCAGTCAGAGTTCTTGGTGTCTGTTCTAAAACAGTTCGCTGTGTAAACAAATATCAGTCCTCTAGTTTCTTATAAGAATTCCAAATTCTTTGGCCAGCTGTATTACATCTGCTTAGTTCTTGCTCATCTCCTCTATTGGTGGACTGAACTTTTTTTTTCTTCTTCCTCTTCTTCCAGCTGAGAGCTGGGATTTTTCTCTAAACCAAGCCACAATGTTATCATGTGTTTAGCTTAAAGCTTCCCCACATCTTGGCCATGTTTACTGTGGGACTTCCCAGAATGTAGATAGTGACAGCAGCAAAAATAAAACTGGACTTTGCCAGTCCCCTTCCTCACTTCCACTCTTCCCATTACTGCCCTCCCTCCCACACCATATGCTAGCTTAGAACTGGCTCCTTCTCTGCATAAGGCTTCTTCTCTTCCACTTACCATTCTAGTCCTAGCAAATCTTAGTCCCATAACTAAGTCCCAGTGCTAAGTATTTCAGGAATTCTGGGAGCCCACTTCAAGTTGTGCTAATGCTTGACATTCGGTGGTTTGGTACAGTTTGCAGTCAGCTACAAACCCCCCAAAGCCTTATGCCAGGGACTGCCCCATGCTGAGTTACTTCAGCACTTGGAGTGTCTGTGACACTGAAGCAGTAAAGGTCATCCAAAGACAAAATGAATCATTGTTGTGCCTTTAAGACACATTTTCCAGCTCATTACGATAAGACACCTGTTAAATTTTTGTCCCCCTCCCTAGAGATTAAGTCTCCTGTGTGTTATCTGCACTAATGAACCACTTGCTCTTATATCTCTTTTCTGGATGGTTTGTCACTGGCTCTGTCCTGTCCTGTAAAGCCCCAATGACAGTGAGCTGTTGACAGAGTATTAGAAAGAGCTCAGATCTTTAAAGCCAGGGATGTGACCGAGAATTTTTTTCAGTTTTCCAATCTCCATACTCTCTGTGCTGTAACACGATTCCATTAAATCATAAAGATTAGAGCTTGTCAGACCCTTAGCATCTTTCCTCTGATTTGCAAGAATGAGTGTGGGATTTGTTACTAATTCTTGTTGTTGCAGCTACAGAGCAGGCACCATTAACTACAGCTAAGCCATTAACCTGATTGGTATTAATCAGAAGTGTCCCATGAGTCATATTGGTTGGAGAGGCCTGGATGTTTTTCAGTAAAGAGGCTTCGTGAAATCAAATGAGAATTGATTGATGATCCCAGAGTTCAGGTATCCAACTGAAGAACCAGCCACATTCTGAGTATGTCCTTGTAATGAAAGCACTCCCATCTCTGCAGGCAGAGAAAGCAAGTTGGTGCAACTGACCCATCGCAAAGACAGCCTGTGCTTTGAGTTACTTCTTTTCAGTGGGACTGAAGAGAGAGAGAGAGAGAGAGAGAGAGAGAGAGAGAGAGAGAGAGAGAGAAATGCTGAGAAAAGGAGAAATGAACTGGCAAAAAAAGTTTCATAAGTGATCATTTTGGCATCCTGTGTACCACAAAAGGAAGACTTTGGCCCAGAGATGCATCAGCCCTTACAGAATATCTCAGTGGGTCCCGTGGACCACTCAGCCACATGCTTGAGGCAGGTGTCCAGAAGTAGAGTCTCCAGCTAAGGCACAGAAACAAAGTCAAGGAGTCCACTAGGGGATTAAGCCATGACCTTGGTGTCGTAGGCACTGTGTTCTAATTAACTGAATTAATCGACACAGAAGTTACGGACAGCTGAACGGCAACACAAAAAGAGCATTCCTTACAGTTTTTAAACTCTATTATTTCCTAGGCAACCTTATTAAACATTTTTGTTGAATGGCTGCCCTCAAAAAATACTATCATGTCTATGCCATCAAAAGAATGTAGCTATTTAGGTAACTATCCAGATTATTAAGTAACATTTACATTGAATAACTTAAGGGATGTTTTCAGTTAGAAAAAATAAAATTATGCCAGCAAAATGTTTCCCAGAAACTTAACCACGATTAACTTGCCATTCCCGTCACTGCTCAAATATAAATGGTCAAGGTCCAGAGAGGACCCACACAAATATGGTTAGCAGGTCTCCTCTGACCCTGCCTTCCTACAGTGAATTCTCCCTCTTATGAATGCCACAAGATAGAGGTTAGTATTTTCTGGTTGGCTATATCTTGTTTTAAAAAAGGACTTGAGGAAACCCATGGAAATACTCCAAGCAATATGTGGAAATATACACACCAGTGCTATAGTGTGATAATGGAAATAAATGGAGATACACAGACGTAACAAACAAGAATAGGAAAATAAAATAAAATCAAGAACATGGTTAGTGTGCATAATACAGACCAGGAGGTCCTGCAGAGTTGCCAAAAGCATTTTACAAATTTAGTCATTCAGCTGAATTAAGAAGCACAATATTCATAAAATACAAACACTTGTCCCCCAGCAGCTGCATAGTGTTCCTGATACCAACACCTGAAATAAAGGTATGCCAAGGTTTCTACTAAAGGGAGTGGGCGTCTCATTATAGAGCAGGTAAGGTCTTCACCCATGAACTCCCTAAGGGTGTGTAATAATGAATGTCTTGTGGCTATTGCTTTTAGTGTTGATAATACAGGTCATATAACACCTATTGTTCATTCTGGTTTCTGATACTTAACATGCACTACTTGGATTGTAGATTGTGCTTTTTTAGGCCTAGGTCTTGACCTTTTATCCAAACTCTCTTTCTCCTTAAAGTTACATTATATCCCCTTGTATTACCTGAAACAACACAGAGCTTTGAGTGAAGAAGTTTCTCAAAAACGTTTGATTAACCAAGTTATTCATGGATGAACAAAGATATGAGACAGCCATCATTCTGTCTGTTCAATACTTTCCAACTTTTTATTCAACACCTTCTAACTCAAGACCATGGTCCCTTAATTCCCATGGTTACAACGGGTAGGAGCAGCCATATTCAAATATTGAAACACCAAACACTTGACCAAATCCAAAATGATCTGGGAAAGGAGCTAATCTAAGCTATATGAATGAGTGTCCTTATCTTTGGGAATTTGGAATTGAGACCCTGCTAGTCTAGTTAATCCAACTTAACTATTCAATAATTATCCGTAATATCAGGCATTCTTGATATTATTGAGAACATTTTTATCTTCTGAAGAAATGTAAACTGGTTAACTCTATGAGAAATAGAGAAGAAATACTTACAAATGCAAGGAAAAGGAGGAAATGAGAGGCAAAGAGAAATTTTGCAGTTTCTACTCAGTGCTTTATTCTCTGAATAAAGTCCCTTGGTTCCTTAGACATCTGTGTATTTGTGTGATAAAAATAATGTTTTTGTTAAGCTAATTTAGTGAGTCTCTGCTATTCTCTACCAGAAATGTTAACTAATATGATGAACCATGGTCATCTAAGTTGCCAATGATGCTCATTAGCTTATTCAATAGATATGTCATTGAGCACACAGCATTTCTAGGCACTATTCTTTGAGTATGAGACACACCATTGAAAAAAGCAAAGGTTTCTGTCCTTTTCAATGTCACACTACCCCTCCATATGCTTTGCCCAAAGAATTGAGTGAGGTTTACCCAAAAGACAGTATTCAGGTGTATTAGTATGGTTATTTTCAAACACTTGAAAGCTAAACAGATGAAAAGGGACTTGAGCTAAAAAAAATCAGGGAGGCAGAAGCTGCCAAACTGCTAGAGTTTGATAGAAAGAATATTTCTATGTCCAATGCAGTGCTTCTCAAACTTTTATGGATCCTGGTGAATGAAACTTCTCGTATAACATGTTAACTTCAGCGGTTCATGTATAGATCAATACCTAGAAAGGAAACATAGACACATAACACATTTAGAATCTTATAGACTAAGAAGGAAATCCTGTATCTCAGGGTATTTTTATGAAGAAAATAGCACAGACCACTGTTTAAAATTAAGGGCTCTGGAGCCAGATTCCTGCATATTAAACTTGACTCTGCCACTTACTTGCTGTGTGACCTTTTCAATTTACTTAACCTGTTAGTTCCTCAGTTTTCTCATCTGCTTTGTGGTTTCCCTGACAATAATAATACCCACCTACTTACAATTTAGGCTTGTTATGATGATTAAATGACTTAATATCTGTAAAGCACTGTGAGCAGATTCCTGATACATCTTAGGCATTACATAAAGGTTTGTAAGTAAATCTCTGGAGTACAATTTGGATAATTTCCCCACAAGGATGTCTACTTGGGAAGTATATGCTTGTGAAAATGGGGTAGCCCTTCTAAATTGCTCCTGTTCTTCAATGGTTTCTGTTTCGTTAACCACCTAGGCAAACTCTTAATTAGTCTAGTTTCTAAGACTTAATGGAGAACTGGAACTCAAAAATTGATTTTGATACATAGAAATATAATTATTTGTTCATTGGTTGAAATATAAAATGCATTAATTACTGTGTTCTATCTCTTCAAGAACCAATAAGGGATATGAAGCATTTCTCTTTTCTCAAATTTCTTTCTTACCATAAAAATATGCCTTAAGATTTATGTGTAGTAAACTCCAACTCATTACCTCTCAGATAAGCACTACAATCTCCAGTTTATAGATAAGGAAGTCTAGTCTGAAAGGATTTAATTGACTTCTGCATGGCCGCACAACCAGCAAAGAGGGATAGAGACAGGATTTAAACCCAGGGCAGTATAACTTTGATATGAATGCTCGTCCCACTTTCTTTCATTCCCTGCTTCACCTACAGTGATCTATCATCCACACATTTTTGTCTTTAAATGTATTTATATTTTCATGCTGTACAAATTCTTGGTTGTGAGTTCTATAAACTGTAAACTATTTCATTGGTTTGCCTCCTTTAAGCTACAGAAAGAAAAGAAAAACGCAGGAGAGAAGGGAGAAGTTCATGTCCTATACAACCAGCCACCCCATGTGCAGGGTGAGAAGACAATCAGTGATTCTCAAGGTTGACTTCTGCAGTTTTGCCAGCCAGCCAGCTAGAGTCCATGCCGAAATTTTCACTTCTCTTGACTGCTTTTGGGGTGCCTGATGGATCCTTGTCAAGATGGAGTGATTGACCCCAGATCACTCATTCGCCTCTCTTCAAGAATGCAAGGCCCCTCTTGCCTTATCCAGAGACATTAAAGAAGGCCGCTTGACATTGGACATCAAATTGATTTCATGCCAAGATTTCACTCAAGCATGGGTGACAACCACTGATGTGTCAAAGCCATACAAGAAAAATAAACATGTCTGATGCAAAGAGCCCTTTGTTTTTGATGTCAGGCTGAATTATGCACCTTGTCTCATATCTGACACTGGCTGTGACTGTTTGCTAGGAGGCAGAGTGGAGACATGTTGGGTCTCAAATTGGAATGTCAGAGAAGGGCAAAGGAGAGCTGATCCAAAGGTAGCTATAATTTAGTGCTGGAGAACACCCTTCTTTCTTGCTGTATCCTCATCTCCCTTTTCTCATTCAGCCCAATGGAACCCTGTGGAACCCAACACATCATTCTCTGTCTCCTGCTTCTGAATGCTTGAAGTCACTTACTTGTCTGTCCTCCCCAGAGAGCATGCCTGCTGCTTAGCAAGGGCTTAAAACCACAACAATAGTTCTCTCTTCAGTCGTGTCTGCCCAAGGTGACATATGTTTTAGGACAAGCATTTCTGCAGACATCTCAGCTGTTTTGACTTGACTAAAGGCTGCCCACAGTTAGAGCTTTTGTCTGTGGCTATTTCCTCTCTTCCTATCTAGCCTGAAGGATGCATAATCACTTTTCTGATGAGTTTCCTAGCTTTGTGGTTTCCCTGGAATCTTTTTTATACAGCTGTGTTTACTCTTTTTATTTTTTTGCATTCTGTCTGAAGAAGACAGAATTTGCATAATTAAGAATGACCTGAGCAATCTCTGCTAATGCCTCCACTAAAACCTCTGACTATGCCTGTTAACTAATTACATCTATCATTGTGTCAGACAGGTAAAAGACTCCTTCAGTCTGTTGAGACAACATTATTCACCTGGGATTATCAAAGGTTTCAATTCTGGCCATTAGCTGAAATTGCTTGGGTCATTCATTATGGCAAATTCTGCATCCTTTCCAGACAGAGCAAAGTAAATGCAGAATCAGGAATAGATTAAATAGCCATGCATCAGAAGCCTAATTCAGAACCTCAGCCTCTTCTTTCCTTAGAGCTACAGGATGAAAAATGAACAGAAAAACCCTGTATTTTCCTCCTCTTAAAGCAGTTTTTGCTGCATAAATTTGGAGGTGATTATCATTTTCCTCTTTTTCCAGCTTATTAAATATATGATTTAACAGAGAAATAAAGAAAAAATGTTCTTTGATTTGAAGTTAAATTTTAAACTGGGCTAATGCCCTCTATCCCTTTCACAGGTTCCCAGCTTCCCCCATTAACCATGGGGGAAGGTCCTATTAGAGATAGGGCCTTGAATTCGTACTGAGAGAGAGAGGGGTAGGGCACATGTAGTCTTACAGTTAAAGCTTCTCCATCTGAACTGAGAACAAGGCAGGGGAACAAGAAATTAAAGGCAGAACCTAGACATAAACGAGGAGGGGGAGACGATCAAAACATCTCTGGTGGACTTGAAATTGAAATGTAAGCATAATTGTTATGGAGTTGAGCAGTTACCAGCTGGTGCACTTAATTCTTTCTGTATATGCCTTTCATTTACTATGCACATGGTTTCGTTTTCCTGTCCTCACATAAAATTCAGCATCCTTTTCAATGAATGTATTTTTATATTAATTAAGAATCCATTATGTAAAAAAACTCTTTTGGGCTTAATAAAAGGATATCAAGTAATGCACTAAAATATAAGTAGTTTATGTTCACATTGGAAAGATAAGTCTTATAACAATAAAGATAACTAGCAATTAAAGCTAGCTAATAATATTGTTCATTAATAGTATGACAATATTAATACTATTAATGTTCATACTATTAATGAATAATATTATTATTGTTCAAAAGATTGACCATCTAGTTACGATATCCAATTTATCTCTTTTAGACACATATTCATGTAATCCACATATTTACCATATTCATTTAATGTATTCTTGCCTTGTAGAGAGAGCGAGCTGAGAAATCACAGAATAATTAGAGAACCCAAAACATTGGTTAGTGGAAACATCTATATAACTGGCTAAAATCTATTTTTTCCTTCAGCTTTTTGAAATTTCAGGTAAGGTTTATTTTCCTTCCTATTACTCAAAGAAGTTTTCTGTCAGAGGGAAAATAAAAGAAATTTTAGGTGAGCAGGATGCTCCCTTACAGTTAACAAATATATATTTGTTATGAATCCCTGGGCATAATAGAAATTTGAATTCCCATTATATATCAGGCAATGAACAACATGCTAGGGACATATTGGTGAACAAAACACACAAAAAACTCCCTGCCCTTGTGGAACTTTTTATTGTAGAGACAGATATCAAATTCTAAACGTAATAAAATAAGAAAATAATGCAGCATGTTGGAAAGTGATGAAACTGGTGGAAACAACAGAGGAGGGTTAGGGTGCTTGGGGGGACTGGGAGGTGTAGATAAACAGAGTTGTGAAGAAAGCCTCATTGAGATAATGACATTTGCTCAAAGACTTGAATGAAGATGAGGAAGTAGACCGTGTGGCTATCTGGAGGAATAATATTTCTGGCAGAGGGAATAACCAGGAACAAAAGTTCTGAGGTAGGGTTGTCTCTGGCTTATTCCAGAACTAGCAACTAGACATATACAGTCAAACAGAGTGGAGGGAGGGGGGGAGTTGTGGTAGAACATAAAGTCAAGATCATGTGGGTCCTTTTAAGCCATTGTCAGAACTCTGACTTTTACTCTGAGCAAACAGTGATAAGTTTTGAGCAAAGGAGTAAAGTGCACTGACTTACATTGCTAAAGACTTACTCTGGCTGCTTTCCTGACAGTAGCCTGTGGCAGATATAGAGAGGCAATAAGAAAAGTGTGGAGAGTGTTGCAGTAATACATGTGAGATAGGACTGTGGTTTGAACTGTCTGGATCATGGATGCTTTCTGAAGACAGTGTCAACATGACTTGCTTACAGACTGAACAAAGGATGAGAGAACAAGAGAGAAGCCAAAGATGACTCTAAAACTTTTTTGTCTTGAGGAATTGGAAGCATGGACATATCATTAACTGAGGCAGGCAAAAGCCCCTGGGTTGATATGGTGTGGGTAGTAAAATCAGAAGTTTGTTTTGGGATCTGTTAAACGTTAGATTCTATTAGATATCCAAATGAAGATGTTGAGTAGGCACTTCTATATTGGAGTCTAAAGTTCTCTGCAGAAGATATGCAAATTGGGGAACTGTCAGTGTATAAATGTTATTTAAAGTCATCAGATTGGATGAGATCAACAAAGGAAGCAAATGTTGACAGAGAAGAAAGGAAACGAAGGATTGTAACCTGGGGTATTTCAACTTTAAGAGGTGATGGGAAAGAAAATAAAATTTTAAAAAGAGATTAAACAATTCATTCAGCAGAGTGTTTCAGACAGGAGGGCATGGCGATTATGCAGAAACTGGGTGGGTAAGATGGACCTCAGACTTAGCCATGAGTTTAGCAACTGGGAGCAACTAATGACTGACAAAAGCAGTTCTGGTGAAGTGGTAGGGTCAAAAGCTTAATCTGAATTAGCACCGTAGAGAATGTGGAGTGTAGAATTAGAGATAGAAAGAACAGAAACATTTTTATCATAAAATAAATGATCAATAAAGAAACCTTACAAAAATAAATGTATGCCTTAATGACTTTTTATAAGGTGAACACCCTTTTAACCATGATCCAGACCAAGAAATAACACTTCTCCAGCCATCCCCAGAAGCCTGTCCACATCTCATATCCCTATTTCAACCACTAACACCCAGCATCCTGATTTTTGTCATAATCCCCTCCTCATGCTTCTTTATGGTTGTATATGTTTGGGAGATAATTATATATCAGTTACTGGCACAAGGCTCCTGAAACTCTTAGAGTTTTCTAAGTAATAAGAGCACTAAGGAGTATTTTTGTTCTAAGGAGGTAATTCTGGGTGATTCCTGAATGGCTCTGGATGCAGAAAGACCAAGCCATGATTTAAAACTTGGAATTTTCATTCCCATCCCTATTCTCCAGACAGAGAGAAGAGCTGGAGGACTCAGTAATTGCATATGCCTGTGTGAGGAAGCCTCCATAAAAACCCAGAACTATAAGGTGTGAAGAACTTCCAGATGGGTAAACACAACCACATTCGAGGAGGGTGAAGCCCCCTAGTTCCACAGAAACAAAAACTCTTGTGCTTGAGACCTCCCCAGACCTCATTCTATGTATTTCTTCATCTGGTTGTTCATCTGTAATCCTTCATCACATCTTTTAATGAACTGGGAAATGCATTTCCCTGAGTTCTATGAGCCACTCTAGCACATTATCAAACTCAAGGAGGGGTCATAGGAACCTAACGTTCATCACTGATTGGTTAGAAGCATAGGTACAAATCTGGATGTGTGATTGGCATCTAAAGGAAAGGGGGTGGGCTGAGCCCATAACCTGTGGTATCTGGTGCTCTGTCCAGGTAAATGGTGTCTAAATTGAGTCAAATTGTAGGACACAGAGCTGGTGTTGTAGAGAACTGCTTTGTGTGAGGAACACTCCCACACATGTGGTGTCCGAAGTGTTGTGAGTGTGGTAGCAGTGTGAGAGTAAAGGAGACTCATAGGAGGAAGTAAATTAGTGTTTTTCTACACACAATCAATCGTGCATTCCTAGAAGCCATGGTTTAGTCTTGTCCATTTAAAAATTTATGTCTTTTAAATTTCTTCTAAACTATAAGTTTTCCCTCATTCCTGTTCTAGTGAGTTCATGCCTCTGGGCTTTGAACATCAGTAGCTGCCAGGGTCACCAAAAAATAGACAAATAGCCATTATGGGCCTCCTGCTGAAGGAATACACCACTGCCTAGAGTCTTGGTGAAGAGATCAGACGTGTATCTGATCAAGCCACTACACATAGATGCCAATTTGCAAGAAAAGCAAAGAACAAAGAAAACGTTGAACTGCACGATGAATATGCTATCAATAAAATCCAGACTGCAGAAGACTACATATTAGGTACCCTGGGTTTTATTTTATTAAGATACTAGCCAGTCTGTAAGCTAATGACAATGATCAAGCAGAAAAGGGAAAACTAATAATACAGGAGAATTCCTGGAGCCTTGTTTCTAAGTATCCAAGAGAAACAGAACCAAGGCGAAGGGTTTAGTGATGAGGATGAACATACAAACAGAAGAAAAGGCAGCTTCATGGGTGTAGATTTGTATAGGAAACTGGCTGCCACAGTGGGCATCTGGGATGTTTGAGATGCTTTGACTTCCTCAGTGAAATAAAAAGCTGAGATTACAGAAGATTATGTAAAATATCCATCAAGAAAATTGGAAAAGCAAATGGATTAGGAAAGTTCAGTATGATTTTTTTACAGAATTTATTATTTTTGTTACAGTTTTTTGGACGTGTATAGCCATGGGTACCTTATATTGACAACAAAATTCTTTCAGCCTAAATTCTGTCAGTGTTTATCATAAATTGGGTCTTTATCGAATACCACCTCTTATCAGTCCTCTGCACATTAGAGCTCACCACTGATGTCAAGTAATTCTGTTTAATATATAACACTTAGGACTGGCCATAGAGTTTTTGTACTGTGTCAAATTAACTATACAGGGACATTTCCCAGAATTTCCTTCCCTATATGGTTCCTTGTTAGTCATAGTGAATCCTGAGATTTGGAAAGTAGACATGGAGGAGTGGCCATCCTTACTCTCTAAAGGTCAATGAGGGTGTCAGGCACGGTGGCATGTTATTGATTAGTCGGCTTACCTTCTTGACCTGGGCATCTCCCAAACCTGCAGCTCCTCCAGAAGCAGCCGGTTTCCTTATGTTGAGACAAGTATGTATACATCACTACAGCAAAGGGCACAAACAGTCCTGTTGGTTAGCCATGACATCAAGGCTGGAAGTAGTGAGAAACAGAGAGGAATTCCAGTTTGTCCTTATGGGTCCCAATTTGTTCTTGTGAGTTCTGGTTTGTTCCTGCCCTCATTCATGTCCAGTTTTCCTCCTTCATTTCTAATCTGGCTGACCTACAGCACTTCAAGCCCAACAGCAGTTGAGGACAGGAGACTTCTCTGCTAGCTCCTCTGATAATGTAAAATCAAATCCCTATAGTAGACCCCTTATTCTTTATCACTCAGCTGTTTGGCTTTTCTGAGCAAACCCTGCCTGGTACACTGGTGGTTGCCTATTCTTTTGAGTCAGCTCTCCTTGCAGTGTACTTATCTGTTCTGCTGGCCTCCGATAAAGTTATTCTGGTCCAAAGGTAGACGGCTCCTACTGCAGCAAGCAAAACATAAGAGATGGCTGGTCTCCCCAGTCTTCTCATTCCGTGACAACAAGAGGCCAGGGCCTTTGTCCCTGTGGATGTTTCTTTACTTGGGTGAATCAAACTTATAATTCCTAATAACAGAACAACGTGTTAGCCATGCTGGAGCCTTAGATGAAATGCTTTTTATAAGAGCTAATCAGATTCTACATTAATGAGAGAAATATGAAGCTAATCAACACCACAGAAGGTCTCTAGGCTCAGGCCTATTAAACTTCATAAAAAATTAATGACTGAAAGAGCAGACTCTTTTGTAAGGGGTCTCTTGTGGTTGGATAAGGGCCTGAAGTCCCATTCACCTCTCATTACATTGAATTAGCCTCACTTTCCAACCCAAAATATAATCCATCAAGTAGAATTTTCCACTGGGCTTTAGACGGCCAGTGTTTGAAAACACTTGTAAAATATTTATTACTTTTTCTCCTTTGCTTTCTTCCCTTCATTTCCCTCCTCCTTCCTCTCTAAGGCAACCCCCTTGCCTCATTCACTGTGGCTTTTCCCATTTTAATTAAAGAGATTTGTACTCCTAAAGCCTTCTGGGAAGTATCTTCAGTGATTGTGGTTTGAAGATGCCTCTGGAGCTGCTTGGCAGGAAGCCCTTAGCCCCTCGCTCAATGCGTGTTCAGCCTCTGCTTGCAGAAGCCAAGAAGGGTGAGGTGAGGATTTAGACTCACTGGGTTGAAAAATAATACTAGCACACCCCTTTCTGAACTCAGGTTCGTGTGTGTGTGTGTGTGTGTGTGTGTGTGTGTGTGAGAGAGAGAGAGAGAGAGAGAGAGAGAGAGAGAGAGAGAGAGAGAATGTTGGCTGTAATCATTGAATAGATTTAGAATAAAATACATTTATCTACAAAGCTGGTGGCCTCAATTCCAATTAAATCCAAACACACACCTCCCCTTCCTGCTACTTTTGCCCTAAACTACAATTCACCTTAGCCTGGTTGTTGTTTAAGGTTAGAGAATCAGCTCTATTACTCACCCAGCAGATCCAACAGGCCCATGGTTCTGGGGTGAGCAAGTAGGTACTTATACATAATGGGATGAGGAGGGGGTTTCTTTGTGCGCTCTAACCAGAAAACTGACCATTCATGTGATTCTTTTAAATACTGAAATCTTTCGCACTTTGAAGGGACTCCAGTAAACATGGTGCAGCCATTTGGGAGGCATCCCACCTTAGGGGGATATTAGGTGGTGCTCCTGAAGTGCTGAGAACAAAGTTCTAGGGAAATGGGCCACAGCCTGATAACCCTGGGGAGCAGTGTGTTGGCCAGAGACACTGAAATGCGTAGAAGGGAAATGAAGTGAAAAATGGAGGCAAACCAAAGAAAATCTCATACCTTTGGCTGGAAAGCCAAACTCAGTTTCACAGCTTTCTAAAGGCCTCCCTCATTTATCCACCTCCTTCCGAATTCACCAACCTCCAGACCATATCAATACAACAAAACTGCCCAGCACTCCCTGGATGTTCTTTCATCCTATCTCTTCTGAAGGTTCTAAATGTGGACACGGCTCTGGGGATTCTTGTAATACAAGCTATTAACAAGTTCCTGCAGCATATATCACAAGAGGTGTGAAAATGGGGGTCAGCCTATGCTGGCTAAAGTTTGTCAGGATGTGTGTTTTCCGGCTGTGGTGTCAGTTCATATTTCTGTTTCTCTGCTGACATGTGCAGGGGTCAAAAGTAAGGGTGGTTCAACACGGATTCATATTCATGACTGAGGAAATACCGGCTTCCTGTAGAGTTTAGTATTCCTCTCAAAGGGGCTCTGGGAATCAATGGAAAATATCAGTATTTGGAATAGACAGCTGGATAAGGCAGCCCTAACACTATGTTTAACAGTTCCATTTGCCATATAAATGATGTTGTAATCAAGTTTTATTCATGAAGTACAGAAACACTCTATTAACCCAAAATATAACTGTTAACCTAGACATAACAAAAACACACAGAAAAGTGTCATAAAGACCATATAGTTTATGGAGGATACATTGGGTTACCTTCAGAGGACTCACTAAAGAAGATGGAACAAGCTTTCACAGCCTGATTGCCTCCAACCATACTTAACTTCTTACAAGCTATAGTCTATAATAGATGTAAAATAGTTAAGTATGGAGAGTGGGAGGCTCCTAGAAGCCAACGCATTATGAAATGACTTCTGAAAAGAGCGATGGAGGCTCTGGAAGATTCACCAAGCTTTGAATGTACAAGTGAGTGTGGGGTAATTAGAGGAGAAGATAAACTATTCCCTCTGTTGTTAAAATAATTCTGAGAAATCTCTACACTAAGGCATGGTATGTTAACTGGTATACGTATTCATGACTCTCTGATAAAAAAAGGTTTAAATTGCTTTCTGCCTACTCTGTTCAGTAAAGCAAGAGATTTTGTTAGAGTTGTCCATAATTGCATGTACACACACAGGAATACTTTGAAAACACAGTCATGTGCAGAAATATTATGAAACCTCTGTTCCACTCTTGATAAAGTGTTTAAAGGCTTTTAACCTTATTTATTGAAGTCCCTCTGTGCTCAGAGATCCAAGCTTTTCTTAGAAGTTGGCTAAGTTCCTGAATGCCTCCGAAATCTTTCTTCTTCCTTTACTAACAGGATTGCCCTTGTCCTAAGATAATGACCTGACTTCTCTTTAGGAGAATTCCCATCATCATCCACAGAAATAGAACCCTATCTGCTCAAGAACATGATGGTTCAATTACAGTGAATTTCTCAAAATCCATGTTCTTTTGTATTTTATATCAACTGCTCATGCTAATTTGAATTTGTGTGTATAGAACTTCAGGCTATTCCTAAAATTCTTCTATATCAGCATATGTTCTATAAATAGCATTTTTTAGGCTATCATTTATAAAGCATTTACAAGATGCCCATCTTTGGTCTGAGTATTTAACATATATTATCTCATTTAATCCTCACAATAGCCATGTGTTCTATATAGTTTATATTGTTTTTAAAAATTTTTATTGTTGTTGAATTACAGTTGTGCCCATTTTTCTTTTTTAATTGATTGGGATATTAATACTTAACGGGATTAAATGGCTTATCCAAAGTCAGGCTTTTGGGTTTTTGTTTTTGTTTTTTTTCATTTTCTTTCTTTAATTTGTCAGTTACAGTTGACATTCCATATTATTTTATATTAGTTTTAGGTGTACAGCATAGCAGTTAGACATTTATATGATTTATGAAGTGATACCCCCAGAAGTCCAAGATCATACTTTTAAAAGTAGTAGAATTGTGACACAAGTTCAGATCTTTTCACTTCTCAGAATTAGGAAATTAGCCTCTTGAAATCTTGAAGTTTACAGACCAGCATAATACCAAACCCACAGAAAAAAAGAAAGGTGTTTTCTCTCACTGTTTTTAAAGTAGCAATGGACATATCTCTGAGTTCGTTATACAAGGTAGTTTATATCACTGTGGTAGCTATTTTCCAAAGATGCCCCACTGAACTTGATATACAAGTCCTTGTATAGTCCCCTCTCTCCCTGAATCAAGGATGGCCTTTGACTCACTGTAACCACCAACATAACAAAGCCTAGTGCCATGGAACCACTCGCATAGAGCAATATTGACCCCTAGCAGGGAAATTGCAACCTGTGTTGAGCTGTGAATCAGGAGCTGTAAAGTACTGCCTGCCTCTCTCCACTTTTCAATAGGGATTGTCTACCTAATCTTTGTCCCACCACTGGAGGTGGGTGATGTTGGAGGGAAAATAATGTTTCTCTTTACTTTTAGGTAATTAGACTGAGAAGAACCTCACTCAAGGAGATGCTGGCTCCTCAATGTCCGCACCTGATTTAGGTGATGAGTTTCTGGACCTCATGCTGAACCTGATGCCACAGATGATGAGAATCTGGGAGTATTGGAAAGGGAAAAGAGTATATTCTGTACATGGGAAGAATGTAAATTATTCAGGACCAGAGATCTCTGAAGAAGATTCCCAGTGAGCTGCCAGGACTCCTTTTCTAGAGGGTGCTCAACTTCAATTCATTGTATCCTCAGCTGTGTGACTCTGTCCTGCTTTTCAGTGGGTTCCAGTGTTGCATTTTAGCGTAAAGCCTTGTACAACTTCAAATGTTGGGAAATGTCTCAAGGAAGAACCTGGCCAAATATCTTAGGGCCCCTCAAATCTCTACTTTCATCACCCTCTCTAAACAACCAGCAAAATATTGGCTGATTTTTCAGCCATCTGGCAGTCACTTTGTGTCTAGAACAGTATCAGTTACCTGCCTATGATCAGATTCAGCAAATACTCTCAAAGAAAGAGCAGACACAGATCATCAGCTCACCCCGTACAGGTTTCCCTTCTCTGGAAACCCTAGCCCCTTCATTCTGACCGGCTCCAGCATCTCCCCTGTGCTGCTGTGGAGATGATTTCTGACTGGCAACTTTTCTCCCTCCGATGCAGCACGGCTCCACCGCAGACTACTCCATCCTACTAGAAGCAGTAGAGTTCTTGGACATCTAGTCTGAGGCTGCTGACTCCACTGCAGTTCTCAAAGAACTATACTGTCTTCTTGAAACTTATGACTAGCTGAAACGATCTTTCCTGGTTGGTGTTTTCCCATGTTTGCCTCTCTTCCCATCATAAAGTATCTTTTTCTATATTTAAAAAAAATGCAACTTGTCTTTTTTGTTGTTGTTAACTGCTGAATATTCAGATAGAAAGAGAACCTGGTACATGGTAAATTCTCAAGAAAGAGCGAGCGGATGCCTAACTATGGAAGGAAAAAGACACAGAGCCCCTCCACTCAAGAGCTCTGTTTTTCCATTAGTTTGGATTCTACCTATAGCCTAAAATAAAGTTCTGTACCCAAAGAGATATATGCATAAAAACTATTCTCAATAATTTGTACTGGAAGGAATTATAAATGAGGGTAATTGTATCCAACAAAAACAAATTCTTTTTCACTGGATACCCAACTTCTCCAACAATTTGTTTTAAATCCAAATAGCATTGTTTTGTATATTCTTCTTTAGGTTTTTCCTTGTGTTGTTGTGTGTGATCTCCTTGCCACTAAGGAAAAAATAACATTATCAAAAAAAGCAGCCTTATCCACATCCAGCTCTGGCTAATCCCAGCCCAGTTATACTTCATCCAGAAAGATTGGAAATCTCATAGTTTTGTTTTGTTTTTATTTACTTGTTTTAAAATAAAATTGTATATATTTAAGGTATACAACATGATGATTTCATATATGTGTAGTAAAGTGATTATTACAATCAAGCTAATTAACATATCTTCTCCTTAATAACTTTTTTGCAATAAAAAATACCTAAAATCTGCTCATTTAGCAAACTTCCAGTTTTCAATAGTATTATTAACGTCATCATCATGCTGTATGATCTCTAGACTTATTCACCTATGTAAGTGCAGAAAATCTAATGATTTTGGAACTCTATTATCTACCTAACTTATCATTTCTATGTTACCTGTGCTCACAGAATTCTCTGCCAGCCCGTTTTGGTTTCATCCATCATGAGTAATACCCCCAACTGATCATCAATAATATTATAAAGAGAAACCAGAATCACCAGTATGATGGATGAAACAATCTCTGCAAACTGAAGCCACTATTAGTCAGCCTTCTATCATTTTTCTGGTGATAAAAGAAGCTGCAAGGACTAGAGGATGATTTGCAAGACTTATAGAGTCCTGATGGCCATGACTTTTCTTGTATATTTAAAAATCAATAAATGACTTGCAATGAATTCTGTCTTTTGATATCAATTTCAGATGGCATTCACGTTCAGGAATTATAATTTTGTATGTTAAAAATACGATGGCTTCTTGTAGATGGCTACATATTTCCTGGCTATAATACAAAGATAATAAAACAACTCAAGATGTGATGTTGCAGCATTTCTGCTGAGAAGTGCTTAATCTTTGCATCATCTGCTCTTGCTTCTCCACGAACAATCTCTTGGGGGAAATTGCATACACCTAAGTCTGGCTCCTTTAATATCCTAGTGAGCCAGGACACTACAATATTTCACTTGCAACTCTTCTTTAAAAATTTTAATTTTATTAGTTGCTGAACAGTGGAGGCCAATGAACAGTCTTAGCCTCCAACCAGACCCATGTCATTTGAATTGAAACACAGTTTATTCTTTCTATGAATTTCCATAACCATCAATAGGAGCCATCCCCAGGGTCCAATATGTCAAGACAAGAAACGGGCAATAGTTGAGGAGATAACAGCTGGAGATGTAAACTAATGATCTCAGTCCAGTCTCTGAAACAGGCTCTTCTTTAAAAAATGTATTTAACTTTCTCTCCCTCACGATTCTGTCCCAAGAGCAGAAGCCCTTGGGAATCAATTTTATTGTGCTGCAAAGAAGCTTACCTTAATAGAAGTGCCAGGATGAGTTTGAGCATTAAGAATGGGCAACACAGGTCCCTACAGTTAGGTCATTTCTAAAAGGAAAAATGTGGGGCTTCACTGACCACGTGCAAGTTTTGCTTTGTTTGTTTGTTTGTTTTTTATCACTACATATTTCACTGGCATATGTCTCAGATTTCAGGAACGTTGGAATCTTACCAATTAGATTGAAAAAGCCTGTTGATATCTGTGACATTTCTCTTAACAGAATACTTCCTAACGAGAAAAATGATGACCCATCTTCAGTATGGGTACCAGTGGCCTAAAATAGAAGCTTACATCCAAAGGCAGAAGTATTAAATTTAACTCCTGATGTTCCTGAGGATGGTAGTAGAAGATCATTGTGAATCCACAATTTAGCAAATGAGACCAAAAATAAATATATGTATTAGTGATATTAATATATATTATATATGTGTATATAAAACACATACTATTTATTTATATACTCAAATCTTAATAAGTTGTGAATATGGCATTTGTTATAGAAGAATAGTGTAGCATTTCACAGAAGTTTGGAATCCTAGAGAAGAATCACATGTTAGAGCTTCTAGAAGGCATCTTTAAAATTTTCCAACTTATTTTTTTACATGTAAAAAAAAAGTTCTGAAGTTAAAGGATTTATCCAAAGAATTTCAGCTACTTGGTAGCACAGCTAGGTCTCAGGTTTTCTTATATTGATTTGTAAAGTGTACTCAAAATTCAATTTAGTTTAGTATTTATTAAGCAGCTAATATGTACCTCAAAAGATATAAAAGAAGTCTGTGTGACAGTCATGTGTAAGATGTTTACAATCTCATTTTTAAAAGGAAGAGGGGAGTGGGGAGGGGATAGTGGGGAGAGGGGTCTATAGGAGCTACTGTAAAGGACACAAGGACAAAATCAAGGGGGAGGGTAGAGGTGGGGGAGGGAGGTGGGACTGGCTGGGGTGGGGTGGAGGGATGGGGAGAAAATGCAGACAATTGTTACTGAATATAAATAAATAAATAAATAAATAAAAATAAAAGGAAGACTGGCTTCCAGAAACAATGAAGTTTGCAGAGTTTAAGCAACTTGACTATGGAGTTTCAAAGTCAGAGTCAGGATCAAAGTCAGAATTCAAGTTCAGTTCACTTTGACCCTAAAGCCCACAGTCATTTTATTAATTTACTCTGAAATGAAAGTGGTCTGGATTCTGCCATATATTTAAACTAGAACAGCAACAAGTTCCTCACTGGAGCTCAGTTTGTATTTGAATGAATAAATGCAGTAAATCTCAGGCAGGATTTTAATAATGGGTGAAATGTGACTAGAAAAACAACTTGGGTGACTGTACCATGCTAGGGATCTTGATTGCTATGTAGATTGGTGATTAGTGGAGCAAAACAAAGGGAAAGGAGTACAAAGGTTAACTCTAAGTGAACTCCCACTTCTAGGGTTTCTCCAGGGCTTGTGGGCCTCTGCTTTCTGCAATGCTTTTCCTCCTAGACCAACTGCAGGGCCTCTCAGCTCCTCTGACTTCTCCTGAATAAAGAAATGTAATAAACCAGTGACACTTCCAAACCCTCCCTTGAAGTAGGCAGCTTGGCGGTGAGTTGGACAGGGAAGCCCTGGGGAAGAGTTGGTGAGAACAGGCAGGAACAAGTGGTGATGAGCACAGAAGGGGTTACGGCAACTCTAACAAGTGTCGCACACATTCCC
This sequence comes from Desmodus rotundus, assembly GCF_022682495.2. Classification (NCBI taxonomy): domain Eukaryota; kingdom Metazoa; phylum Chordata; class Mammalia; order Chiroptera; family Phyllostomidae; genus Desmodus; species Desmodus rotundus. Next base: position 82,811,869 of record NC_071398.1, read on the forward strand.
TAATTCATTATTTGCTCCATCTTTTTCAGAGCGTGTACCTGTGGCAAAGGGCACCATAACTTTTTCAAGGACTTAAAGGAAAGGGATGCTGCAATGAGATGGAGCACGTTGTCTCACTGGAAATGACCTAATTGCTGAAGATAATGCACAGGTTTATGTGGGCAACACACACACATGCTCAAACAGACAAGCAATTCAGTTGAGCCATGAAAATAACACTGACCCTGAATCTGCAAGAAATCAGGTCTCAAGCTTAAAAGAAATTAAATATTCCTTGCATTCTCTTTCTATTCAACTTGTGTTTGGTGTCCATGGGAAGCGACAACTAGGTGGTGGAGGCAACTGATGTTCTCTTTTCACCCGATCCAGTTCTGCTGACTGGCTTAAAAAGATTGTATTCAGTATTTTATAAAAGTCACTGCTGTTTGACTAAGGAATAGCAGCAACATCTATGGGATTTTTTTTCAATAAAACTGGATATTTAGAGATGTATCTACAATACATATTAATATATATATGAATCATCTGAAACTCTTGTTAAAATGTAGGCTCTGAAATTCAGTAGTTCTAGGGTGGGACCTGAGATTCTGAAGTTCTAACAAGCTCCCAGGTGATGCTGAGACTGATGATTTGTAGGCCACATTTTGAATCAAAACAGTACACAAGAGGATCCTTGTAGGCAAACATGTATTATAAGATTGAGAGACATAGAGGGGCGGGGAGGGCTGCCAAATGGTTTCTGACGTCTTCTAAAAAGATGGTTAAGTAGGAGCCCATTGACTCGCTCCGGAAGAGTCCTCTCTCACTATTTAGAGAGCCTATTCCCTCTCAAGGGCGGTGAATATCATCCCACCAAAGGCAGTGCTGTAAGAACTCCTCTACCCTTTTTCCTCGTCCTCAGGTGACGTGACTGTATCTAATGGCGGCTTGTGCTTCATTGCCCATTACTGACATGCTGTGAGCTTGTCACTGCCCAGAGTGACAACTGATCGGTCCCTCCATTCAACTCTGCTGTGAACAACCAGATTAAATTTATACACTCCTTCACCCTGTGGATGGGTGATCTGACATTCTGGGAAAATTGAGGGTAAGGAGGTCACCGCTGCTTTATTTGAGGCCCAAAGTCTTTTCTTGATGCTGTTTGACATTATCCCACATACATTTTTAAATCTGTAACAGGAGTGAAGAGTTATAATTGGTTTGAGGTACCCAGAGACTTCTGGACAGACAAGATCTATGTCGTTGCCCCTGTAAATTTCCAACAGCTGAGGTATGGAGAATAGAAAAGGAAGCTCTCTATAATGGCCATTGAAACCAACTTGTGCCATTCAGGGAGACTCAGGCTTCTAAGTTCAAGGACCCCCTTGCACAAAAATAATCCTTGTTTTCCTTGCAGACCAAGTCTACCAGCACCCAAAGGAGCCCATCTCCTCTTCTAGTCCTTTTCAGTGTCCCCCTGCCCTGCTGAAGGGGATACTCTGCAAAACCATCCTCTCAGTCTTTCCTTCATGGTAGAAGGAGTTTCTGCTCAGCAGCGTGAATCTTCTGGAACCCAAGGTATGCTAAGGTCAGCAGGCTTCAAAGTCTATGCCACATGTAAAGAGCATTTAGCTTCCTTCCAAGCCTAGCTTCCTTCAGCAGGAAAAGTCCGTTTTCTCTTCTTAGTATTATCAGTCACCCATAAGCTAGACACAACCTCTTTCCTGGGAGATTTTCTCACAAACATTTTCTTATGGAAAGTAAGAACTTTTGTTAGCTGTTTCTTTGGTGCCAGGCAAGAGATATCCAGAATATTGCAAATGATTATCCTTCCTTACTCTAGACTCTGAAATCTCTAGCAGGGGTACCCAAACTTTTGGCATCTCTGGGCCACACTGGAAGAAGAGGAGTTGTCTTGGGCCACACATTAAATACACACACACTGAGAACAAAAATGTCTCATAAGGTTTTAAGTAAATTTATGATTTTTGTGTTGGGCCACATTCAAAGCCATCTTGGGCCACATGCATCCCACAGCCGTGGTTGGACACCCCTGCTCTAGAGCTTTGTGTCTAAAGACTGCATTACATTGTCAGTCCTTCCTTCTCCAGATCTTACCTTTGACTTCAAATACTAATTCCTTTCAGTTCTTAAGTGTTTTTCTTTTAGGTTTCTTTCTTCCTTGTCTCTCTCTCTCCCTCCTTCCTTCCCCTCCCTACTTACACACACACACACACACACACAATGATCTGAACTTGTTGTTAGGAGAAAGGACATGTGCTATTTTGAATCCAGGAAGTATATGAGCCATATAATCAATAAAATGCATTACATGAATTGCTTTTGGGGTTTTTTTTTTTTCTATGAGAAACTCTTAATTCCTCAGTAGCATGAGACCAGCTGTTGGTCTTTCAGCAGAGTTGGGAGTAGGTAGAAAAAGAAATTTAGTTTCTATGAAGTTATAATCTCTCAAGACCTCCATCACCTTCTTCTTTCCCCTTTTGTTCAAATTCCTCTCCTATCCTTGACTCATGACAAATTAGTTCTTAAAAGTATCCATAGTTGCCATTAATACACACATGAGAATTCCTGTCTGGAGTAAAAGAGAGTAGAGTCCAACTCAGGGCTGCTCCCAGGCCACATTAAGTGAGTAATTTGAAAGTGAACCTTGGTGGTCCTACTGTAATACACGTTCTTAGGCCTGAGCCACTTGCTCCAATCCTCTTCTAAAACCACATTTTATCCCATTCCCCTTATTCCTGATTTCTGGCATCATACGTGTCATTCTCAGAATGGACACCCAGTTCCAAATTCCTAGATACTTCCTTGGATTCTCACCTTGATTATGGTTTGCATTTTTCCTCTGGATATCTGGGCTATGGAACTGTTCATAGATGACCACCATAATTATTTGGGCTAGTCTTCACTGAAGTCACCATCACAATACTCATCCTGTATACATTAATGAAAAGCAAACATATAGTGTTTGTTTAATTTGAGTGTTATTGAACACCCTTTGATTTTTACAAATATAGGCAACTTTTGTATACAGCCTAGTTTGGATTTATAAATAATAGCTTGCTCACTGATTGTAATGCATTCCCCCAAATCAGGTATCTTGTTCAATTTAGTTCTATGGTCTGTATATTTTTCTGATTTTTACCAAAGCTAACTTTCCAAGAGCAGTAGGGAAGACCCAAGGGAGATTTCTTCAAGGACATTGCTGTGAAAGATGATATAAATGAGAGAGAGAGAAAGAGAAGGAGAGAAAACAGAATCCCCCATGAGGAGCCAATGCTTTTTAGCTGATGGCTTCATAGTCATATTTCCATTTAATTTTGAATTTCCGTAAAGATGCTGTAAGTGATTTGGACTTGCCTTCAAGAGAACAGACATGTGGTGTCTTGAACCCATGGAGTAAATGTGCCGTATAATCGATAAAACACATTATATGAATTGCTTCTACTTTCTCCCCCTCATGAGAAATTCTTAATTTCTTTTGCTGCGTATTGCACCATACCAGCTGTTTGTATTAAGAGAAGGGAAATAGGGAGAAAAGAAAATGAAACTG